>NC_081410.1:44879111-45229111 GCF_030272615.1 Cryptomeria japonica
ACACATGTAGTATTTGACATACTACATAATTCTTCTCCCCCTTTGACACAATGACAAAGGGTACTGTCAGGCTATTATTACTCTTTGTTTGTGCCGGTCACTGATAGAATACTTTCTTGGATGTAACACTTCCCTAGATACCACTAGTTATCTTATCACCAGTTGTTACATCTTCTCAAGTCACAATGCTTGAGATGGGGAACTTAACCATCATCTGACACCAATTGAGTAAGCAAGTCCAAAGTCAAGAAAGACTGATACCAATTGTTGATGTGTCAGTGAATATTGCTCTCCTTCTAGTCAACCTGCAACACCTTTGCAAATCCCATCTCCTTCAATTTGGGCAGTCGACATTCTTACCAGTTCAAGCAAGCCAACTCTTCATCACGAGCACTTGAACTCCCCCTGAGTCTTGCATCTCTAGGTTCTTATTTCCAGACGGGTATGGTACCAGGACTCCAATCTTCACCATATATCGGTTTAGCTGTTCATATGTGATCATTAGATGATCCATCTACTCGATTTTATCCAACACAACTTATGACATGATTCTAGACTTACACAATGTCAGACAATGTTACCATCATGCCAGAAATCAAACTGGTTAGCCCAAAAGCATGCATGCCTGCATGAACAATCATGGGGCCAACATGTGTCATTCAAGTCTTTTCCAATACTACCTGAGACATAAACTCAACATCCCTGCTACCAGGGTTATTGCAATGATTTTCAACTTCATTATCTTACATAACCTATTTTGCATACAAGCCGGTAACATCCTGCACATACCAATTAACACTTGATACCAATTGTTAACCTTTACTCATTGAATCATGCAGTGGTGATCCATCACTGATCTGTAGGTGTGTATTCAAGGAGACACCTACACACTCTTATCTTTATATTTTCTTCCTTTATGTAGGCAACAACATGTTCTTCCATATTGCCTTCTTCACAAAGGGGGGATGTGTCATACATTCAAAGTGCTACTCCCCCTAAGATCCTGTATCTCCTTTAGGCCTTAGGAGATATCACCTATGAATTTAATGCACAATGCTGATCCATGGTCTTTTGCCTCCATATTTGCCTGGTCTCACTTTTCTTCCCCTTTTCAGTCTGGGGAGAAAGTTTTTCCTTCTTCTGCTGATGGGACCTTTCTCTTTCTGATCCTTCACCACGACTAGAAATGGTGCTATAATAGCACACAACATCCATCCCAACCTCATTATTGGGGAATCTTCTATCATACCGGTATGACCATCTCCTCTTGTTCATGCTACTTTGACTAGCAATAGGAACCGATAGACTTCTTACTCCTGCAGGGACATATGTCCTCTAGTTCCATGCAGATCTCTGCCTTCCATATGCTCTGTTTTCACATTTCCATAGAGCATGGCCATTTTTTTGGCCTCTATGTAGCTATAGGTTCCTCTTCCTGCACTCAAGCTCTCTATGGCCAAATCCATTGTAGTTACGACAACCAATCTTTGCATAACTGGGAGAACGAACATGCATGTATCTTCTTCTGGATACATTCTTCCTATCAACATGTTTTCTATAAGATCCTACATTATTCTTTCTAGATCTCATTCTACTCTCCTTTTCCTTATGGCCATAAACATTACATGCAAGAAAGCAACTGGTAAAAGATGACATATGACTTACATATTTGTTCTGCCATGTGTGAGAGAATCTTGCCGGTTTTGCATCCCCATCTTCTCCTTTTAGAGAAGAGACCCATGGTTGTCCGTTTTGAGTAGCACTTCCATCTGATCCCTTCTTCTTCTCCCACACATGCATCCCCCTATGGGTGGTAGCATTTCTTTGCTCTCTACCTGTGGTAGGTCTCCTCAACTGCTTTCCCATCTTCCTGCTTCTGATGAGGTTTTCTTCTCCCATCTTCCCCTTACTTCTAGGATCTGTATGAAGATTCCTCCTTACAACATTGATCTTTACTTTTGTCTGCAAGTCCATGCCAGTTGTGGTCAGGTCAACCTTCTTTCGAGGAGCACCTCTAACTAGAGAGCTCTGGCATGCTAGATCTTCACACCGACATACCTTTATGTCCTTTGCCTGAGTCTTCAACTCTGAGATGCATTTCTTTGATTCTTCAAGGCATTTGACCAACCGGTTCTGTTCCACAATAGCAACATTCTTGAATAGCTTGTATTCTCTTTTAACTCTATTGAGTTCTTCAAGTGTATTTACAAGCTCTCCTTCAAGGTCAACTTCACCTGCTTCTTCATCATCAGAAGGATCTTGATGGAAAGATCTATCTGCCATATCTTCCTCTTCATCATCATCACTGCTCAACACATCTTGTTGAGGAGAGGTGATTGCCTAGCCACTTTCAAATTCTTGGGCCACAAGAAGTTGAGCTCCTTCATCTTCACTACGGTGGTTGCTAGAAATCTATCTTCCTCATCTAGATAAATATGAGATGTATTTCTCATATTTTCTTCAAATGCAGGATCTACTATTGAGGGTTCATTTCCATAGAGCTTATTCAATCTTTCCCATAATCTCTTTGTTGTCTTACACCTGTCAACCTGTGAAGAGACATCACCGGTGAACACACTGAGAATAACCTACATGGCTTCTTCATTGCACTAGTTTCTTCTTTGTTCTACACATCCAGTAGGAAAACTGATCTTTCTAGGGAGACCATCAACTATTGACATCCATACATCGAACCCTAAAGAGGATAAAAAGACTTCCATTCTGCATCTCCAAATAGAAAAATTTGAACCATCAAATACTGGAGCAAAATTAGATACTAAACAAACCATTGTGTCCTTAGGCCGGAATCTACCCAAGTTGGAGAAAACTCTTCTAACTAGGAACCTAGGCCTGATACCAATTGTTAGACACAATGCACCATTGAGAGGGGGAGGGGGTGAATCAGTGGTTCTCAAATCTTTTCCTTTTGGATTTCCTTTGAGGGTGACATGAGTTTGTGAATCAAGCACAAAGAAGATTTACTGGTTAGTACTGAAACTAACTCAAATACACACACACACAAGGAGACATTACATAACACCAGTATATACGAGAAAAACCCAATGTGGGAAAAACCTCAGTGAGCAATGTTGTTGGAGTCTACTGCTCCAATCCAACCTCATGGTAAAACATAGTTACACAGTTTAAGGCACGAACTCAAGGAGCTACAATCCCTAATAGATTTATGGGTTACAACCCAAAGGAGCATCAACCCTTGCATCGAGCTACAACTCAGTGTTCATAAAGAAAACTTCAAATGCATAAGTTAGTATCATGTTACAAGTGAATCTTGCAACCTTATCAACTGTCTTACTCTGTCGGTGAAGTACTTCTCTCTTCTACTGACTCACTCTTCTTCCTGCTCTACACCTGCTGCTACTTTGTTGGATTTGCACCTCACTCTCTGCACATCACCGGTTTCACACTCTGCTGGTGTAGGCACTGCCAGTTCTTCTCTCCAATCGATTGAAAGCTTCAACCAGGTTCACTCTCCCTCTCTTGCTCATTGAGCACTTGACTGTTCTTGTATTTTCTTCCTAAAGTCTACAACTTCGCAATAATACAATATTATCTCTATTCAGCATTAACAAACAATCTCTTAGGCCTTTTTACTTATAGCCCATATTTCCTGCCAAACGCCAATTCAAAAAACTTAGGTGGTTAGGGTTTCTTCACCATCTTCGAGACATACCAAATCCAATCAGATCGATCTAATCTTTCTAACATCTGAATGCATATCTTCGCCATAGTCATGTTTCCTCGATCACGCCCTTTAATCCTGGTGATTTTCTTTTTACCTTCTCAAAAAATCCTTCGGTTAGTCACAAGAGATCTGTGGACCTGTTTCCTTCATCACCTCAATCTTCTCAATCTCTTAGCTAGCTTGTAGTTGTATTTTAGACCTCAAGCATCAAACCCCTGCAATCCTTCTATGACATGTTCGTGATTTGTGGGGTCTTTCATCAAAGTTGACCAACCCTGCAACAACCTTATCACTGTACATTCTATCTTTATCCAATCACGGGTTTGCCATGTTAACTCCGTGTCAACTATCTGCTAGCTCGACACTTAAATTTGGTCCAAGTAGGATCACCGACCAACCACCTTACGAGTTCCTCACTTTGGCTAGTTTGTTAACCCTTCCAGTCTCAACCATTCTACCAGTTACTTTGTCATATCTTCTCTCATCTTGAGTTGTCGATGGAACTCTCAAACCGGTTTCCAGACTGGTAAGTCCTAAGTATGCTCACTTCCACTAATGGGAAATCTTCTGCAACAACACCTTGCATATATAACCGATGGACTCATATACCGGTTACCACTCTTGATGATATCATGTCATTAACCTTCACAAGACTCCTATCTTCTTTTAAAGAGATCAGATTCCTATACTTACATTTACACATGCTTTCTTCCCAATCAAGGATGTTCCTTCCTCTACCGGTTTGTTAGGGTGACACACACTTCAGACTTCCTCTCACTCTTCTCAAGATGACTGCAACTTCTTTCAGTGTGAGTCCTGCTATTCTGCAACCTCACAACATACTGGTTCATTCTTCTCTTTCATTGTTGAAGTGATTCAGATAACATTCTGCCTCTTCATCCCAAGTAACCGCTCACAACACTTCTTCATCTCTTCACACAGTCAGGCACTAGCTTGTGTACTGATGGCCTCTGAGGTCATCTTCCTTATCTTTATCGGTATTCAACAACACAAGGTGATATCCAAGATATCACATCCAGTACTCCTTCATAACAGTGTTGCACATACATCTCTTCTAGCAGTAATCATCCCATACTGGTCGACATCAATGACAACACAATGCCAACAGGAAGGACTCTTAAAAATTTGTCCCCAAAATCTTTCGAATCATTAATGGTTAACTCAACCTTCTTGCATGGTTAGAGACTTTCTCTCTAACTTAACCGTCATCTAACTCAAGAGTCTCATCAAACACTCATGGCTTTGACCCTAGTTGTCCTATTTAACCCTTGCACAAGAGTTTACCCCTTGGGTAAAAGATTTATCCAATGGATGACCCTAACCTAGCCTTCACCCAACCTCCTAAGGTAACATTCATGTCTCCTCAGACATTTAATGCCTCTTGCATCTGTCAATCTGAGAGGATCCTTTTAATACTGAGAGGGGGGGGGTGTGAATCAGTATTAACAATAATTCATAAATTAAACTTAAATTGATAAAACTTCACCAAATCAATCACAAACCAGTAATAAACTATTTGCCAGTACCGGTAACCATAGGTATCCAACTGTTAAACTGATTTATCAGAACTACTCATTAAGTGTTCATCAACATGCATAAACTGAAAGTAAATCAAATCAACTCATCAGAAACATTCAACATATGAACACAAAGATTTTCATGTGGAAACCCAAATAGGGAAAAACCACTGTGGGTATTGGTACCCACAAGAATTTGCACTCTTTCAGAATGAGCCCTGTTAGGAGCCTAGCCTGGTTAAGAGCTTACAATGATGCCCTGTTAGGAGTAGACCCTATTAGGAGTCACTAGGTTAAGGTATTTTCTATGATGAGCCCTGTTAGCAACTTTTCCCTATTAGAAGCAACCTCACAAGAGGATTTAAGACTTAGATGTTGAGCTACCTGGTTAAGGGATTTACAATTTTAAGGCCTGTGTGGACCTACCTGGTTAAGGGATTTTGTCTGCTACAACTGTTAGGGAACAATAGATGAATGATCTAGAAATAGCACTAACCGTTGGCTTGTTCAGATCCAATTCAACTCCACTCTGCTACACTCTAGCAGATACACTACACTGGCTTGACTTCACACTCTTTTATCAAATCACTGACACAACAAACATCAACTATACCGACCTAAATAACTTTTACATCTTAGTCAGTTACAAAACCCTAGATACACCAAAATTCAAATGGATTTACAATACAGATCATCATTCAGATCATTACAATAATTTACAAGACAATGTCAACTGTTGAATGATCGTAACTAATCACCACAACTCGATCTGATAGGCAATCAAACCCATAAAACACTCTTCTATGCTCTTCTCTATTTCCCAAGAAATTCCATCCTTAATCATGCCAAAAAAATAACTTATCTTTTCACAAGGGTTGTTCCACGCCACCATCAATATTTGAACATGATATAAATCACCGCCAAACCATAAAACATCATCAGTTAAATTTTTTTGTTATCGGTGCTAAAACCCTTCTTAAACCCTACAAAAAATACACCATAAATCATAAGCATGACTTCCAGTAATCAAAACATGATGCAGTACTAGTCAAAGATACATTACAATGATACAAATACATGTTGCAAACCACAACTCTTGACTCATCACCAATCTCCAAAGCCAGTCAAAACATTTCCATGTTTACCATTTAAGGTCCTAATTCTCGTTCACTGTCTTTATTACCGGTAAGACATTTCCAGTAGACCAAAAAGACTTAGATGACAAAATAAACATGAAAGACATAGTTTCTACATAGTTTGCCATCAATATAAATAACTGATTAAAGTCATTGAGCCAATAATCTCAATCTCTTCATCACTATATCATTACCATCAATCCTTTACCAGTTCATTAACATTCTTCATTAGCATCAGTTATGCCAACCATGCGAACATTATCCCCCTTTGGCATTGATGGCAATACCAACATATACAACTATCAACTATGATCTTCTCAGCTACCTTCACTTGCTCTTATTCTGCCACACTACATTTGTCGGTTACACTTCATCACCTACTCTAATTCTTCTCCTCCAGATCATATTACTTCTCCCCCTTTGGCAAAAATGCTAAAGGTGCAAATGCATCACCGATCTTCATTCTTCCTACTGCTATCTCCAACATCTCTACAAAACTCATCTAAGCTGCTCCCCCTACGGAGTAGCCAACATTTCATCAATCTATAGTGAAAAATATTTATTAAATGCACTGGATTGATGCATCTCTAGCATATTAGTTCATCTTTTGTAGGGGTATGACCCCTAAATTACCTTTGAGGTATTCAAAGGTTGTCTTCGACAAAGGTTTAGTGAAGATGTCTACAAACTGCTCTTTGCTCAACACATATTCTATTTTGACTTGCTTTCCTGTACTCTCTCCCTCAGAAAGTGATATTTTAGTTCTATATGCTTTGTCCTTGCATGTAACACATGATTTTTTGAAATATTAATAGAACTAGTGTTGTCACAATAAATAATCACTGATTCAGACATATCTTGATTAAAACCTTCCAACACATGTCTCATCCAGATTGCCTGTGTACAATTCATAGATGCTACAACATATTCTTCTTTTGATGTTGACTGTGATACACATGTTTTCTTTTTACTTGTCCAAGCAACCAATCTACCTCCAAGAAGAAAATATCCACTAGTATTTCTTTTCTGGTCATCAACATTGTCTGCTCCATCTGTATCAGTAAACACTTCCAAAGAAAAATCACCTTTATAAGGATACCATAAGCCATAATCTATTGTGCCTTTCAGATATCTAAATATCCTTTTCAACTCTACCAAGTGAGTCTCCTTGGGATCTTTCTAAAATCTAGCAACCAAACCAGCAACATGTGCAATATCAAGTCTATTGTGAACAACATAATGCAACTTACCAATCATGGATCTGTATTCCTTTTCATCTACAGAGGGTGAATCATCTTGTTTTGACAATTTACAACCTATCACCATTGGAGTACCAACCGGTTTGCAATCTACCATACGAAAAGTTTTCAATACTTCTTTTACATATTTACTCTGATAGATAAATATTCCACCATCCAGTTGCTGGACTTGCAACCTAATGAAAAATTTAATCTCACTAATAAGAGACATTTCAAATTCTTTCTTCATCTCCTTAGCAAAAGCCATACATAAATAATCATCACCACCAAAATTTATATAATCAACAAAAACTTCTGCTATCACATTCTGTCTCCATCAGTCTTTAAATAAATGTTAGTATCCTCACTGGTACCCTGAAATCCTATCTTGATCAAATGCGCATGCAATCTTTCAAACCATGCTCTCGGTGCTTGCTTCAATCCATATAGTGCCTTGTGTAAGGTATGGATAGTTGGATGTGTTAGCACTTGTTGTGGATTCTATTTCAACTATGGTTATTGGTTCTTGACAGCTACTGATGTAATTGATACCTTTGGATTAAGTGTTTGTGTTTGGATATCAGTTGAGGCAAGACTTATATTTCATTGTGATAGATTGTGTGGCTTTCTCTTTGGATGGCCTTTTTGATGTCTAGTGGAAGTGGCATGGTGGAGGGTGAGAGTATTCATGTATGAGATGGTGGTCGCTTTGTTTCTTGTTGTAGGTATCTCGATGGAGCACTTGGATTTCATTATGGTATATGTGGTTAGAGGGATTGTTCCCTTGATAATGTGTGGTTACTTATTGCCCCTTATGCACTGTATAAAACAAATGGGATAAGGTTAGGAAAATAGGTATTGTGCACCTTGAATAATAATGTTTATTATTGTAATTATATATGGTGAAAATAGAATGTTAAACTATTGTAAAACCAAAAAATATCCAACCACATAAAACTCTAGTTCTACAATTAAGATGCACCATACATTAATGAAGAGCCTAAAACATACAAAATATCAAAAATATGAAAGATTTACCTTTCACATGCTTAGTAGGGTTTGATCTCCATTGTTTCCTATCTCCATTGATCTTGCTTGATATGATTTCTCTCATATTTTGTATTGTGCACAAGGGCTCAACAAAGAAAGGATTGTGGTTGTGCAGATGCTTGATTGTTTGATTGTATAAAGATTGATTCTCTTGTTAGGGATATGGCCGCATTAGTTAGGTTCTGACAAGGATGAAAGGGTCCTCTTATATAGAGAGTACCTTAGAAGTGGAGGGATATGATTAAAAGGTGGAGGGATAAATGGCTGGCTCAAATTAGAGGGTAGGTACAGGAAATAGTAAAACATTAGAGAGGTGGTTAAAGTCAAATTAGGAGATGAATGCCAAGTGTCATGGAGGAAAAAAGGTAATGAATTAATTAAATAAATAAAGATCTATTTAATTAATAGAAGAAGTGGGGCCAATTAAATAAATAAAATATTTATTTAATTTCGGGGAAAGGATATTTTTTTTAAAAAAAGTTATTTAAATAGGGAAAGGCTAGAAGAGGATTTATGAATTAATTAAATAAATAAATAACTACTTTTAATTAATAGAAAGCTTAGGATAAAATAATTAAATATTTATTTAATTGAGCTAGGACAATTTTAGGTGTCTACAATAATATTTTATTTTATTATGTGAGATGCACATGGACATGTAAAGTGTATAGATTCTCTTGGAATGTTCTCAAGGCCACTTGATGAGTTGTATTGTAACATTGAGATTATTATATTGTATTTATTTAACTGGGGAGAGTAATTTAATAAAGTAACCAATATTAGATGTGGGATCAATGGGGTATTTAGCCCATGGTATTAGCACATGGTTTTGATGTAATACCACTTGGCAGTTTTGTGGGAGCTTGTGTCTATAAAAGCAACCACAAGGGTAGTTGTTTGGGTAAGCTAGGTTTAGCATTTGTGGAGGTTGGAATCATGACATGGGATGTGTGGTTACATGCTTGTTCAGATAGAGTTCTTGTTGATGGCTGGGGCTTCGAAAGCTTTCATGGTTGTATTTGTAATGTTACATTGCTGATAATGCATGGTGGTAGATGGTTTTGGAGGCTAGATTTTTTTCCTCATTAGGGTTTTCCCAAGGTATATCTTGTGTCATCTTTGATGGGTATGTTTTATATTCTTTGCATGTGGATTAAAAGTGTTTATTTGATTGAAATCTCAATTAGGTTATGTGGAAATTGTCATATATATGGCTACAAGTTTCCTTTCATAAGCTTCTTTCTTAAATATTATTCTTAAGATTTGTGGTCTCTTTATTCCATAGATAACACCAATAACCTAACTATGGGATATACTTTATTGAAGGCATGTAATAATACATGCATGACATGGTTAAGAGGAAGTTCCTTTAAGAGAAACTCCAATTATTTAGATGACTTGAGTTCTATTAGAATAAAATATAGAATATAGAATTTGAGATAGTCAGAAATTGATATTCTTGTGTGACACTTATCAAGACTAAACTCGAGGGAGTAAAGTTGGTTGAGACATAATTAGTATAAACAACTCATTATTCATGACACTATCCTAGAATGTTGAGTCTCACTTTGGAGCTATATGGCCTACTATAGAGCTTTGTGACCTTCTTTAGAGAGATAGTTTTCCCCCATATGAATATATCCACAACAATATAAAAGGCTTCAACCTTGGATCCTCCAACTAATTTGTGATACAAACGTAGATATGAATGCATACAAATAAGAAATCATAGAGTCATTCTAAAAAATCCAACCATAAGAAATTAAGCACTTAAATCACATATTCTATTCATCCTTACAACAATTAAGGGTTTTAAAAATGCATTAAGTGTACAAAGACTTTAAAACAAATAAAAATATGGCAAAATTTTATGAAAATGGGATGTTGTCAATGGAGTTGATTGAAGGTATTCCACTTTTTCACTCTACTCTGACATTTATTGTTTTCCTACTATGATTTTTATTGGGTCTTTTCCCTTCTTTTCTTATGGTTGAGAAGAGTGTCAAATCCTTAGTAATGGTTTACTATATATTTCTATAGCTGCTACTCATAGCTAGCAACATGGAGGCATTATTTGTCATGTTTATTGGACTAAGGTGTTAACCTCTTCTATTGGGAGGTTGAATTACTCCACTCTAACAACCTCCATATTATCCTCTTCATTAGAACTATGATTTTTTTCTCTTAATTAGAAATAGCAACTTCCTCAATTTGATGAACAAAAAATTCATCAACCTATCCCATTTACACCTACTTTTCTTAGAAAAAATTTCATCATTGTAATTAGCATCCTTTCCACTATAGAGTTTCTATTCTTTTTTAGGAAGACTGCCCTCTTCCACTTGGAAATTTACCAAATTTCAATTCAAATTTACCCAAAATTTTGAGCATGATACCACCTGTAACTTCCATCTCTAATTTCCTCAATAAGATTTGAGGGACTTCAAAGGTTGATTCCTTCAACTCTCCTTAAGGGGAGTTCATAAGAATGGAAAGTTCTTCATCAAATGGGTACACCTCTAAGTTATTATGAGAAGTCTAGGTCTCTTAAGATTTTTTATTCATTCCTTAAGCTTATTTGTAGGTTCATTAACAAGTTTCCATGGTGCAAGACATTGGATTATTAGGTGTCTAGACCTTGAGTAGTTTTTGTAGAAAAGTTTTGAGATTTCATACAAAATGGATTGATTTTAATTATTAAAATTAGATAACAAAGTTATAAATGCTAGAAGAATTTTGAAAACATCAATATTGACACATAATCTAGCATAAACCAACCTATATTTTTCCTTTATAATTTTATCCACTATGATTAAATTGTTGAAGGATTTGGAAATCCAAACAAATATCTCCTCATCCTAGAACTCTAAGGGAAGACCTAAGAGACAAAACTAAATAGGAGCATTTTTGGTTTAATATTATTTTGGGTCAAATATCAAATTCCATCTACAAAGAGATATGCTATGCTTTCCATAAAGCCACGACTCTCCAAAAAGAACCAAAACAAGGTCTTCCTCAAGGATAAATTTAAGAGGAACACCCCCCAACATTGTAGTAACAAAAACACTACCCTTAAGTTTCCATTTATCTATTTCTCATCTCTTAGTGATATCAATGCTTGAAGACGAGGAAAATAAATTACCCACCAAAGTATGATTCATGGAGGAAATGATATGATTCACATTTGAATACAATATTTTATTAGTTGTGCCTTCTTTAATAGCTAACATCACTATAATGTAACATTTGAGAATCTAGACATGTGGACATCATAGTCATTGTCCAAGATGGAGTCTATCCATTTCTTCAAATCATGCTCACTAGAGTACAAACTAGATCCATATAGATACTACTCAAAGCTAAACCAACAATCCCTAGGAAAGGATGGGGACCCCAAGTTGTGCATTCTTGTTCCCACTGGTAGAGCTCTACAATAATATTGAGCTCTCTATCTTCTTAAACCCTAGAAAAGAATTGGCCAAGTCTAGAAAGTCTTCATGCTAAGTTTGTGTTATATTTTTAACTTGACTTATTCTAGTCCTAATTACCAAGACCTTAAGTCGCGACTTCATGCATCTATCATCGTTCATAACTAGACCAAAGTCCTAGTCTTCGACATGTTTTGTTCCCTTTAATTTTCCTTAAGTTTGGGCTAAAGTCTAGAGTAAAATTGACAGTCATTGCACACCTATAGGCTCTAGATCTATTAGATCTATCAAATTCATGAGGCCACATGATTGTGCCATGTGTTTGGTGGGTCCAAGTCTAATCTTCCAAGAGGAGAAATCTATTTGCTCAAGTCAAATTTGTTTTGATTGGAGCATGCACCAACAACATCAGAATTGAATATGATGAACACTGTTGTGGTATAGAACCACATAAAAGTGGGTTGGATAGCTTATATGTTACAACCCAAAATATACTCTCTATTTTCTTTATATTTTTATTTAAATTAAAATTAAAAGAATCCTCTATTTATATTACATTGGATTGCAATATTACCTATCATTATTTAGTGTCATTATCCATCTTTATTTAGTGTCATTATCCATCATTAATCTTGTTTATTGTAATTGCATGAAAGACTCTTAATGTTATTTATGATCATGTAACTGAATACCTTGTCACTACTGCCTTGTCTAAGTTTATTTATTGTTGGGGAGAGAATCTTTCAATTTCAGAGAGGCCTTAAGGCACATTTCATGATTCATGAAAATAAATTAATAAGGATCCTATGTTTGGGACTCTTCTTGTGAACGTGTCCTCTCATGAAATCAAAGAGTTCACACACGTTTTCTCCATGAATAATAGTTTTCTCTGTGCAAATATACAATATGCTTTGGGATTAAAATGATGGATAAGTCACTCTAGACCTCTTTTTGTAGTTCTCTTGCAATAATTCTGATATAGAAGTTTAAGAACCAATCATTGTTAGGTTTTTTACTTGTAGATAACTTAGAATCCTAGAGATACCACATAATTAAGAAACTTGAGAAATGTATGGTGAAGTGTCCAACCTTGCATAGTTTGCTCATTATATTGATCTCTCCTTGCATTATATTTTTGGTAACTTTTTTGAATGTCATTACTTCTTACAAGCTTGTCAATGAGGATCCTTGTTCTTTCAACACTTATTTTTATTTTGCTAGATGCATAACTGAAGCATCTGCCAGCTCCTTAAGTATGTACTATGAAGGATCAAAACTAGTATCAATGTGCTGTAATGCACATGATTTTGCCTTAAAAAACATAGTTTGGACTTTAAGATTTGGCTGTAAGTTATCTTATTGTGAAGTCGAGCCATTAGTGGAAGCTTCGGTGCTTACCATTAAGCTTGTTGATCACATCGGTTTGAGGAATTTTGTCAAACAGTTCATGAGCCTGAGTTATAGTTTACATATTCTTGCATGCGTTTCCTAAACCATTTTATTCATATCTTGCAATCATTGGCATACTATGAGATTTCTTTATGATGCAACAATACCTTCATAAGCCTTGACAAGAACAACTTTCGGTGTAGACTGCAATCTTAAGACTAAATTTCTTTGAGACATTCTGTCAAACAGTTCACTTGCTTTGTCTATTTTTACATATTTTGTTCATGCATGTTTGGCGGTGCAAACTAATTGCATAACAAATCACTCTGGGTTACAAATAATTATCTTATGTTGAACATAGGATAGGAGATTCATGAACCTAGCAAGTGAATAAGAAACCTTCCTATAAGAAACAGTTCTATCTTGCATTCATATCAGTAAGAAAATTTATAGTTTGCATGCCTTAAAGATTCCAATTTGCATTTGTAATTTCCAAGTTCAACATGTGAGAGCCGTATAAGAAGCTTTAACTCAACTACAATACATGGGAACCCTACAATTAAGGAACGATATTTTCATGCATCTTTTTAAGTAATTTCAAGTGAAAAATATAGTTAATAGTATAAACTTGGAAACATCTCTTTAAGATATGTGATATATATATCTATATATAATTGTCGTTCAATTTATTTACAAATCAAAGTATAAAAGAAATTATGAATTAAGTCATGTATGGGTACTTTTATTGTTCCTTGCATGAAAATTGTTAAGATTTAATAGGTGTAAGTAGCAACAATGACAACGACAACAACAATAACAAATGAGATGATTATATGTCTTGGTTAAGTAAAAATCATACTTGGATACAATTCAAAATGTTATAATCTAACAAACACATGACATGATCAATAGAATAAGTGTCTCAAGCCCTTCATGTTGTGATTGGATAATAAAGTGACATGGCTAGGTCTTATAATAAAGTATTTATAAACAATACTACAATGATGTAAAAGGGGTACTAGTCAATATAAACATGCATCTAATATTAGTATCATTATTATTGTAAGGGATATCATATGTTAATGATAGTTTGGGATATTATCATTTGGGGGTTTTAGTAAAGAAATCTTGTGATCTTACTATATAAGTGAGTTGGTGATCAATTATTATTTTTTTACATGGATAAGCGGTTATCATATTGATAGTCTTTCATTTGCATGGTTAATGAGCTCATCATCTTATATTTTCATATAGCTTGAAATGTCAAAAGTAATACAAAATTTACAAATTGTGAATACCCTATCTTTATTAATTAGCTTTTGAGGCAAGGTGTTTCAAAATACAAGTTTATTTTTCTTATTTAGAAGTTTTGCATTTCTTGATGAAATATAAACATTATACTCAATACTTATAAAATGGTATGTGACCCTATCCTTACAATCAACAAAAGAATTAAGTCTTGAGATAGGGGAGTAAGGGTGAGCTTACTTATCGCACCTCTGAGAGCATGATAATTGTAATCGAGTATAGTTTGTTATGGTTATTGTAGATCATGGGTTTATTAGATCATGAAGACTTAATATTCCTTATCTTTCCTTGACTTGATGATATGAATATCCCTCTTAGAACTACTGTGTTTGAGGTTATTTTCAAATCTTTTAATGCACACATGTGGAAGTGCACAAATCATTGCACTTGTATACTATTTTATGCTAATGTATGCTCTCTTGTATGCTCTTGTATAATTTTATGCTTTTATAACCATTCTTGTATTATTGATATAAGTTCAACTTCTATCAAATGTGTAAAATATATGCTTGCATGCTCAATTGATTAAAATATGTGAATGATTGACAAATAGATAATGCACGGATTGATATTTTATTTGCTTGTGCAAGCTCAATGCATCTTGTGTATTCTTTGTCCGAATTATGTATTATTCATGAGATGGATGGATGTGTAATATGGAGCAAAGAGAAGGGTAAGTTTCCAGGGAAGATTAAGTCTCTACATTAACTTACCTGCCAATGGTCGACTCAAAAAGTTGCTTTGGTCAAAGCTTACTACTTGATCTCTTAGTATATGCTTACTATTTGAATCAATATGTTTTACACTCTCTTCTATATCATGGCGTTGATACATTATCATCTTAGAATGTAGATACACTACACTACTCTATATTCCATCATCTTGCTAGTTTCAATTCGCTAGGCATCTTCATGCAGGGTTGCATATTCTTCATGTCAAGAAGGATTCTGGGTAAGCATAAAGCTTTGTTTTGGTTTGAAAAATTCTTTGACAGTGTTCGATTTCTCGTGGTATGTGTTGAACACCCGATAAGACTTATTGGGGGGGGGGGTGGTGAATTAGTTTGGAACTTCAAAACAAATTATTTTCAAACATCATTAAATAAATTCACAATACCACATTAATCACCAACACACATGAACACCATTTTACATAGAAAACTTAAAAAAGGAAAAACCATGGTGAGAATCAAACTAATGATATGAATAACAATTATTACAATATTTTAGGCTTATTATGGCCAAGGAACACTAGCACCTAAAGGACTTGCAAAACTAAGACACACAACCTTAGGCAAGATACAAAAAGGACTTTCTCAACTGAAGATCACTTCTTTAGGACAAGATATAAACTACAATCGGAGGACTCACTATCATTCAACAACAAAGGAAATAGATGAATTGAAATTGAGAAGGATTCTCCTAAACATGAAATTGTCCTTGAACAATTGGATCAAGTGACCAACATCATGACAAACATCTTTGGTAATCTTCACTATCACAACACACTATCTTGTAGAATATATCACCTTCAAATCTCTCCTCAAATTGACTTTCACACAACCACAAAATCAAATCCATTTGCATATCATTCGCATACACTTCTCACATAATCCACTTTTTACCACCCAATCCACACATCTTAACTATGAGATACGACATTGAAATCCTAATTAAGGGTCAACCAAAACAAAATAAGAAATATTGCAAAAAATAATCCACTCGGACCTAAAATACTCAAATCCGTCCACTCTAGGATCAAGTGACCAACATCATGGAAAATATCTCTAATAATATTCACTGTCACAACACACTATCTTGCAGAATATATCACCTTCAAAGCTCTCCTTAAATTGACTTTTGCACAACCACAAACTCAAATTTGTTTGCATATCATTCACGTACACTCCTCACACAATGCACTTTTTACCACCCAACAAGTCATCCATCTGCACATCTTAAATATGAGATATGGTATTGAAATCTTAATTAAGGGTCGACCAAAACAGAATAAGCAATATTGCACAAAATACTCAAATCGGTCTACTCTAGGAAAAAGAGGGAACCAAAACATATTGCAATACATCCTTCCATGATTGAGCACACACTAACACATTCTCTGAAGTTATTACCAAACACAACGTGTAGAAATAACAACCAGTTGGCCACATAACCTCTCCTTATGCAAAATACTCAATGCGGATCTTCACATGCCATGGTGAGACCTAAATCAACATCTCAACACATCTTCCAACTCATACCTAGACCAAAGGAATGCGATCCATTAAACCACAACATAATCAACAACATATCCAAAGGGTACCAAAAGCTTTCTAGACCATCCTGAATACAAGATGCCACAACCAACACCAAAAACATTAACTCCAACACAAAACACAATTCCATAAAAATCAAGATCATACCCAGACCAACATCCATTTGGATAGTTCCAGGTTTGACATCAATGAAGACTATGCAATCTCATGCTTCCAAAAATATCCCCCTTTTTCATTGATGGCACCACTAACACATCACTTGATCATAATAATCTCACAACAACTCTCTCTCCAATCTCACAACAACTATCCCTAATCTCAGAATAACTCTCTCCCCCTTTGACAACAATGACAAAGGGAGCTGAAAAAAACATACTGACCAATTCACACCACTACTCCCCCTGAGAGAAACAACAACATCAATATAGGAGACAAGGATGCACACTATCTCTCCCTGAAAATATGCACCACTGAAAAATACATCTAGTTAGAAAAAGGAGGGGCAATAACACCTAACTTATGCCTAAGACACTCAAAATTATCTTTCGTCAATGCCTTAGTAAAATGTCTTCTACCTACTGATGCAAAGCACCATAGTTCCAGACACATTCACTCAAGAACCCTTCAAGGTTCATTCCAAACTATTCATTTAAGGCATAAAAACAACTTCTCCATCAATATCAATCTATCATCATACTTTCATACATGCTACAAGGGTTCATTAATGCTGTCTCAAACATATCCAATCATTTATACCTTTGCAAACCATTAAACTTCATTGTTCATTGAGAGAATCCAATTCACTATCATCAAAGTGATTGTCATTCACATGACAGTTTTCTATACCTTCACACAAACATTAATAACTTTCAAACAAGAGTATATTTGGAAGATCTCTTCAGTGAGGCTGTACAAAAATAGGTTTTTAAAGTCATATAACAAATTGAGAACAATCCAACGGTTAAATAAAAAGTTATTATCTCTGCACCGAGACCAATTTTGACTATCATAAATCTGGAAAATGTATGCTTTCTGCCTGCTAGGGCATCAAATTTCACAACAAATACTTAACCAAATGAAAACAATACCATACTCAAATGAAAGCCCTCTGAGTCTACTTTCATAATATGCAATTCATTAATTTTTCCAATGGTGAAATCACAAGATAAGTACAAACCCTTTCCAGCAACTCCATTTAAGACAGTTTAAAACCAGTTTTCACCAAAATCTTCATAACTTCCACAAATAAAAAAAAAAATGCCTCAAACCAAAGGGAAAAGAAAGAGGATTCTCATATCTTTCCAATAATTCTATTTAGAGGTATTAATTACCTCATATGAGTTCATACCATATGCTGCAATGTGACTATTCTCAGGAAGTATCAAATCTGCAATTAACAACTTTCACCAAAACTTCCATATCTTCTTCATTTCTAAACATAATAACTCCAAATAAAAAGGAAAAGAAACTTCATTAACATATATAACTATCAATTATACATATAAAAAGGTTTCTAGGCCATACATGGTCGTACAAGGCCTGGAACCAACACAAAAACTGGAAAGCCAATCAAAATAATAATAGTAGAATGCACCAAAATGTATCCAAAATGTTCTCCTTTATTCCCTTTCTTTCTTTTCTTTTTTGGAACGACCATACAATATCTTTTTATAGACTCTTGGTTAGTTTTGACCTTACAACTACCTCTCATAACCAACTTTTAACCCCTTTTTCAACTTTTGTTGCATTTTTGCAACTTTGTTTGACAATATTTTGTTGCCAAGTTGACAACTTTTACACTTTTGCACAAATGACTTTGTGGCTTTATAAAAACATTAAATATATGTCCAAATGACCTATTTAATTCCTTTTACATACCTTTTATCCTTCTCATGGCCTTTAATACGATTTTGACCTTTTGACCAATCTAGGCCTCTAGTGGACAACTAGGACATAATTAGGACTTGCTTACATTTTTAGGCTTCCAAGCCTTACAAATCATTCCAAATGGATTCAAATACATTATAAATGACCTTAAAATATCAATTATATTTCAAATGATGACTTTGACCATATATTTGCCTTACACCATGGGTGCTCCTGCACCACCTACTCTATTGTAAAAATGTATTCCAATCTGACTTCTTTTTCTGTAACCTTCTCTCTTAAAAAATGATAATGAATTGGGATATGTTTAGTTCTTGAATGCATAACCGGATTCTTTGAAATGTTTATAGCACTGGTATTATCAAACATAATATGAATAGCTTCATCAAATACCACTTTGATATCCTTAACAGTCTACTTCATCCACATAACTTGAGTACAACAAGATGCTACAATAATATATTTAGCTTCTACAATGGATAGTGACACTGATTTTTGTTTCTTACTAATCCATGAAACCAATCTATCTACCAAGAAGAATGCACCACCACTAGTACTCTTTTTATCATCAATACTTCTAGCCCAATGAGCATCTGTATATGCTTTCAACATAAAATCTCCATCCTTCTTGTAGCATAGGCCAAATTCCTAAGTTCCTTTAAGATATCTAAAAATCATCTTCACTGCTTGTTCATGAGTTTGCTTCATACTAGCTTGAAATCTTGCAACTAAATGTATACATCCTGCATAATATCTGGTCTAGAAGTAGTAAGATATAATAGTCCTCCAATCATATATATGAACTTGTTTTGATCAACATTTGGAGATGTATCATCTTTGCCTAATTCGCAACCAACAACTAAAGGGGTAGTAGCAAGTTTACAATTCTCCATATCAAAATTCTTTAACATCTCTTTGACAAACTAGCTTGAGAAATAAAGATTCAAAATTGAGTAACTTGAAGACCAAGTAAGAATGACATCTCTCCAAACATAGACATCTCAAATTATTTATGCATCTCTTCTACAAATTATTTACACAAGCCATCACTTCCTCCAAAGATAGAGTCATCAACATAAACAACAACAATCAACAACTTAATGCCTTCAACCTTAAAATAGAGATTTTTGTTTACAGTTCCTTTCATAAAGTTCTATTGTAACAAATATTTGTCCAATCTTACATACCGCACTCTAGGTGCTTGTTTGAGTCCATACAATTCCTTTTTTAATCTGCAATCCATATTATGATCTTTTGATAATCTAAATCCATTTAGTTACGCAATGTATACTTCTTCTTCTAGTTCTCCATTCAGAAATATTGACTTGACATCCATTTGATATACTTTGAAGTTCTTGAAGGCAGAAAAAGCAAGAAACATTCTAATAGATTCCATCCTAGCAACTGGAGCAAAATTTTCCTCTACATCAATACCTTCTACCTAAGAATAGCCTTTACATACCAATCTTGCCTTGTTCTTTGTAAATTTTCCTTATTCATTTAGTTTTTTCGGAGCACCCACTTGTTTCCTATCACATTTTTGTCTACTGGTCTAGGCACTAGCTCCTCCCAAGTTTGATTCTTCTATATCTGATTCAATTCTTCTTCCATTGCTTTTACCCAACTTTCTTCTTTGCTCACTTTTTCATATGATTTAGGTTCAATGAGTGAAAAAAACAACAATTAGTTTTCTCATTTACTTCTATAATACTTCTTGTTTGAACTCCTTTTTTCTTGTCTTTGATTATCCAATCTTCTAAATGATTCCTCTGCACATATTTCAGGGTCTTGATTTATTTCGCTGGTTCTTTATCTTCTTCAGTTTCATTTGATTCTTCCTGATTGTTTCCTTCTAGATTTGTCTTTTCTTTTATAACAACATGAATGATCTCAAATTAAGTCTCTTGAATAGGTTTAAGGGCAGTCTTATCCCATACCTCACATACTTTCATATTTGCACTCTCCACTATCTTGTTTAGTCTCTTATTGTAACTCTGATAGGCCTTGGCATTCATAGCATAACCTAAGAATATTCCTTCATCTGCTCTGGTATAGAAATTTTCAAGGTCATTCTCATCTCTTCTTATATAACACAGTTTACTCCCAAATATTTTGAAATACTTCACAATAGGAGGTCTTCCATTCCACAACTCACAAGGTGTCTCAATATGATTTCCTCTTATCTAAACCCTCTCAAGAATGTAGATAGTAGTATGCATTTTTGGCGACAATGCAAAAAAATTAGAGGTGGGGGGGGGATGGGGGTGAATCAGTTTGCACAAAAAATTTCTTTAACTTAAACCACAAATCAGATATGATAATTACCAGTTAAACCATGAAACAACACCACATCAGTAACACACATAACACCAAGATTTTTGACATGGAAAACCTAGTTAAGGGAAAAACCATGGTGGGAACCTACCCACAATGAGATAATACCCTATTAGGAGTAAATGAAATATTACAATGAGCATTGCACATACATTCAAGCACACTGCCTAGATCTCACTGCTCAAACAAGAAACCTAGAAAAGATACAACCTTTAGGGAAGGCTCACTTCCTTATAGGAAGTCTCACTGACTTACAAAAGCATTCGGGCAACAATCAAGATTACATGAATTGTAAAAATAGCATCTCCATATTCCTGAGTACAGTTTCGATTAAGCACACAATCTGCTCTGCAACACTTCTCTTCTCTCCTTCATACTTCTGAAAGATCAAATCACTTGTTCGCACATATGACTTGATCATACACACACTCAAGGATCGCAAACATACATCTTATATTATTATTACATTTATTTATACAAGACATCAACCTATATTTCAAGGTCGACTAAACCCTCAATACAAATTACAACATAATAACCTCAAATGCTACAACAATACATGCAAACCAAAACAATGTCAACTAAGACATAGTTTGGACCCAAACACCGCAAACACGAAACACCTTCAACAATTACACCTCGATCATCTGCAACACGCTAGAACCACCAAGAATGTCACATAATACAAAGAAAATCACCAAACAAATAAAATCTTTAAAAATGCACACAATAATAAATGTGGACCACTAATACACATAGAACATGATCTATAGATATTCACAAGCAACGTGAATTGCACCACAACAACCACAATAACTCGAATTACCAGAATCATCATCATCTCACCATCATAATTGATTGTCAACATGAAAGATTCGCTTGTGGATATCCAAATCATGAACCAATTGAGTTGAGGACATACATCAACATTCAAAACATATCTCATACATCTGCAACTAAAGATATAGCAATTCCAAAGCAATTCAGAGAACAAACCAGAATACTGAATAACACGAACAACTGAATATCAACCTCAATATTGGATCTCATAACTCAATCAAAGCATCATGCAAACCACTGAAACTTATATTGAATCAACTAGAGATACTATTGGAGTTGAGGAAAAATCAACTCTACAGCTCCCAAAGATCACCTGCATGCAAACCTGTCACAGAAAGAGAAAAGCAAAAAAGCCATGGAGGCCAGAATTCAGAGATCCAAAAAAGAGGAGTCATATTGATTGTGCAACAAACATGAAATTTAATAATTACAGTTGTTATGAAAATACAAAGAGAGAATCCTTATAAGAGGATACTCGAAACCCTAAAGGTGAAAACCCTAAAGAATTATAAGATTCCTAAGTTTAGCTTAAGCATAGAGTATAATAGACTAATAATTAAATAAATAAGTATTAGCTAATAAAAGATAACTCTAACACCCCCCTTAAGATGAACTTAGGGAGTAGCTCAAAAATAACTAAGGACTAAAAAAACATGTAAAAAATGCAGGAAAACAACAATGGGTCCCAACAACTAAGCCTGATGAGGTATTCAAGTACAATAAAATCTCTGTAAAGTGGAGAAAAAAGAGAAAACCCTGTGGGAATAAAAATCCTCTCCAAGAAGAGATGAAAGCTCAAGTGAAGGACTAAGAAGCCTCCAAACAAGAGTGTTCCAGAAGATAGGAACAAAAAGAAGAAAATGAAGAACACCTTTGAAGCAAGAAATAGTTGCAAACACTGTCGAACAGTAACTGCTAATTTGAAGAACCTCCACTAAAATAGACCATGACCAGATAGAGAAGATTATAATCTGCATGAGTTCCCTCAAATGACACTACTCAAATCAGATGGCAAATGAAGGCAAACAACTAAACTTGAAGATACAGATGGCATGTGTAGACACCTAAAATTAATATTTAATTAATTTAATCCTATCAACATAATTAATTAACTTAATTGTGTTATCCTTATTCTTATTAGTGTTAATTAAATCTAATTTAATTAATCCCGTCACTATTGTCCAATAATTAATTTATCAAATAAATTAATTATTCCCCTATTCTTCTAAAGTCCCCTCCAATAATTATTTCCTCTAAACCCACTCAGTTAATTAATTCTAATTAATTAACCTAGTCATGTGATTCCTACAAATCACTTTTCCTAATCCCACTCAACCTAATTAATCTTTCTAGAATCTGTCATAATCATGCTTATCATTATCCCTCAATTTTTTAATTCCCACTCATGTCACATCAACATTTAGTCTCTCAAAGAAATTCAAATTTCTTTGAATCCCTCAATGCATCCTTATTTTGGAATTTTTAATTCCTCATATTTGAAATTCAAATTTCTCCCCCCTTTTTCCAAGGAATTTTATATTCCTATTTATTTTCCCAAGGCACCCTTGATCCATGCCTTCTATCTAAAATCAATCTCAACCCTTCATTATCAAATCAATTTTGGCCCTCCATTGGCCTTCTCCAATCTATAAATTGGAGCCTATTCTCCTCACAACTCATCTACTTCTCATGCATGGTCATCCTTCTCTTTTCTCCTCTTCTTTCTCCAATCTTTCAATTAAAATCCATCCAAAATCCATTCAATAATCCTATAAAATCCAATCTATCTTGTTGAGCACTTGGAGAGCATTCCACATCCAAATCAAGCAAGCAACACATCAAGTGGAGCATCAAGGGTGCATCCTCATCATCCAATTCATCAAGCTCAATCTGAAGGAGAAGGGAAAATAACAAATGTATAAAATGATCTTTTGATATTTTATGGTTTTCTTGTTTATTTCATTGTCATTTTGATCATTTGACCTTTCATCCCGTTTTACCCTCTTCAGTATGAAACACCAAATCCTGAAGAGCTTATCAATCAAATGAAGGAAGCATTAGAACCAATAGGACAAACCTCCCCATAATGGTGAAAAGGGAGAGGGACAGGGACACTGAAAAGAATGACCAACAAGAACTACATGATGAAGAACCAAGAACAGTGAAGGTGCAGAGAAAGTACATAGTGTCGTGGAAGGAAAACTCACTTGACACATATCATGAGGCTAATGTCATGGAAGGAACACTCACATGACAAAGGTAGATGGAAAACAAAGGCAAATATCAACCCCCCATGGCACTTTATAAGTAGTGCATGTACAGTAAGGCACAAGATGTGCAAGATCCCAAGTATACAATGCATGATGGCACTTTATCTCAGTGCGTTTGCATAGATAAAATGCTACAATGATAAAAAAAAATACAGAAGAATGGAAACAGAAAGAACAACCAAAGATGAGACATCCTACTCAAAGAAAGAAATCCCAGGACCTGAAACATCCAAGATATTCACCAGAGTGCTGAAAGGAAAAAAATTGAATAAAATATACCTAGAGAAGAATCTGGAAAGAAAACTCATATGAATAGAAAGAACACAGAACAAGTTTTCCAACGATATAAAGTTTTCAAAAAACAGAGTTCGGATGCTCAAGTTATGTCTCCTAGAGTGCAAAAAGGAACCTCTATATTTGACATCAAAAAACGCCATCAAAAAAGCAAAATCAAAAGTTCAAACCTCCAGATCTGGATAGACCTTAGAAAGAGCTCTGATACCATATTGGAGTTGAGGAAAAATCAACTCTACAACCCCGAAAGATTACCTGCATGCAAACCTGTCACAGAAAGAGAGAAGCAAAAAAGCTATGGAGGTTAGAATTCAGAGATCCAGAAAAGAGGAGTCATATTGATTGTGCAACAAGAATGCAATTTAATAATTACAATTATTATGAAAATACAAAGAGAGAATCCTTATAAGAGGATACTCGAAACCTTAAAGGTGAAAACCCTAAAGAATTATAAGATTCCTAAGCTTATCTTAAGCATAGAGTATAATAGACTAATAATTAAATAAATAATTATTAGCTAATAAAAGATAACTCTAACAGATACTTATCTCAAAACCCATTAAATTGTAATAGCTCAACTACAACACACTGACCAAACCAACTCATTCAACCAAATTGCAACACTAGAATACACAAAAGGGTATGTTGATATCAATGACAAAACACTGTTCCAACAAACATCTCAACAATATCCCAAAATATCACCCTTTGGCAATGATGGCAACATATGAATGTGAAAAACAATCAATGCAAAGAAAGAATCAACAACTAACAATTCTAAAAAAATCTCCCCCTGAGATCAGCACAAGATTTAGTACTTTTTCACATGTACCTCTCCCCCTTTGACAAGAATGCCAAAGATAAATCTCAACAATACCCACACCTAAACATTTGAACCCCCATACTGACTACTCCCCCTGAGTAGTAGTCTCACTCATCAATCCAGATCATAAGATATCTCAGACAGATGCAAATTCATGCATATTAGTTCTTATCAGGAGGGGAAATCACCCCTAAATTCTCTTTGAGATGCTCAAAAGTATCTTTAGGCAAAGGCTTCATAAAGATATCTGCAATCTATTCCTTTGTAGATACATAATCTAGTCTGACTTCTTTCTCATTCACCTTCTATCTCAAGAAATGAAACTTGATTGATATATGCTTTATTTTGGAATGCAATATCAAATTCTTTGAAATATTGATAACACTTGAATTATCACAATATATAGAAATAGGCTCATCATAAATAATTCCTATATCCTTCAACATCTGCTTCATCCAAATTACTTGAGTGCAATTTCTAGCACCAACAATGTATTCAGCCTCTGTAGTAGATAAGGAAATAACAATTTGCTTCTTACTTTCCCAAGAGACCAACTTCTTACCCAAAAAGAGTGCACCACCTCTAGTACTCTTCCGGTCATCAACATCACCTGCCCAATCAACATCTATAAAAGTACTCAAAGTGAAATCATCATTCTTAGAATACCACAAACCAAAATCAACTATCCCTTTCAAATATCTAAATATCCTTTTTAGTAGTAGTAACATGAGATTCCTTAGGATAAACTTGAAATCTAGAAACATGAAACACAACATTCATTATATCAGGTCTAGTCTGAGTCAAATACAACAAACCACCAAGCATAGATCTATATCTAGTCTGATTAGCTTTCAAAGAATCATCATCCTTTGTCAACTTACATCAAGTTACCATAGGTGTACCAACAAGCTTAGAGTCCTCAAAACCAATTTTTTTCAACAACTCCTTCACATAATTTGACTGAGATAGGAAAATAAATTTATCCAAATGAGTAATTTATGCAGTCCCAGAAAGAATTTCATTTCACCAATCATAGACATCTCAAACTCATTCTGCATCTCTTCTACATATTTCTTACACAGACAATCATTTCTTCCAAAAATAATGTCATCAACAAAAACTTCAAGACTCAAAATGTTATTCTAATTAATATTGAAATAAAAATTACTATCAGCAGTATCTTTATTGAATCCAAGCTTCATCAAATACTTATCCAATCTGGCATACCAGACTCTCGGGGCTTGCTTCAATCCATACAATGTTTTATTCAACTGGCAAACCATGTCCTTTACATTTGTTAGCTGAAATCCATCTAGTTGCTCAATGTAGACTTCTTCTTCTAACTCACCATTAAGAAAGACTGATTTTACATCCATTTGATAAACTTTAAAATATTTGTGAGCAACATAGACAAGAAATAATCTAACTACTTCAATTTTAGCTATAGGAGAAAAGGTCTCCTCATAATCAATTCCTTCCATCTATGAATAACCTTTACAAACAAGTCTAGCTTTATTTCAAACAACTTCACCTTGTTCATTCAACTTATTCTGGAATACCCACTTAGTTTCAATTACATTTTTATCCTTAGGATTATGATGCAGAGGCATCATGGGTCCATCCATTGTCATTAGGAAATTTTCCATTTCCCCTTGTTTGGTAACAAAACTCTATTCCACCTTAGGACCTATCTCCAAGATCCATCAACACTCACAACTCACTCACATCAACCAAATAACACATCTTCCGATCATGACTCACTCTGATCTGCAACTTCTTGTTTGAACACTCACTCATTTGACTGAACATAAACTTATTCCCATGACAACAATCACAACCTTGACTTGTCAACACCCTTCACCATATCAATTAGACTCAACTCCTTAAGATGACAAAAATGACTCATCTTCACTCAACAAAATAATTCCCATACTCCAAGACACTCATAATGGCCTATTAAAAACATCAAACCTCTATCAACACATTGGACAACCAAATGATTGTGACCGTCCCACAAACTCTTCCCATAACCTCAACAACTCTTGCATTTAGACTCTCACCTTGAACAACTCTTTCCTCTTAGAGATTTGACCTATACTTAACATGAAAAGACTCTTAACACAATGTGTTTAATCCCTCTTGAAACCCCTTTGAACTTGGTTTAACATACTCGCAAATAATTTGATCTTTAGACTGTCAAAAAAGAACTTTACCGGTCTTTCTTCTTAGACCCGTACTCAGTTGTCTTTAAATTTTTAACTCGCCAGTATTTATCCAATATCTCTAGTGAGATCCTCGAAACCTTGGTTACCAAAAACATATCAGAAATTGAAAAAAATCCAATGGTTAAATTGTGAGATATGCCCCTCGAACCGAGATTGTGTTTTCTGAGATAGTCACACATTCACCTTCAACAAACTACTCTCTTTCTCCATCAAAAATTGTGCCAAAACACTGCATGATCTCCTTCCAATGGTGACACATTAAATACAGACCCTCTCCCCTTCATCAACCAAGTTTTAGGGCACATTACATGAAAAACACAATGGTTCTACATTTTAATTTCTCATTGGTTACCCTAAGATAGGGTTTTGACAGTTTTATAAAAAAACATAAATAATTTCTTTGAAACTTAATGAAATCTATTGAAACAAAATCCAATATTTAAAAAATTCAAGCCTTCAACATATCCACCAAATTATTAAACAAAATGCAACAATATTTACCACTATAATTATCTGATATCAGACTATTACATAGAAACCCATGAAAAGTACAAAAACCAGCTTTATTGTTATCAAAACTCAATACTTAGACCAAATGTCATTTTGTTGGATCATTAAAAGCATATATATATCATTTCCCTTCATGGAGAACTGACCAACCACTTTCCAACTACCTATTCAACCAATTTTGTACATTTGTTGTCAATTTTGACACTTTTAGTTGTCAATTGACAAGTTTTGATCTTTCTTGCTACATGACTCAACTTAATCACCCTATTCTATCAATATGCTCATTTGAGACCCTATGAAACACAAAACATTAAACAAAAATCCTATCTACCCTTGAACCCCATTACATTACTCATTTTGATATTGCTTTCCCAATATGACAACATTTCACAATTTGATTACATTGACTCAATACATGAATAGATATGGCTTTAATTGCCTTAATTACATATCCAAATGGTCATGATTGACCTCACAACACAAATATCTTCTTGATCTTTTTTGTGGCCTCATGATGACCATTCTTTCCTTGGGTGCTCCTGCACCAGTGTAGTAACAAGAATCCATGTATTATTTTTCTCAATTTGATTCAATTCTTCTTCCATAGCTTTAATCCAATTTTCATCTTTGCATGCTTCATCAACATTTTTAGGCTCAATCTTAGAAATCAAACAAATTTCTGTAGCAAGTCTTCTCCTAGTCATCACACATTTATTCTTATCACCAAAAATCTAATTTTCTAAATGATTCAACCTTACATACCTGGGAGTTTTAGGTTTTTCTTGAATTTCAAGCTCTTGAACTCTTTCTTCTACATTAGCATCTGCACCTTCATTCTTAGGCGTTTCCAGAGCAATCTGAGCTTGATGTTGGGTTTGCACTTGTTATCCTTTATCTGAACTGGCATCCTAATCATTAGACTCATATCTGGAAGATCTAATATGTCTTACATTACCTTCATCAACCTTTACATTTCAACAATCTTCCTCAATCTTTTATTATAACACCGGAAGGCCTTACTCTTTATAGAATAACCAAAAAAGATTCCTTCATCACATCAGTATCACCTTTGATATTTACTTGGTTAAGAGTGTATACTGCAGTACTCACAGTTTCTCTCCAAAACACATGAAAAACATTTCCTTCAATCATCATGGTTCTAGCAGCTTCTAGCATTGTTATATTCTTCCTTTCCACAACACCATTATGTTGTGGTGTCCTAGGAGCAAATAACTGTCTCTTAACTCCATGCTCTTCACAATATGCATTAAACTCACCAGAAGTGAATTATCCACCTTTGTCAGATCTCAGATACTTTAGCTTGTCTCTGTCTCAACCATAGCCTTGAAAATCTTGATCTTCTCCAACGCTTCAGATTTCTCCCTCAAGAAGGTAACCCACATCATGCTTGAATAGTCATCAATTAGCAACATGAAGTAATCATCACCTTGCAACCTTATCACTCTAGAAGGACCACATAGATCGGTGTGCACAAGATACAATAATCCATTAAAATTATACCATTTTCTCTTATAAGTAACTCTTCTATTTGTTTCTCCAGTTTATTTTTTCTCTCTCTCCACCTTTAGTGGTGGTGTAGACCACTTCGTTAGTCCTTTTTGACACACTAATTTTGTCCACATTTTGTACTCTGGAAAAATCAATTTGGAGGGTTTTAACTTGAAATTCAGAGGGATAAATCTGATTGTGTGGTGGATTTTTATCTTTAGTTGGAGGCATAATAACCATGAACTCCATCATATCTTTGTGTGGGTCATATGTTGGAAATACCTTGTTCCTTGCAGGTTGTTCGTCTAAAACTTTAGTTAGGGCAACCCTATGCAATGCTCTTTTTTTTCTTTATTTGTATTTGTTGTCTGTTCAAATTTTTCATAGTAATCACGAAATTGAAAATCTGGGCTTGCTGAAGAAATTGAATATTTTGAAAAGTGAAATAGCAGAGGCTCCAGTTACACCTATGCTTGTGGTTTTAACTAATGCATTACGAGGATTACCAGAAACCATTCCTGATCCTGTCCCACTATCACTTTCATGTGTAGTTTTTATGGTCTTTTGAGGGGTTTGATTTGAAGTTGCAAATGATAGATTTGTAGTGTCAGTGGTACTTGATATAGGATTCTGAATAGTATGAGTATCTACCACTAGTGGCCTCTTGCGAGAGATATTTTGTTGTTGCACTTGTCCAATACCAAGACAACTAGTATCGGTAGTAGTACTCATGCCAACCCCACCAATAGTAGTGGCACTTGACTGAACGCTAATAGGAATACTATCCCTAGATTCCCCACCAGTGGCAGTGGCACTTGATTCACCACCAATTGGAATACCATGATGTGGTGGTGGTTGTGGATTTGAACCTAAAACAAATGTAGGTGGACCCTGAGGGTAATGAGTAGTACCTTCCCGTGATGAATTTGTAGAATCAAGTCCAATGACTGGTTTAACAAGATCTTTTGATTTTGAATCTGATGGAAGTTGTACCCCAAGTGGATACCAAATGCCTTCTCCTCTAGGACCTAGACCACCACCTTCAAAACCCAATTCTTCCACAATGTTTGCCCCTTTGCTATATTTTTCTTTCATGAAATCATTAACTCCACCTAATATTTTAGGGACTATAGTAGTTGTTGGAGTGGGCTCAACCTCATACTCATTTTCATCTTCACTCCTGTCATATGTTGTTGTGGGATGCTCCATATTCCACAATTTGCTAAAATCTTCATCTGTTGGCAAATGCACACTCCAATGAGAAATTGTAGGTGATTGAAGGTTTTGTCATTGATGGCAACCTTGCAATCATATGATACTGGCAGGCACTGGCACTGACAGACTCTACACTAGCACACAAAACACCGACAACAAAAAGGAAGAACACCGACACCCTGGCCGACAAGAATTTTGTGTATTTATATTTTGTAATTAATTGTAAAATCTTTTGTAAGCCAACATGGCGGATTGTAATATGACTCATATATGTATGAGATCATTGTAGATCATTTTGTAGAGAAGAGTAGAGAGGAAAAGAGATAGGATGCAAAATTATGCAGACCTAATATGCAAATTATTGGTTAAGGGTTTATGTCTGTAGTAGAGCTTAAACCAGTACTGGATCTAGCATAGCAGATGCTAATCTGAAGCAGTACAAGACATTGGATTAGTATAATCCATTTTTTTAAGTCAGTGTGACTTCTTTTGTAATTGAGTAGTGAGCTCTAGGCACTTGGCCTTCCTACATGTGTAGGCCCCTATTGTAAAAGTAATATTCCCTTATTGGCCAGTAAGCAAATATTGTGGGTCACAAATCCCACCGAGGTTTTTCCCACACCAGGTTTCCTCGCTAAAATACTCTGTTATGGTGTGCTTCTCATGTTGTTGTTATTGTTCTTAGTTACTACATTATTTCTGGTTTACCGGTACACAGTTTTAATATGCTTTTCATGTTTTAAGTCAACTAAATTGATATACTGGTTAGATAATGATTCACCCCCCCCCCCCCCCCTCTCAGTATCTTTGGGAATCCTAAAAATTGGTATCAAAGCCTGGTCCTCTATTTTTAAAAGCCTAACAGCTTGAGGAAGATCTTGTCACCGATAGAGATGGAGAACTTGAGAAAGCAATTCGAAACAACTCTTACAGACTATGATGCAGAAAAAGTGAAGAATATCAAACTAGAAGATGATCTGAAGGTTGCTCAAGATATTATTCAAGCACTTCAAGAGAATTTTACTATTGCAAGGAACAAGAGAAGAGAACTTTGTGAAAAAATGTAGAATGAGGAAAATGAAAAGGAAACTCTTAATGATTTGGTAAACAAGTTAAGACAAGAAATCAATACAACGAAGAATGAGATGCAGGATATGACTATGAGATTCTGTAAAGAAATTGAAGACAGAAAGAAGAATGAAGAAGACTTGGTTAGAAGACTAAATGATGCTGGAAATGAAAACACAAGACTTAGTCATGAAAATGATATGTTGAAGACAGATCTGATGCACACACAAAATGACAGAACTGAACTCATGAGATAGAAAGGAATCTTAGAGAATGAACTGACTGCTACAAATCAACACAAGGAGAAATTCAAGAAAAGTTCAGAAGAACTTGGTGACATGCTGAAGAATCAGAAACCTAATGGTGATACAAATGGCCTTGGCTTTGAAGTTGGTGAAAGCTCCGGTATTGCAAACAATCATGATCATAGCAAACCGGTAAGGCAACCTACTACTTAAAAATTTAATGGCAAATGCTTTAACTGTAATAAGTATGGTCATAGAGCAAATCAGTGTAGATCTAGAAATCATCAGAATACTAATAAACCCACTAGTTAATGTTCTAAATGCAACAAAGTTGGTCATAATTCAGAAAATTATAGAATGAATGTAAGATGTTATATTTGTGGAAGATTTGGACACTTATCTAATCAATACAGAACACATACCGGCATAGGATATGGGAAAGCTATTTAGAACAACAATGTGACTTGTTATGCCTGTAACAAGATTGGACATATTGCTAAATTTTGTAGAAGTAAGGCATCACGGGCAAATAACAAAGGACCCAGCTTGAAAGGTAAAGAAAAGGTTGAAGAGGTAAAGAAATAATTCTCAAAACAATGGATCAAAAAGTCAGATCAGAATATTGATGGGAATACTCCTCCACCGGCAGAATAGAGTAACACTCCATCGGTAGGAGTATCTTCATCTAACTGAAGAAAATTCTTTTGGGGGTTTAGCAACAAAATGAAAAACATGCTATTATTCCCTTGGTTGATGGTGAGAAGTTGAAATTTCTTCTATACCAGCAAATGAGTTAAGTTGTGACTTAACCGATGACCATTAAATGTGGTAGTTGGAGAAAATAACATTATAAAGCAAGTGTTTTGGCTCTTTTTTCCATTCACCGAGCATTCAAATCTTTGAGAGCGTGAAAATTTCCGAGCGAAGGTATTCTAAGTGAAGAAGTGAAGCAATCCATCAAAGCATTCATCCTTAAGGCAAATTGAGGTATTTATAGCTATGGCATCTTCATCCACTCCTGAATTTATTGCAAACCCTACTGTTGTTGAGGTTGTTAAGCACCCTAGACTTGTATTCTAGCTAGTTTCCAAAATTGCAAAGAAAGATGATAGCATAGGTGCATTTTCTCAAATCCCTAAGGGAGTAGTATATGCTGAAGACCCTAGGATGTATATTCATTGTCATATTGAGGAATTAGGTGATGATGAGATCAAGAATATGTATAGGACTGTGATTTGTGATGAATCTATAAATGTCAAACCTGAACATAAGATAGTAGAAACCCTAGGTTTTACTGAAATCCTTAATGTCCCGGATTTTCCCAAGGATATCATAAGGATTGTGTTAAGCAGAGTACATGGTGAAATTTTCTGGTTGGATTCAATTCATAAAATCACAAAAGAAGCGGTAAAAGTTGTAACAGGGTTACCCTCCACCGGTAACAGATCTGACAAAACAAAGAAGGTCTCAAATGACACAGTGATAAACCTAACCGGTGCAACATTTGATAAAAGGTCTTTAAGGGTAAACGATGTAAAAGATATAAATGTCAGATTTATCAGTGTGATCTTAGGTTATAAGGCTACACATGCAAATAGGTTAAACTCAGTTTCTAGCCTATGTATCAAGAGTGCCTATGATATGGTCAATGATAATGCAAGGATAGATATATGTGAATGACTTAAAGATGAGTTGATAGACAATCTGGGAAAGATTAAAAGAGATAAGAAAGGAACATTCAGATTTGGAAAGTTACTTGTTTGTTTGATGTTGTACATAACCAAATAAGTACCCGGTATTGGTGCTAGAGACTTTGGCTTTGACATTCTGGTAGGAAAATAACTATTGGATCTATTGAACAATATGGGAGAGAACTGGGAGAAAAACCTAAACGAACATTTTCAAGCATTAAAGGCTCGAATGAAAACTAGAGTAAGACTATCACAAGCTATAGTGGATAAATATCAGAAGGAAATTTGTTTTGTGATCAAGAAAGATGAAATTTGGATGGAAGCAGTTTTCCCTAGAACTATCTGGGTAACTGAAATGGGCTATGAAATAGATGACAATATAATTGAAACTTATGTAAAAGCCCTCCTTGAAGCACCCAAGGAACCTACTGAGGAAGTTTTTGGAAATGCTGAAACAATAGAAATTGGAATTCAATCAAGGAAAAGGGTTAAGAAGGTTGAAGCAACTATAAGGAAAGGAACCTGTCAGGCTAAAGCAATCAAAGAAGATGTTTTGAGACAAACGGGTATAAGTGAAAGTGAGTTGGAAGCACCTCAACCAGAAACTCATCTTTCACTGGTTGAAACTTCTTCTGAGAGTGATATACCAACAACATTTAAAAGGGTAGAAAGGAAAAGAAAACCCTCACCGACACCCTCTCCTACACCAAAAAGAACAAGACAAAAACAACAGGCAGTAAGGCCTCCGGCAAAGAAAATGACTCCTCAGAAGAAGAAGGTAAAACAAGATATTGTCCCAATAGACAAACTTCTTAGTGAAATTATAGAGGATGGTAAGCTGAAGAACATCAACAAAATATACAATACACTCTCAGCTGATGATAAGGAAAGCATAGAGAACAATGTAATTTTACACTTAGATATATACGAGAAATTTTTGATGGAAGTTGGTGATGAAATTCCAAATGATCTGTATAGGAGACTTGAAGCTAGAAGGTTAGCCATTTTTGAGCTCGACAAGAAAATTAAGATTGAAAAATTACTTGCAGTACATCTAGTCAACTCAAATGATGAAATTGATAAACTAATTAGTGAAGCAAACCGGACAATATTCTCCACTGCTCACCGACATGTAGCACTGATGGCAGGTAGAGTAAAGGAAGTCTTAGAGGAAACATCAGATGCATGGGATATATTCTTTGTGGAAAAATAAAAATAGGAAGAATTACTCAGACCAAAAACTATCAAAGTATATCTAAAGGACAAAGATAAGGGGAAAGGTAAGGTAGTTGGACCACCAAGCCTGAAAAATAACTGACAATATGCCCCCACCTCTTTCAGATACTCCACCGGTAGATACTACTGACAGAAAACCGGCCATAGAGAGCATGGAGACTCTGGTAGAGGATACAAATCCTGAATCTGAAATTTTGTATACAGTAAATGTAGACACACAGGAAGTTAATGTTGTGGTTGACAGAGAAACCACTGAGGATAAGGAGAAAAATGTGACTACTGAGTCACCGGCTGCAGAGGTTGAGATAAACATAGAAAAACCTACACAGGCAGAGCAACTGGTAGAGCATACCACAGAGAAACCAGTAGATACAACTAAAAAACCATCAGAAGAATCGGCAAAAGAGAGTTCAGAGGTACAAACTGAGACTACATCTAAGAAACCGACAGTTGAAAGCTCAAAAAAACCTTCTAAGATACAGATAGAGAAACCAAAACCGGTACAGGTTGAAGCTCAAGTTCAGACAGAAACAGTGCCACCAACCCAAACTGAAAAGCCCAAACCCCTACTTATAGAAATGCAAACACAGACTGACCTACTAGAGGTTGAACCAAGCAAGGTAATTACCACAACCAGTAGCATGGCTATTGTAAAGATTGTTGGACAAACATTTGATACATCTATGGTAGAATTCAGACCTACAAATGTAATAGAGGTCTTATTGGACTCAATAAAGAAGATCACAGAATGCAATGCACAAGCCTTTAAGGCTATTGATGATACAATTCCAATTCTTAAATTGATTGCACCAAAGTGCACTGTTGATAATAAGGATTCTTTAGGTCAACTAGACACATTGTCTAAGTTCATCATCAGTAACATATTGACTGTTGATCAAATAAATCAGGATACATTTAATGAAAGAATGATAAAAGAAAAAGAGAAATTCTTTGAGGATATTGTGAAGAAGAACAAGGAGAAAATGGACACCCTTTTACCGGAACTTGGAGAAATACTTTATGACTTCAAGAAACTGTATAGGGACACTTGTAAAACAAATGTCTTAACAAAAGACCTTGACAAGGAGATCAGCAAAGCACAAGACAAGATTAACATTATTGCTAACAATCTGATAGGATCATCGGATTCATTTTTGGAGATATAGAAGAAGATTGCAGAACAAGAAGATAAAATCAAGAAACTAGAGAATGACAAACAGGGAATAAAGGATAAAGCAAAGGACTTGAAATGCAGACTTAGTCCAAGACTAGAATACCTTATTTCTTTGAGAAAAGAAATATCTAAGGCTCTGGTTCCCAGACTGAAGACACCGGAAGAGAAAATGCACATACTCACTGGTACAGTGCAGAGAACACAAGAGGCAATAAAAGACAACAAAACATTCAGTAATGGTATAAATTTGATTTTGACAAATATCTTTCAGATTGTAACCCACCGGTTACAAGAATCTAGGTAGGACTCCACTGACAACGAATGACAACCTTTGTCATTGATGTCAAAGGGGGAGTAGTGTGATGAGAAAATTCCAGAAGTAGAGATCATTTGCTCAGGGGGAACACACATATGGTAAAATTTTTGGCACAGTTTTTGGAAAGATTTTTGGACTTCAATTTTGGATACCTTCTTGAATTTTTTTCTCATGAGTGTTGCCATCAATGCCAAAGGGGGAGATTGTTGGCAAATGCACACTCCAATGAGAAATTGTAGGTGATTGAAGGTTTTGTCATTGATGGCAACCTTGCAATCATATGATACCAGCAGGCACCGACACCGGCAGACTCTACACCGACACACAAAACACTGACACCCTGTCCAACAGGAATTTTGTGTATTTATATTTTGTAATTAATTGTAAAATATTTTGTAAGCCGACATGGTAGATTTTAATATGACTCATATATGTATGAGATCATTGTAGATCATTTTGTAGAGAAGAGTAGAGAGGAAAAGAGATAGGATGCGAAATTATGCAGACCTAATATGCGAATTATTGGTTAAGGGTTTATGTATGTAGCAAAGCTTAAACTGGTATTGGATCTAGCATAGTAGATGCTAATTTGAAGCAGTACAAGACATTGGATTAGTATAATCCATTTTTTTAAGTTAGTGTGACTTCTTTTGTAACTGAGCAGTGAGCTCTAGGCACTTGGCCTTCCTGCATGTGCAGGCCCCTATTGTAAAAGTAATATTCCCTTATTGGCCAATAAGTGAATATTGTGGGTCACAAATCCCACCGAGGTTTTTCCCACACTGGGTTTCCTCGCTAAAATATTGTGTTATGGTGTGCTTCTCATGTTATTATTGTTCTTAGTTACTGCATTATTTCTAGTTTACCGTTACACAGTTTTAATATGCTTTTCATGTTTTAAGTCAAGTAAATTGAAATACCGGTTAAATACTGATTCACCCCCCCCCCCCCCCCCCCCCTTCTCAGTATATTTGGGAATCCTAACATCATCCTCATCGATGGACTCAAATTCTACACTGGTCTTTGGTTCACCGAGATTCTTCCTCATAGTCCAAAATCCATTTATTTTGGTTTGAGTCCAATAACTGTCTTTACATTCTTGCATAATTGTTTTGGGAATAGATTTGTTAGATGGATTAGCATATTTTTGGTAGAAATTGTAGGACCTCCTATTTTGGATGCCCTCCTCTGTTGTCCTCTGTGTGTGCAATGCCATAATTTGTGATGACATTTCATCTGTTGAAATGTTATTCTCAACGACAATTTTCTCCATCTCTTTTTTTACCTCATCCTAGGAGTTCATATTTATAATCTTTTCTAGCAATGGTTTACTTTCATGTTGACATAATGTTGAAGAGTTCCCATTTTTCTTAAGCCTTTCTTGAACTACATCGATTGGATCATATTGCCAGAGACCCTCATCACCAAAGCTAAAAACTGTCAAAAAATCATGTGCCACATTGAATGCTTTTCTCTCAAATGTGAACCCTCCACATGAGAAAGGCAAGGAAGGAAATATGCTCTTCTTTTTCTGACCATGGAAGTGCCTATATGTGCTCTCCAACTGTTGCACATATTCCAATGTAAATACCCTCTCTGTCACATGTATTGGAAGTTTGTAGGGTTTTACTGCTGACCCGTAAAACCTTAACACAATGTATTCTTCCATGAAGAACCAGTCAGCCAATTGTATTTGACTTCCGAGTTGAATGCAATATCTACAAGACACATACAATCTAGGCGTTGGAGTGCTTATAATTTTATTATACATTGGTGCCAAAAAGAAGTCTACAAAATGCTTGTAGTTCTTTCTGTTATCATGCATCCTTATCTTTGGTGTCCATTCATATATTGGACACTCTGTTCTGTTCCAAGTCTTCTCATCAATCTTATAGTTCACAATGTGAATATTATTGGTCTCGAATATTGCACGATACTTGGATAGAAGGAGATAGCACAAGTAGGATGAGAACCTAAATGTCTTACATGAACCTTTTTTGATCATTAGTAATTTTTTTTGCATGGATTGAACAACGTGCTCAACAAAATTATATCTTATTGGTTGACTTACACAATGGATATTAAAAATCATTTCAATAAGGCTAGCACCCACTTCCCTATCATTTTCCAATCCTAGGCAAAATGTCATCAAGGAAATAGTATCCCAAACCCATGGAACAAAAATATTAGAATCATAAGGAGGCTTATGATTCGGATCCAACGAAGTACCACGTATTATTAGAGCTGTGATAAATGAATCTCTGCGACTTGGATCAAGACTCTCATAATTCTTTGCCAGCTTTCCTAGGTCAATGTGGACATTTGAGTTTTGTGCTTCAAACCCTAGGTTCAACAAACAGGCAAATCCTCCCACGTTTATGGATAGAATTTCATCTTTTGTATTTTTATTGGCAATTTCTTTTTTATCTTCATCATAATTTTCATCGTAGACCATGACAAATTCAAGGCAAGGGAATACTTCAGGTAACACCATGCTTCCCAATCCAGCATCCCACGATGCGATTTTATTTGTTCTTTGTTTTAACATTGTGTTGAAAATAATAAATTTTGCCCTTCTTGGATCTGCCGCCTTATTAGGCAATGCATATCTAATATCTATGATATGCTTTTCACTATGGATAGCAAGGTCATAAATATCATGGTATTCATCAGTGAAACCTGGTGTTTTAACTAGTTCAGTTAGGTCTATTTTTTTTCACTTGTCTTCCTCTTGAACTACTACTTCTCGGTTTCCCCATTGCTGTTATTGTTAATATTTCAAAATAATGCTAGATACAAGCCTAAAAATGCTAACCCTCAAATTGAACCACACGATTAAAAAAAGTAAAAAACTCGGGATGTAGGTGTTCTAGATTTTACTTGAAATTTCTATTTCACTAGATTGGCGCAGACAGGCTTTGTTGCAACTTGCATTCCTCAATCTAGTAGCCATTTCTGAATCTCCCTCGATTTACTAGTTTGTCCATGAAATGAAATGCGATTATAATTTATCAGTCACTTATTTTGAAAAGACCGAAAAGTACAAAAGTAATACCTAAAGGGAAAAATATCTAGAATCCTGTTGTAATTTTATAAATTATTATTAATATCTATTCATCACCGAAGGACAAAACATTCATTGCTATAGTCTAAATTCTAAGGACAGTGAACACGTCACCAGACTTGAGTGATGAGTCACTTTTCTGGACTGTTTTTGAAGTCTTTTAAATCCTTTTCAACTTTTGCCCGAAATAGAGCTTAATTATAGATAATTAAGTGTAAAATGTTCAATTCCGGCTCAAGTTCTCAAAAATGTGTTTACTTCCCACATTTGGGCCAAAATCTACCCTAAGTCATTGATCTGTGCTCATCCAACAGACGATGGTATCTATTGTCAGTTGTCATGGGTCCCATGACTTTTGCCATTTTTTGCGCACCTCACCACACTCGAGTCACTTTTTTGGACTGTTTTTTAAGTCTTTTTAATCCTTTTCAACTTCCGCCTGAAATAGAGCTTTATAGACAATTATATTTAATTAAATGTAAAGCATTCAATTCCGGGCGAAGTTCTCACAAATGTGTTTACTTCCCACATTCGGGCTGAAATCCACCCTAAGCCATTGATTTGTGCTCATCCAACAGACGATGATATCTATTGTCAGTTGTCGTGGGTCCCATGACTTTTGCCATTTTTCAGGAACGTCACCACACTCGAGTCACTTTTCTAGACAGTTTTTGAAGTCTTTTTAATCCTTTTCAACTTTCACCCGAAATAGAGCTTTATAGACTTAATTATAGTTAATTAAATGTAAAATGTTCAATTCCGGGTGAAGTTCTCACAAATGTGTTTACTTCCCACATTCGAGCCAAAATCTACCCTAAGACGTTGATCCGTGCTCATCCAATGGATGATGGTATCTGTTGTCAGTTGTCGTGGGTCCCATGACTTTTGCCATTTTTTCAGACACGTCACCAGAGTCGAGTCACTTTCCCAGACTATTTTTGAAGTCTTTTTAATCCTTTTCAACTTCTGCCCAAAATAGAGCTTTATAGACTTAATTATAGTTAATTAAATGTAAAACATTCAATTCCAAGCGAAGTTCTCACAAATGTGTTTACTTCCCACATTCGGGCTGAAATCCACCCTAAGTCATTGATCTAATTGAGTCTAATCATGTTCTCTAATTGAGTATGAGAATCTTGAATTTTCTTCTAATGACCTTGGCCTTGAGTCTAATAATGTGGTGAATCTTATTGATAAACATGCACCTTCGAATGACCTATGCATTACCTTTGATCCTAGTGAGACTTTTGAAGCACCTGATGGCCTACTATATATCACTACAAAGATCAAAGACATACTCTCACGAGGGGTTCTCATTGATCCAACATGTATGGTGAATGTAATAACTTAAGAATATCTTTATACTTTACAATTGCATGAAGTAACATATGATAAATTTGATTTAGTGGTTAAGATCTTTGATGGTTTCTCTTGTCCTACTATAGGTTCTATTACTTTTCCCCTTAAGGTTGGTACTAAGTGATTAGATATCATTTTTTCTATCATTCCTACATCAGATCAATTTTGTGTGAAGTTAAGACATCCTTGGTTCTCTTCCATGAAAGCGATCCCATCTACCGTTCATAAATATCTCAAATTTCTTCATAATGGCAAAATCGTAACTATAAATCATAGCATGTACCAACCCATGGTAAGGCATGGAGATGTTAATCTTGATTACTTTTAGCCTAAATAATTTGAACCTCTTAAGACTCGAAGTGATTCTCTTTTTCAATCTTATCAAAAATGGAAGAATGATATAATCTTATTTTTGAGTAAGCCTAGAGATCCTAGACATATTCCTCCTCCTCATGATGGACCCGGTCTCCTTCCTACACCTTATATTCCTCCTTTATATGTTGCAATACCACCTCTTACATCTTACAAAGGAAAGCATCCAACATCTCCTATTTTTCAGCCTAGTAGACTTTTTAATCCTTTTCAACTTCATCCGAAATAGAGCTTATTGAATTTAATTAAGTATACAATTACAAATTTAGAATTTAACTATACTTAATTAAATGTTTATCATTTATGGAAGTCTTCCGTTAGAAGTTTGCAAAACATGTTTATCATTCGTCCGCATGCACTAGTTCAAAACTTCAACAAGAAGTTGGACTTTTAATTCACTTGTTTTTCGCAAGATAAACATCTTTTTTTATATATTTATAAAATTATAATCAACGATAATGAATGTACAAATAATTAATGGAATGAATTGATTTTTTTTTTTATATATTAAATATAGAGGAAGAAACATTACATAAAAAAGATCACAATATTAAATTTATTTCCATTGTTTAACAAAATATTGAAATAATGTAGCTCATACACAAAAATAATTTGCAAAATTATCATTAATAAAATGAAATAGAAAGCATTTTTATATTCATAAGAGGCAAAATGAAACGAACTGGAATTTGGAAAATTATCATTAATATTTATGTTTTGGAAATTTACAATTTTTACATGTCCGAGACTTGAGTCCCTCAAAAAATTTAATGCAAAAATGAGTGAGCCTGTGAGGTTACGAGGACATAGCCAAAAAAACAAAACTGCTAGGGGGTCGGGGCTAGGGCACAGGTAGTGGACACATTCATGGTTTACCCTAAGAATCTCGCCCTCCCTCCATTTCAGAATTCTTTAGACATTATAAGCTGAGAGAATTCTTCAAGCCAACTGTAGTTTGGAAAGTCGTCCAGGAGGAACCATTTCTAGAGAAAGTCCCTACCAATCCATGCCCATGTACTATGACGTGTGAATTGCTCCGCATTCATGTTCAAAAGAAACGGTTGTCTGACCATTGACACTATTTGGTCAGGGCAGAGAAGTTTGGTTAATTCATTCGCCCAAGGGATCCCTACCCCTACTTCTGTAAAGACGATAACATTAACGTCGTCTCCAAGGAAGTCTTCTTTAAACACCTTCCTTAACAACATCAACATATCCACCTTGTCTCCTCCAATGTCCAAAAGAGACACCAAGAACTAGGACGTAATGTCCATGTTAACACAGTATCTATTTTCATTACGCAGAAAGTCTCTACCCAACACCATCCTCATAGCCTCATTAGTGAACATCCCAACCTCCTTGCAGACTTATTGGAGGGTTGGGTCTCTAACAGAGCTCAAAAAGGTCCTTTGGTCCTTCGCAAAAATACTTCTCAAGCGGATAGGAGTGTCCATCTTGAGAAATCAGATTACCAAATTAAACAACTTGAGCCTATAGACCTAAACCAGAAAAAAAATTTAAATACTGTGAGCTCCAACAATTTATCTACCTAAGGCTAATTGAAGATGAAAGAAGAAAAGATCGTATATAAATAGTTGAAGCTCTTGATTGTAATAATACCTTCTCTAACCGTATTAATTGCTTTAATTTTTTTAAATCTTTCATATATCTCTGCAAATCTTTCCCATAAATGCACGAGTATGCAAAATTGGAAATAGCTATAAACCAGCACCAAGTACCACATTGGAAGTCGTGGGGATAGAGTGGATTGCAGTTAGTGACTAGACATATATTAAATGACCAACATTATCGACCGTGACATTTGATACGTGTCTATTGAATCCAATTCCATTCCGGGCACTTTCTGCTGAACTATGTTCTCTTCAAAAATTTGGGCCGAAATAAAACTTCAACCATTGATCTACGATCATCAAACAGTTTAACATCATTGATGTATTTTAGGTAAATGTCATCCTTCACGTGTCAAAGAGGTTGCGCTTATCGATACATCGTGCAGAGTCCGGACTCAATGTGATGTACTGATATGATGTGATGTGCCTTGTCTATTAATGACAATGAATTCATGAAATCACCAATAAACTTTTTTTTTTTCATAAATAACAAAATATTAATCAAACAAATTAAATAATTTTCAAGCGGTGGATAAAAATCACCAATACGCTTAAATAATTTTTCCTGCGGACTAAAAATTTTCGCCCATACAATTATATATTTGTTTCTTTAAACGAAAAATATTCGCTTCCTACAATATATTTTCCCCATAGAACAAGGTATTATTCGCCATAATTTTATGTAATTTTCGTACCCTAGGAAAAAATCACCAATAAAAAATAATTTTTTTTCCTACTTTGAAAAAAAATTTCTCCATCAATATGAAAATTTCCCCCAAAAAAATAATGTCTGATTCACCAGGATTTTACACTTTTTCCTGGGGGGTGGTTTCTTAAAGTTATCCCTGATCATGAGAGAATGTTTAGGATCTATGTGGTTTCATGGATGACTATGATGATGTGTTTTCATCGGATGGCTCTTAGCAGTGTAAATCTTGGTGTTTCCAATAACTCCTAGCAGGTCTTTGACAAGTGTAAGAATGTTGGAATTAAGGCGTCTCAACCTTCGAGTCCTAATACTATTTATTTGGATATTATTTGTTTAATATGGTGAATCTTTAATAATATCCTAAGTTGCTAACTTTAATAGGATGCCAAAGTTAAGTTTGGAAACTAGTATTTATGCTAGATTTATGCAAAAAGGCGTTTCTAATTATATGTTGAAGATACATTGAATGTGGACACATTTGAAGGATACGTTGAATATGGACGCATTTGAGAAGATACTACTTTTTCAATGGTAAGCTCTATAAATATAAGTGTTTCTAGAGAAGCTTTGTGAGAGTAATTCAATTCATAGGGGTTATGTTGTCAGATTTTCTCCATGATGTAAATTTTCATGTAAAGGCCTAGAGCCTATAGATTGTATTGTAACTATATTCTTTTGTTGCTAAATAATACAATAACTCTATGGTTTTGGAGTGTGGGATTTTTTAACCGAAAGGGTTTTCTCCACATAAATCTATGTGTTCTATCTTTTGTCTTATTTCTTTTGTTTTATGTTTCTGTAGTATTGAATCTAAAAGTATGCATGTTGTTGAAACTTCTTGATCTGGTAAGATCTAAAATGACAATATCTTTCCTCTAAGGTTTTAATGTGGGAAATAAAATGCATTTTTTCCTCTTTATGACATAGTACTAGTATGTGTTTGTAATGGATACTAGATACACATACTGATCTTAGATGGCTTTTCTGGGATGCCCAATTTCACCTGAATATAGCACATATTGCCAGCACCACAAGCATTGCACATACACTCCACAAGGGAGATATGGAACATATTTAGAAATCTAGAGCATCTAAACAAGTACCCAACATCGAGACAATATTCCATCATTATTATAGCGATTTGCACATAGCTCTTAAGATCTATTTGCACACACCCATAACCTCCTTTTAAATTCAACTATTGAATCAACATAGAGATTTGACTTAGATATATCCCTAGATATACTTTAAGCATCACTTCTCATATTTGTTGACATTGTAAGTATAGATTAAGTGCATAGAAATCGATTACCAATAATTTTTTTGTCCAAATAAAAAAAGATGATGCTACATTCTTATGGAATATCACACACCCTACCAAACATAAATATACAATAACAAATACTATTCCTCACTATCTCGTCCTTACAAGACGATACCAAAACACAAAAAAAATAAAATCTTAACGATGCTATTTCTTTCCACCTCAACCCAACTATCAAATGTCTATATTAAAATATAAAAAAACAAACATATTCTCTTTCCATTCTCCTTTCCTTTCCAAGTTCCATTTTTGGTGTATTATTCAAAGTTGAAATCTGAAATGTAAATGTAGCATACTATTCATGCTCCTAGTTTGAATTCTGAAGTAAAAGTTCACACTTCATTAATCTAAAACTAAACTAAGTTAATATTTTTCAATATACAAATTCAATCCACAAAACCAGATACAAGAAAGTACTCCTATCTAGAGCCACTAGTTCATTTGCTAATTCCCAAGACCACCAAACAAATTTATCTCTTAATACTATTTTAAATTGTGTAAGTGGTCACGGGAAGTTTTCTCTGTGCTTGTCAGTATCTTAAGGAGACAAAGACCTTCCATGACTTAAATCTCTGGTTAACTGTTTTAAAAGGGAGGTCATTAATCAACCGACAAGCCCTCCCTTGGGAAAGACAAGATTCCCACGGTGCTAAAATGCATTCACAAGCAATTCAATGCTACCCAACAAACAGAAGGGAAAATTTAAGATCCTTCAACAAGTTATCAACAATTCATATTGTTCTTTAGGAAAAACTCCCATGGTGTTTACTGATTTTTTCTTATTACCTTAATCAATTTGAGTACTACCCATTCGTTTCTTCTCCTTGTATTGTACTCAAATGATGTGTAAAGCACACAAAAAAATTTATTCAGAAGTCTAGTACTGTGTGAAAATACATCCCAAACTCCCCAAACTTGCAGAACTCTTATTCATGCTCTTCCTTAATATGTATTATTTGATTGTAGTTTAGCTGTTGAGGAATATGTTTGCTAAATGACAATAAGAATGAAACAAAGCCAATGAGATTGAGTAGGATTAGGTTTTCAAGTTTCCAAATATTCTTATCTTCTATTCTACTGTTTTGTTGCATGGTATTTAACGTGAGAGGAATAGTTGGTCTCACGGTGCATGCAGCCATGCCTAACGACAAACAGACTGTCTACTCCCAAGGAATTTTGGGAAATGAGAATATGGATGGATCTATGCTATGTTTGATGATTAAGAGGAGGTTTGCAAGCATTTGTTCTGGTTTCTTACAGTTGCCTTCTTAGATGTGTCCATACTCTTCAATTTTATGGAATGTAAGTGTAAAACTTTAATAAATAAATATAGTTTATAGTTTGTTTTGATCAGATTGTATGATAAATTTTGTTTCTAATGTTTGGAGTTTCTTTTAAATTTTGTCCGATAAATTTGAATTTTTTTAAGCATGATTCAAGTTAGAGAGACCTTCTACCTATTTTGTGCATCATCACCCTTATGTTAATATAGGTGATCCAAACTCACATGCATAGTGATTCAATGAACGCACATTGTTTGCGAGCTCAATGACCTAGGAAAGACAGAAGGCTTATGAGTCTAGCAATCTAACGAAGTGTTATCATGGTAGATTTGTCAACATGCCATGTTTCTAACCAAACACCATACCCTTAATGGTTAACGAGATATTAATATTAAATTGAATTTATAATTTACAAATTAATTTAATATTATTAAAATATAAAATAAAATAGAACATCTTATGTATGTTTGTATGATTTGAAGTAAAAATGTTAATGCATCAAATATTTCTAGATGTCATCATCAAAAAACTTTTTGTCACCATTACATCTAGAATAGTTTAAATAATACTGATATGAGTTAAAAGTTAGGAAGAGAGCATAACCTAAACATAAGAATTATAAATATTAGAACTAAAATATCTACTTGATGAATTTTACTTTAGTCTTCAATTATTATAACTTGATAAATTGAAAAAAAATATTACAAAGAAACAAATGTGTATGGATCATTTGAAACTATCGCAATATTGATATTCACTTATGAATATAGCTTAGCCTCAAATGATGTATAAATAGATGTTGGCAACAGTGACAAGAAATATATTCTCTAACAAAATCGATTTCTAGTGGGTTCATTAAGAATCATTCACCTTTGCATGTCTTTGGACACGTAGTGTCGTGGTTAAAACACTTCGTTGGTGAAGCGGCCACCAAGGTTCAAACCCCTACTGGGCCTTGTGTCTTTGCTGGGTCGTTTTTGCTCACGGGTTTAAACAAGTGAAGTGTGGGGATGAGGTCCCTCGATTGTGGCCTCACCAGTTCATAGCTCCGGGTCAAAAGTGTTTCACGTGGAGCCGGAGGGCGTGTAAATAACTATTGAATATCTTCGCTGGGTCGTTGTGCTCACGGGTTTAAACAAGTGAAGTGTGGGGATGAGGTCCCCCAATTGTGGCCTCACCGGTTCATAGCTCCGGGTCAAAAGTGTTTCACGTGGAGCCAGAGGGCATGTAAATAACTATTGAATGTCTTCGCTGGGTTGTTGTGCTTGCGGATTTAAACAAGTGTGGGGATGAGGTCCCCCGATTGTGACCTCACCGATTCATAACTCCGAATCAAAAGTGTTTCAGGTGGAACCAGAGGGCGTATAAATAACTATTGAATGATTTGCTCCGAAAAAAATTCTACTAGCAAACAACATGAACCAAAAAAACTGCACTGATTCATCTGCCTCTGTGCAACTTACTTTTCTCAAAACTCTCATTGAAGGTACATGTGCTCATCTGTGTATTTATTATTAAATATTCCAAGCTTTCTTTGAGCTCTATCTCTTTCCTTACTGTTGCCACTGAACGATTGTTCTACGTGTCTGTAAGAAGGGAATGAATTATTGCTGAAACAAGACAAGATTTACCCACTGCTAAAATCTCTTTACAGTCAAGTCAGTGTTAAAACATAACTCCTTCAATACCTTAATCTCATTTCAATGCAATTCCTTATCTCTTTTATCTTTGTCTCATACTTAACATAACTCATTCAATACCTTTATCTCGTTTCAATACAATTCCTTATCTCTTTTATCTTTGTCTCATACTTGTAAATAATGGCTTACACATTTGTTAACGATGAAATAAACAAATTTGTAATCCAAACTCTGGTACTGATGACTTGTAATGGTCTTGAATTCTTCAAAAGCAATGTTCTTCATTCTCTTTTCTGATAGGTAATATTTGACTGTATATAATTGGAGTTAAATGACAGTAGGCATCAAACAAAGAGCATTCTTCAGATGTTGGGTGACTTAAAACCAAAGGCAATATTAAAAAAATGTGGTCTTTAATGAGGTTAGGTTATGTTTTCGAATTCCAAAGTATTCGCATCTTCTATTCTACTGTTTTGTTCTTGATATTTAGCATGACACCATTATTTCTATTTCATGTTGTCTGCACAAGGCAGACAAGTCTAAAGACAAACAGGCTGTCTACACAGTCAAATTGGGTAGAATTTACAAGTTTTTCAGTGAGCATGTGTTTTGAGAATCTGATTTGAATACAACATCTTTATCTGCATGTAATGTTCTCTTCTGTTTGTACAAGTTTTGAATGGAATTGTTATTGATGAAAGCTAAATGTTATGGAGAAGGTGTTACTTGAAAAATCTTATAAACAATCGTATTATTCAATAGACAATATGAATCTGTAAGCTATTTTAGTGTTGAGCTACAGACAAAGATAAGATGCAGAGTTATTTTGGCTTGAAAGAAGTAGGTTGCGATGTTTTATGAAGGATGGTATCAAAACAATGATTGAAAATATAATTTATATTAAATTAAAAGCAAAGATAAAAGAGTAATTATCATAACAATTATGATTTGAATTCTTTTATCAATAAGTATTTATATATTATCATTTATAAAATAATGTTATACATTAAAAAAAGTTTAATGGAAAGAGTTATATTCCAAAAGTTTAAATGGGACAATAGTCTACAATGTAAAAACAATCACTACAATGTATTAGCTGGTGAGGACAAGAGTACTAGGACAAGGAGATGGGTCTCAATCATTCATTTTAGCCCATGTACATCAATAGGAACTAAAGTGTCCATAGGAGGCTCCCAACCACCATTACCATTATCGTCTTTTTTATCTTCAATAGCATCATGAAGAACAAAAATAGCAAGATCCAATTGACAAAATTTGCTAGTCTATTTAGTCAATGATCCCACATCTAAATGCTAAGGAAGAAGCATAGTAGTCGCTAGTGAGTTGTGACCATCCTTGTTGTGCAGATCTCTTCTCATAGGAGCTCGTTAGAGAAAGATGTGGAAGAACTATTTACAATTAGGCTTTAAAGCCTAATATCTTTTTTTTTACGAATCCAAGAATAAGAGAAATTCCCATGAAAAGTAGCAAAAATCAAAATCATGTCAACATGAAGGAACACTATCCCATCACTTGAGTGACCAAAAAGACATATGGATTGCTAGCACCTCCAACATTAGTGATATTTTCTATGATTACTTGAAATGGAGAACGATCACCTACAAAATCTTGATCCGGAAATAGACATATAAAAAAAGAAGAAGCTACAACAATAAATGATCGCGGAATGCCATCACCTTCTTGGATCCATCAAAAATGTATTTAAGACATCTATTTTGACTTCAAATCTTGAGATTTGATAGTTGTAGGTTTTGGTTAGCCATTTATGGCATTCCTATATCAAAAGACATCATATTGGGCTTTTGTTGGCATTAGGAGTTAGGCTTCTAGCTTATAACCTTTTGAGGAAAGGAGAAGGGAAAAAGGGTAACCTCCAAGGGCTAAGGTTTGATGGGGAAGGGCTAATAAAGAAAAAGGAAAAAAGAAGGTTTCAGGGATGGGTGTCGATTTTCCAACTTACCTCCTTTTAAAATCGAAGGAGTAAGCGGAAGGGTCAAAGATCAACCACTAATAGGGGATGTCATAAGGATTTCACAAAGCGGGCCATAAGGGTTGGGCATTAACCTTCTCACTTAACTCCTTTCAAAATGGGTGGAGTAAGTGGAAGGGACGAAGCTTGATCACTGCGAGGGGTTTAAAAAGAACTTTAAGGCTGGGGTAGTTAGGGATCAGGCATTTACCTTCCCACTTTCTTGCTTCCAAAATGGAAGGAAATTAAGAAAAAGGGTTAAATCTTGGTCACTAATAGGGGTTTGGAAAAATCAAGGGATGGGGAAGTTAGGGGTCATACATTTGCCTTACCCCTTACCTTTTGATAAGGGTAAGGAAAAATTTTGATTGTTGAAAACCAAGAGGCTTGGATGTACAAAACAAAAGGTAGGTGATAGGGATTGTGGAAGGAATTTCTCCACAATTCATACCATAAAGGTAAGGTTTGGGGGAACGCTACTTGCAATGTGGCAAAAATATGCTTCAATAGAAATGGTGAAATTGACGGTAGTTGGACCTCGCAAATTTGATCTTTGACCTTGTGAGAGTAAAATAGAAGAATCAGAAACCCTAAAGGCTAGGAAGGAAATGGGATCAAGCCTTGGGGCTTCCCCCACATGTATGAGGGGCAAGACAAATATATTTAGTAGTTAGCATTGGTCATCCCTCAAACCTTTTGCTTATTTCCTTCCAAATGGAAGGATTTATGTAGGTGGTCCAAAGCCCAACCACTAATTGGGAAATTTTATTCTTAGTATTTGGAACGAGCATTGAGGATCGACCATTGGGCCTTCCCTTCTTCCATTTATAAAGAGGTAAGTGGAAGTGTTGAAGCCCAACCACCAATAGAAGAGAACTTAGCAAAACTAAGGAAAAGGCTTTTTGGGCTTGGGCAAAGGATGGGAAATGGTAACAATAGTGAAGGAATGGGATGTATAACAATCTAAACCTTAAAAATATTGGACTTAGAAATTTTTGAGGTTTTTATAGCTTAGGAATTTTGGAAAAGGTGTGGAAAGGGAGAAATAGTTCATTTAGGATTTCTCACATCAACTATAACAAATAAAATAAATAAAAATATACAATTTTGTACTCCAAAATCATATCAACCTAAACAAATAAAAAAATCCATAAAGTAACTACTCATAAAATAGTTATTTCGTTTTATCTATATAAGAAACTAAAGTCGTAATGAAATGAAGTATTTTGTTATTAAAATTTTATTATAGTAAAATGTGCTTATTATTTATATCCCACATGTTCAATATTTTATTTAATAATGAACTTTTATGAAATAATATCATTATAAATAATCTTTCACTAAAATATTTGTTCAATATTTTAGTCATATGAATTTGTTTAATAAGGAAGAAGATCAAGTAGTCCTGTATTCTAATTTCACAAATTTAAAACCATTCAATAATATATCGAATTAAGAGGTAAAATTTTTTTTTTTTTTTTTTAACCTTGGTGACCGCTTCACCAATGAAGTGTTTAACGGCGACACTACATGTAGGAAAACGAGAGATAAAAACTATTGTTTGAGATTCTAGATATCAATTATGTAGCCAAACTAGCTACACCTTATCCAAAAAAACATTCCAAAATGATCAAACATACACCAAAATAGTTATATTTCATTATGTATTATTATATAATTAATAATTTCTTTGATGCAACTTGTAAAAAATATGATTACATATTAAACAGTCAACGTGAATAGGCTTCCCCACAAATTATTTTGGACGAACAATAAACTAATAATCCAAAATATCAGACACCAGAGGACTACCGTAACACAAGGTGAAAAACTGTGTAATAACCAAGTACATTCCTATGCTATTTTGAAATGTAGATTGAATGTACGCATGGTGATTTCCCTGTTTCATTCCTAATTCTTCTCTTGTCCTCCTCCTCCTGCTGCTTTGTTAACATGATTGCTCTCATCTTCCATGGCAAAATTAATCATATGTTGTCCTTAGTGGGAGGTGATTGATCAATTCACAACCTCGCCATTCAGTAAGATTAGATTCCCCCTCTGCTAAAATCCATTCACAAACAGTACAATCTGACACAACAAATTGCAGTGGAAGATGAAATTACCTGTACTCCAAATTTAAGAGCTTTTAACAAGTCATAGACATTGCATAGTAAACTCTACTCCCTCCTTACCTTAATCTACAATAACTAAAATTATTGAAACTTGTTCATAATTTGCCTCTTCTTTTGTTTTTTATTGGGGTTTTGTAGCATGGTTCTAGATCAATGATTTTTTAAAGTCTTTTTAGATTGGGTTTTTTCAGTATGTAATGATGATATAAATGTCTGTTAGATTCATTCAAATTTGATATGTCGTCAAAATCAAAATTCTATTTAGTATATAGAGAAAAAAGAACATTGTTGTGGCTGTTTACTTTCTTGTATATGCGTTAAATAATGATAAGGAATTCATCTGTGTTTATCTTTTTGAATTAACATTTCAGATCATACTCCATCTTTGTGTGAATCATGTTGGAATTAAGTAAAGTCGTGATATACTACAATATTATACAATTGATTTCAGTTCAGGTTAATAAAGTTATTTTAGAGATTTTCTATTCACAAACTCTTATTGAACATAGGGTTGATGCTTCATGTATCACTATCACCTATCATTACAAAAGATTCCCCTCCATAAATGATACTGTTATCACAATTAAAGTGTTCATTCCAAATGTGGGTTTTACAGATCATGTCAACATCGTGGGCATGGCTAATGCCCTCAAATATGTGGTCAGTCTTTTGCTTCTCAACATGACGAAAACAATCCTAGCTAGCATGATAATGACAAGTAGCCTTGAATGGCTCTTGTAATATTTCATATTCACACTATTCATGCCGATCAAAAAAAATAAAAAAATAAAATATAATATTACAAATTTAAAGACTATTCCTTATAAAAAAGACCTTTCAAATGATTATGATAATCTCTCTATGAAAATTTTTCTTTCTATTGAAATTGCTTTAACTACATAATAATGTGACCACTCTTATTTTATCTACGAACTTTTACATTATATTTTCAAATGGAACTTAACTTATATAAACTAATATATTATATTTTCATTTAAAAATACAGTTTCCCACAATTCACTATTGATACTATGATTGATGAATACTCTATAATATTTTTAAGAATTTCTGGTATGAGCATGAATTCTCACTATTTCTCCAAGCTTGCAATATGTTTTCATTCTCTTTCTTGATATGAAATATTTGATTGTATGTGATTAAATTTTAGCTGATAAGAAATATTCTTGCTAAATGACAAATGGGTAGGAAACAAGAATATTTCTTTGGTATGGAGTGGCTTATATGTTAAGGCAAATGTTTGAAAAACTGTGTTTCTCATAAGGTTAGGTAATGTGTTCGAATCCCAAAGTATTCGCATCTTCTATTCGACCGTTTTGTTGTTTGTATTTAACGTGACAGAGATCTTTTGAATTCACGTTGCATGGGGCCAAACGTCAAGACAAACACACAGTCTTCACGCTAAGAATTTTGGGAGAACTTGCAAGTTATTCAGTGTGCCAGTGTGACAGATATTTTATATGAGTATGAGAAGAACATCTTACCTACGATACTGTTTGCTGTAATCTTATGCTTGTACAAGATTTCAGTACATTTGACATTGATGGAATATATATATATATATATATATATATGAGAGCGGTGAGAAGAGGGTGTTATATATATATATATGAGAGCGGTGAGAAGAGGGTGTAAGATCTATTTATGATTATTCAGGGGTCTAAACCACATGTTGTATAGGGGAAGCGTTTAAAAAAATATGTCTTCTTTTCGTATGTCTATGCGTTTTAAGTTGCTGCATGGATGCTTCCGTAAGATCTAAGTTCTACTCTTCTTCACTAGATAAAGTTACATAGGCATTTAGGTTGGCAGCAGTCATGATTTTGGCATAGATGTAAGGGGGAAATGGGTATACTAAATATTTTATTTTATGATTATTATTTTATATGAATGTTTGAAGTATATAGCTCAAATTTATGGTTTTGATTGATTTGATGTTTTTAGAGATTTTAAATTTGAATCATCTTTTAACGTCTCGTACTATCAATTCTTATGTTAAGTTAAAACAATCGAGTATAGTTTTGATTTAGTTCAAGGTTTTATGTGTGAGAGTAAACTCCTTTTTCCAAATACAAATTCATTTCGACCCTCAAGATGAGTCAGTTCCAACTAGTCATCATGTGTCAACTCTAGTGCCAACACATTCAAATTATACACCAAGGATTATATAGAAGGACATCAACACTAAGCCATTTGAACAATTATTCATCATTTAGGTTTCATTCTCCCCAACTAGTATCACACACTACTATTGTTGAAATGTGGCGACTGATCAGCAAAGTACTGTACACTCAGCACATATCCTCGCCGGGGTCTGGGGCCGGGCAGGGGTTCGGGGGCGGCAACCCTCAAGAAATTTTTTTTTTGCCATTTTTTCGTTGATGAAAACCGAAATTGTAATAAAACCCTAAAAAGGCCGACTTTGTTTTTGCCCTAAAAAACGCATGTTATAAGCGGTTGGGATGCTTAAGGCATTGTAAGGTTGATGTACTGTTTTTGTTGGATAATAAGAAAGATTGGACGACTGTGTATGGTGGACGTAACCCATTTTGGGTGAACCACGTTAAATCTCTGTGTTATCTGTGTCTTGTTTTATTTCTTTATCTTTTGTATTTAAATCTCCATATAATTGTTAGTTCATATTTGCTTCGGATCTGCTTGAAACCCTAACAATTGGTATCAGAGCGAGGTTTTCTGTAAATTGGCAGGACTTTCAGACTTGAGTGGGAGCAATGGAGGATTCCAAATTCAAGGTCAAAAAGTTTAACAGCCAGAATTATCAGTTATGGAAAATGCAGATGGAGGATTACCTGTATCAAAAGGATTTATGGCGGCCATTGGAAGGAAAGGCAAAGAAACCAACCACAATATCAGATGAAGAGTGGGACATTTTAGATAGAAAAGGCATTGGGATCCATTCGATTGTGCCTTGCGTCATCTATAACATTCAATATAACAGAAGCAAAAATGACTGTAGATTTGATGACAACATTGGCTAAGTTGTATGAGAAACCCTCGGCTTCGAATAAGGTATTTCTTATGAAGCATTTGTTTAATTTGAAAATGAGTGAGGGAGGATCTATAGCCGAGAACTTAAATGAATTTAATACAATTACCAGTCAATTGTCTTCGGTAAAAATTACCTTTGCAGAAGAGGTTAGGGCTCTCTTGATTTTATGTTCTTTGCCAGAAAGTTGGAATAGCTTGGTTATGGCTGTAAGTAACTCTGTTTCTGGTAAAAATACTTTGGTATTTGATGATATTGTTGGTGTTATCCTAAGCGAGGAAATGCGAAGGAAAAGCACAGGTGAGACTTCAACATCATCGGGTAGTTTTTTGAATGTGGAGAACAGAGGAAGATCAAAGGAAAGAGGAAAAGGTCCTGGGAATGAGAAGTCACGAGGAAAGTCAAAGAAAGGACGCTCTCAATCTAGAGGAAAGAAAGATTGGTGGTACTGCGGAAAGCTTGGTCATCTAAAGAAAGACTGTTGGTCTCGGAAAAAAAAATGAGACAAAAATGAAAATGACAGTAAGGAAGCTAATATTGCAAGTAATACTTTACGAGATGCTTTAATCTTATGTTTGGATAATGTTAATGATTCCTGGGTAATAGATTCTGGGGCTTCATTTCATGCTACACCCCATAGAAAATATTTTCTAGATTATGTTCAAGGTGATTTTGGATAGATATATTTGGGTGATGATGAGCCTTGTCAAATTGTTGGAAAAGGAAATATAAAGATCAAGTTGCAGAATGGTAATGACTGGTTTCTGCAGGAGGTAAGACATGTTCCTAATTTAAGAAGAAATTTAATTTTTGCAAGGCAACTAGGTAGTGAAGGTTGCATAGTTACCTTCTCAGACAGTATCTGGAAGGTCACTAAAGGATCATTAGTAGTAGCTAAAGGTGCGAAGGTAGGCACATTATATCTGTGTACTGGTAACACTTACTCTACCTTAGCTGCTACAGATAAAGTTACTGCAGAAACAACAACAATAAATGTTGCAAGAATTGATTCGATAATGTGGCACCATAGGCTTGGGCACATAAGTGAGAAAGGGATGAAAATCCTTCACTCCAAAAATCTATTGCCAGGACAAAAGAAGATTGATTTAGAGTTCTGGGAAAACTGTGTTTATGGTAAACAGAAAAGAGTCAGATTTCTCAATGTTGGGAAAGAGAAGAAGAGTGAGAAGTTAGAGATTGTACATTCAGATGTATGGGGACCAGCTCAGGTATCATCTCTTAGTGGCTCTTGTTATTATGTTATTTTTATTGATAACTCAACCAGAAAAACATGGGTATATTTCCTAAAACAAAAATTAGATGTTTTTGAAACTTTTAAGAAATTGAAAGTTTTGGTTGAAAATGAGACAGGAAAAAAGTTGAAGTGTCTCAGATCGGATAATGGAGGTGAGTATTGCAGCAAAACATTTGAAAATTAATGTTCCTTAAATGGGATTCAAAAGCAGAAGACAGTTCCAGGAACTCCACAGGAAAATGGTGTGTCAGAGAGAATGAATAGGACTATCATGGAACGTGCGAGAAGCATGAGATTGCATGCTGGATTGCCCTTAAATTTTTGGGCAGATGCTATACATACTGCTGTCTATTTGATAAATAGAGGACCTTCAACCCCTTTGGATGGTGGTATTCCAGAGGAGGCATGGACTGGTAAAAAGATAAATTATTCTTTTCTAAAAACTTTTGGTTGTGAAGCTTTTGTCCATGTTGATAAAGAAAATAGAACCAAGCTTGATGCTAAATCTCATAAATGTACCTTCATTGGATATGGGATAGATGAATATGGCTATCGGTTATGGGATTTTGAAAATAAGAAAATAATTAGAAGTAGAGATGTTATATTCAATGAGAAGGTTATGTATAAAGAATAGATGCAGGAAAAGAAGCATGAACATGACAAACAAGAATATGTGGTGTTGGATGAGATTCCTGAAAATGAAATGCCACAGGTACCTGATACTCAGCAACAACAAATTGTCCCACAAACTCCTGCAAGTGTTAGACGTTCTATGAGAACAAGTAGACCCCCTGAAAGATTTTCTCCTTCTTTGTATTCTATTTTATTAACGGATTCTGGTGAACCAGAAGAATATGAAGAAGCAATGCAGGTAGATGCCAAACAATAGTGGGAGCTAGGCATGAAAGAGGAGATGGACTCCTTGATGAAAAATAAGACTTGGGACTTAGTCCCTTTACCTACAGAAAAAAGAGCCTTGCCTAACAAATGGGTTTATCGGCTGAAGGAGGAGGAAGGAGGTCAGAAAAGATACAAGGCCAGACTTGTGGTAAAAGGTTTTGCACAGAAAAAGGGTATAGATTATGATGAAATATTTTCTCTAGTTATAAAAATGACTTCAATTAGAACTGTACTTAGTCTTGTGGCTGTAGATGATTTACATCTTGAACAATTAGATGTCAAAACAACTTTTCTCCATGGAGATTTGGAGGAGGAAATTTACATGTTGCAACCACAGGGATATGAGGTCAAAGGTAAGGAGAACTTGGTGTGCAGGTTGAAGAAAAGTCTGTATGGCCTAAAGCAAGCACCCCGACAATGGTATTTAAAATTTGATAGTTTCATGGCTGAACACGGTTATCATAGATGTCATTCTGATCATTGTGTATATTTTAAGAGATTTGATAATGGCAGTTATATTATCCTGTTGCTTTATGTTGATGACATGCTTGTTGCTAGGTCTAACATGCAACATATAAATGATCTTAAACAGAAATTAGTCAGGTCATTTGCTATGAAGGATTTGGGTGCAGCTAAGCAAATTCTCGGTATGAGGATTACACGGGACAAAAAAAATAGAACCTTGAATTTGTCCCAAAGTGAGTATATAAAGAAGGTGTTAAAAAGATTTAACATGCAGGATGCAAAAACAGTTAGTACACCTTTGGCTAGTCATTTCAAATTGACTAAGGAGATGTGCCCAAAGGCACAGGAAGAGGTTAATAAAATGTCTAACATCCCGTATTCATCAGCTGTTGGCAGTCTGATGTATGCAATGGTATGCACAAGGCCAGATATTGCACATGCTGTGGAAGTTGTGAGCAGGTTTATGAGTAATCTGGGTATGGAGCATTGGAATGCTGTGAAATGGATTCTTTGGTATTTGAAAGAAACTACTACGAAGGCATTATGTTTCAAAGGATCTAATGCTGCTCTGAGTGGATTTGTTGACTCTGATCTGGTGGGTGATATTGATTCACGGAGGAGTACTACAGGGTATGTTTTTACTATAGGGGGAACTGCAGTTAGTTGGATTTCTAGGTTGCAAAAGGTTGTTGCATTTTCAACCACTGAAGTTGAGTATGTTGCTGCTATAGAAGCCAGCAAGGAGATGATTTGGTTACAATGTTTTCTAGAGGAATTGGGTCAGACACAGGAGGATCGCCCATTGTATACTTATAGCCAGAGTGCCATTCATCTTGCGAAGAACTCTGCTTTTCATTCAAGGACAAAGCACATTCAGCTCAAGTACCACTTCATCCGGACTGTTTTGGAGGAGGGTCAGTTATGGCTTGAGAAGATTCATACAAGTGAGAATCCTGCCAATATGTTCACGAAGGCAGTTCCACAGGAGAAGCTAATTTCTTCATCAGTTTTTGTTGGTCTTCTTGATTGATAATTGTGGAATTTATACCAGTCAAGTCCTAGTGTTTTATCCAATGGATGTTGCATGTACAGTGGTGTCATGTAGTATCAGTCTCCAAGTGGGAGATTGTTTAGTGTGGAGCCTGATCAGTCTCCAAGTGGGAGATTGTTGAAATGTGGTGACTGATCAGCAAAGTACTGTACACTTAGCATGTATCCTCACTAGGGTCCAGGGCCGGGCCGGGCCCCGGGCAGGGGTTCGGGGGCAGCAACCCTCGAGAAATTTTTTTTTTGCCATTTTTTCATTGATGAAAACTGACATTGTAATAAAACCCTAAAAAGACCGACTTTATTTTTGCCCTAAAAAATGCATGTTATAAGCGGCTGGGATGCTTAAGGCATTGTAAGGTTGATGTACTGTTTTTGCTAGATAATAAGAAAGATTGGACGGTTGTGTATGGTGGACGTAACCCATTCTGGGTGAACCACGTTAAATCTCTGTGTTATCTATGTCTTGTTTTATTTCTTTATCTTTTGTATTTAAATCTGCATATAATTGTTAGTTCATATTTGCTTCGGATCTGCTTGAAACCCTAACAACTATCATTTGTACCACTCATAATTACTCATACCCTTTCCATAACTTATTGTTTTGCATCAATTATTTTATTGCATCATTTTTTTTCAACAGATTCTAAAACATGGTTCTTGCACAAGTTCATTACATCACCTATCAAACTTCATTCAAGTATCAAATTATCAACATCATAGACAAATCATTTTCATGTGTTATTTGACTTAACTTGTCAAAATCAATAAATCACTTGAGGAGAAAATGGTTGGTGTAGATTTGTAAGTTATGATTTGTCTTCGCTACCAAATTATTGAGACTATTTATTCTATCACAAATTTGGATAGGATTTGAACCAATGTGGTCTTGCATCAAATGGTGAAGATAAATACATCTCTCAATGCCAAAGACAAGAACACGCTGGAATTGGAAAATAAGCTTTTTGGTCATAAGATGCCAAAAAGGTTAGGAAATTGGTGTTTCACCCCTGCAATTATCTAGGGGACGTATGCCCTTGAAGGGGTTAGAGGGCAGTGCCCCCAAATGCCACATTTTTTATAATTGTAAGTCTTGACCATATATCATTGGATCAGAGATTTAATACTAGATATTATGTGTGCTTTACTTTCCCTAGAAGACGATGTTGAACACAAGATGCCACTGAGAGGGGGGGGTAAATCAATGATTTCCAAACTTTACCCTTTTCTATCCTATGTGTATATACCAGCTAATAGATCTAACATAAAACACACATACCGGTTAGATAGGAGGATGAAACAAATGCAACCACACACAAAAGGGACATCACATAACACCGGATGTATGAGGAAAACCCAAAATGGGAAAAACCTCGGTGAGAAATGTTGTTGGAGTCTACTGCTCCAATTTAGCCTCACAATGAAACATTCTGTTACAACATTTAGGGCACCGACCCAAGGAGCACCACTCCTACTTTAGGGCACCAACTCAAGGAGCACCAACCCTTGATTTTAGGGCACCAACCCCTGCATTGAGCTCCAACCCAGTGATTACAAGATCATATAATAAATACAAAAGTAATATCCTTGTTACAAAAGAGCTTTGTAACTCATACACGTCTCTCCACCGGCTCCTCTATGTAATTCTCTGTCGGTTCTCTGCTCACCTTCTCTTTGCTTCAACCTTACCGGTTTAGCCTCTGCTTCTTCTTTGTCGGTACTCTGCTCTCTGCTCACTATTCTCCAATCACTACCGATTCTCAACTTGCCAGTTACTTCACTTGCAGGTTTAAATCTACACTATTCTTTGGGTTGCTGGATCTCCTCAATTGATTGCACTGCACTGCGGCTCCTTCTCTGCCTTATTGTAGGTTCTAGCACTACCGATTTACACCACTACAACTCACTTTGCAGTTTACCGGTTTCTCTGTCCTTGCCGGTTTTTCCTTTACCAAACCCTGTCACTAGTTGCAGCTTCAGCACTCAGTCTCTATGATCTTTGATGAAGTCTCTGACTGATTAACTCTCTAGTTCTTAACTCCTTTCATTGGCCTCACTCTCTCTTGTGTACTAGCAGCAGATCTGGACTTCGATCTGCATATTTATGTGAAGCCTTCCTCCCAAAATAACATTCAAACTTCTGGCGTGCTAGGATTCATTCATCGACCTTGAGGCAAACCAAATCCAATCAGATCTCCTTCCAGAGATCAACCACCTGCAATGGATCAATCAGACTCCGCCAATCCCGCTGTGTCCAGAACACGTTTTCCATATTTGGCAAACACGACACCTCATCTAGTCTGCACTTGTCAAATACCTATGAAACAATCACGCAGATAGCTTCACCTACCCTGATCAACAGCTAGACACTCAGCTTTGATCATGAAGCCACCAAATCAGATCTTTGTCATCTGATTAGTCTCGAGCCACACCCTTCTGATCTCGACCTGTGAAACACGCTATCGACATTAATGTCAACTAGTCACCACCTACCTCACCAACAAAGCTTCACTGACCACAATATGAATGACAACTGTCTCTTGTGTGTAAACATTGTTGGCATCCATCTATGCTAAGTCTTTTGTGTCGGTCTAGACAAGATCACCGACCAACCACACACTTAGGTTTATCTGTTAGTTATACCCTAACCAGTCTTCCTTCAAAGTCACACTACTCTGATTTTTTGATGGAACACCTTTACCGGTCACATCACATGCCAAACCACCTAATGCACATCTTCAACGGATGAGAGCCTTTCACTTCTACACCTTGTCAGCTTTACCGGTGGACATACTTATCGGTAACCACCTTGATGACATCATGTCATCAACATTCAACAATCTCCATCTGTCTGCATCTGTGGCGACACCTTTCTCCATCTTCAATCCGGTTGCACTCTCTGTCTGCAAATTCTTCAACTTTGCCTTCTTCATCAATAGACTGGTTTTCCTATCAATTGGTTGGTCAAAGTGACAAACCTATCCTTCCTCCTCTATACCGACAACCCATCATGTCTTCCCTTGCTGATCCGGTGCACAACCCTGATTTCATGCACCTGAGGCAACATAGTGTTTCATCAATTCATCTAGTGTGGGCCTTCAATCTCCTGTATTTAACACTTGAAAACCTATCTCGGAGAGATGTAATGCATTTCATGCATGTTAGGGGATAAGCTCCACTTAGTAGTGGGAGTAGATCCTTGTCATCTCATTCAGCTTTCAACATTGCACCAATATGGTTTCCTTGTTTGAGCAGGCACATCTTCAAATAGGCACATATGATATGGTTGGGCACACTCTCTGTGAGTCTTCTCATCATTTCGTGACTACATATTTATCTAGTGGGAGTCTTGTTGTTTCACATCCAATCATCCAGCATCCACCAGCATACCAGTTGGCACTTCTGCATAAGCTCACCCTGCTTGCCCACCTACCGGCTGGAAACAATGCACTGCAAACATATCATTTACCGGTTGTTATACCATATCAGTCTCCAATACACGTCTTTAACATAAGTCAACACTAACTTGTGTACCAGTGACTCCAATGGTCATTATGCTAGATGACATTCTCTTCCTTATTGGTGACCTGCCATGCTAGTTGACATCAATGACACCATTTCCGATATGCATCAATGACAACACTTCTATAACAAATGTGAACTCCTTTAAAATTGAAAAAATATAATAAAGAGTCCCCTCCCTTTGTATCTCGATGGAGATCTATAGATCTCGTTGTGAATTCCCATGATGGATGCCACTACAACTGTAAAATCTATTGATAATTGAATTCTGCAAACATGGCATGCACTAGATGAAGGTCATTTCTACAAGAACAAGAAGTAAAGTAACATCACCCTTGTAGAGAACTCTATTGATATGTGTTCATTTGGGTCAATGTAGGATCATGGGGGTCCAAAATAGGCCCTTAAGTGGTGATGAAAATTTAGCAAAATAGAGTTTGGAAAATTGACAGAAAAAATTGAATAGGTTATTAAGATAATTTAGAAAATATGTAAGCATTGAATTTGTAGCAAATTGAATCTAGTTTTGAAGGTACCAGTTGGTTTTTGGAAAAAACTAAATCTATTTGGTGGAAAATTGAAATTTCAATGGAGTAGTACTAAAACTTTAGGGAAAACCTAAAAAGCAAGTGTATATTTTTGGAACCTAAGTAAAAGCAAAACATAATTTTTTTTCTAAAACTTTCAATATAAGTAGAGAAGACATTTTTTTTCTATAACTTTCAATATAATTAATTGTGATTTTTTTATCATAAATTTTTAAAAATAAAAAAACTTGTATGTTTGTGCACATAACATGGTCAAAACTCCATGAAATTAATTTTTTTTTAATCCTATAGTAGGGGAAGCATATAATGTGCATCATTTTTTGGATTTGAAAAAATGTAAACATTTTAAAGTTATAGATGTTTTTCAATCAACATATCAATTAGAACTTTAGTCATAACATATGTAGAAAATTAATAATAATTATTTATTAAATTCAAAAGAAGGAAAAATTTATATTGGTAGAAAGCTAACAATTTTTTTAATTAACCCTTCTTTTTTTATCAAATTTGGATTAAAAAGTCATTAGCCACATGGGAAAAATTTGGAAAGCCAAGGAAAACTTCTAAACATATTTTTGGTGTTGAGTTTCTAGACTTGACAACCCCAAGCCAAATCCCAAAGCAATCCCAAAGGAAATCTCATGGTTGTAGTTTGTTGTCAGAAAAAAACTAATATCATTGATGCTCTGCAAAAAGGAGATTGTTAGGATGACAAAACACAAACAACAAGCATTAGTGTTAGCAAATCAGAATTTAAACAATAGCCTAATCAAGCATATCAAGAGAGATACTAAATAAGAAATGGAAAGCTTTCAAAGATACAAGAAATAAAACTAAATTCCTCCCAATGCTGACCAAAACATCATAGTGGCTCCTCCCTTGTTCCTATCCTCTCCAAGTTCCCAAATGAGTGTAGCTCTCAGTAGCTTTTTGCACTATTTTTGGATGTCTTATGGAGATTCAAGATTATGAAATAAAAATCTCATGAAATAAAAATCTCATGAAATGCAAACATGAACAAACTAGAAATGAGATTATTGTCTAATCTAGTGTTGATTTTAGTCCAAAAGAGTAAATATAAATGCTTATGCTAAATGCTCTCTAAAATTCACTATAGGTTAAATGCATACAAGTTTTCAAGATCTGGATTATGAAGAAATGGGCTCTATTTATAGGAAAAATGGAGCAATGGATGGTTGAGATTGAGTAATCTCAACAAGGGTCAGGATTGAATGATATTCAATCCATGTGAGGACTTTCAACCCAATCCTAGGATGACAAGTGTCAACATGAGAGGGGTTGAGAGGAGAGGGAAGAAGCATTAAATGCTTGACATGACCTAAGGGTTAACTTGGGAGTTAAGGTCAAGGTTGGGTTGAGTGAATAAATTCATTATCCAAAGAATAATGCTTTTATCCAATGGATAAACTCTTATGCAAAGGTTAAAGGGATAACCATGGTCAAAGCAATAAATGCTTGAGAAGACACATGGGTCACATGAGGGTTGAGTTAGGGGTTAACCATAAATGGTCATGTAAGAGCCATAAGTGGTTTGGAAGACTTTAGAGGTTAATTTGTTGAACACACAAAGCATTTAATGCTTTTCAAAGACTTTGAAGTCTTTGAGAAGTGTCTCCAAGTTGCCTAGGAATGTGACAATAATTAGGGGATGGATTAGGTTAATTAGAAAGGGGGTTTAGAAGAATCTAGAAGGGGATTAGGATTGCAAGTGGGTTTGGTGGGTGAGGGAAAATATGATTTTTATTAAAACAAAATTAATTTATTTCAATTTGTGGGTGCAACTTGCATTTGTAGGAAAATGCAAGTGGGGGGGGTGAATGATTTAAATAAATGTTTTTAATTATTTATTTAAAAGAGGAAAGGGGGATTTAAATTAAATAAATAGGATTTATTCATTTAATTGATTGTGAATTTGGTTTAATGAATTAATTAAAATAAATTGAATAATTTATTTAATTAATAGGAGAATGTTTTGAAGATGAATTAATTAAATGCTAATTTAATTAACTGATGGCTAGTGGATTTTTAATCAAATAAATAGCAAATATTCATTTAATTAAACTGGACAGATTTATGTGACTACATTTGCCCCTCTTTGAGACGGTGCAGTTTATCACGTTGTTTCAAAGAAAGAAAAATAGGTGTGAAGAAATATGTCCCATAGAATGTTAACTTAATAGGTGATATGCCCCCTCGAGAGATGGGCTGAAAATTTTGAAAAATCGAACGATCTCTCGGAAAAGAAGGAAAATTGGTAGGGTGATAGAAGAGAAGAAAATAGATCTAATGGTGAAAGAATGGGAGAAAATGGAGTGAATACGAAGAAACAACAAGACAACGAGTACCCTTAGGTCATGCAAGAGATACAGAGCAGATGTAGTGTGTAGTTTGGATTGATGCTATACAATTGATCAAAATTGGCTGGACAATCTGGTGCAATCGGTTTAATTACCCTGGTCAAGTCAAAGCATGACAGTTGATGCCAGTTGTTTGCTTGGACAAGATAAAGTCTGAGTAAGTGAATCAAAGTGACTTGATGTGACTTAGACAATTGATGTAATTGCCCGATGAAGTCAAGGTATAGGAAGAAAAATACTCGTTGAGACTTAGACAATTGATGTAATTGTCTATTTTGATTGTGTTTGATTGGTTGATCAATTGATAATGTGTGTGTTTGATGGATGGTTGTGGTGAATCATAGAAGCCCTGTTAAGACTAGGTCATTATGAGAAATTCCTGTTGTAGTCTAGGATTACCATGATCGATTACCTGTTGAGACCCGAAGATACTTGATCAGAGTATCTATTGATAGTCTAGGTGTGTGGGAGTCGATGTACCTATGCAGATAGAGTAGATTGCTTGATTGGGTTGACTTAGGATGGGAAACGCAGTCCCTCTTATGTAGAGATGGATGGTGATGAACGTAGCTTGATTGGGTTGATGGGAAATGATGAAGGGATTATGATTCTGACAAAGATAGGGAGGGTGAGGGGGTGGATTCAATGTTAGATAGAAGAAATGGAGGACCTAGGACCCATTCCTATGGAAGAAGAGCAAAATAGAGTATGCATCCATTATCATTACTATGTATGAATGATATGCAGCTATTTACGAATGTATGGATGGATGGAATGCAACAGAATGCAATATATATAGATGAGATGAAATGACGATTCATAGTGCTTTATTTTCATCATTGAGCATGATAATATCGAACTTGGATAAGGTAGTAGGAACCAAGGATGGAGCATTGTACCTGCAAACAAACAACATAAATAAAGAATACAGAATATGGACCCTCGATAATGGTTCATGTTCATACGTCGAGGTATACGCTGTAGTCAGCAAGCCATAGTGATCCATGACTGTATTTTGCATATGATCACCTATCTTAGTGAACTTCCTATGTAGACACCATTAGTACATGCCCTAAAATTTCATTGGATTTATTCGCAAAAGACATACAAACAATGCCTATGAACCATCCCGACCACTCTAATCACTTGTGGATATCCCGGAGTAGCGTAGGAACCTGATATAAATGAATAAATAACCTACAAACCAACTAAGTACTTGATAGCTTTAAACAAAATTTTCTTGTCAAAGAAAACGTTATCTTGTCTTTGTTTTGGTAAGGAAGGATGTATCCTTGCTAAGACAGTTTGTGTGTCGATTGTTGATTGTTTGGTTGATTGGATAAGAGGTCATCGTTTGATTATTTCAGAATGTGTGTTTGGTATCTGTTTTGAAAACGTATGTACAAAGCGTTGCCATGTTTTTGATTGATTTTTTATGTTTTCAAAATGTTTTTGGATTTTGTGAGATAGTTTTCCAATGTTTTTGGTATTTTGATGATTGTTTTCCAATGTTTTTGGTATTTTGAGAGACAATTTTGAATTAAGAACTCAATGAATCACAAGTTATGTGGAATCCACTTCCATCAAATACATTAAGGGCATTGCCCCCAACTTAGACATGACTATGAAAAAGTGGGATGCAAGACACATGAAGTACTATCCTTGATTGCAGATCAATAACAAGCCATGGTGTGGATGGATGGATGAATGGATGAAATGAATGTGATCGCAACAAGTTTGAAAGAAAATGGAGCCATAGCCTTTACGAGTGGCGCCTGTTTGCCAGGTTTTCACCATTGTACTTATCCAAGGTGCCACTAGAGTGGTTGTTCACCGTTTGGATGCATGATTTTTCCTTACTATTTTGATGTTTGTGTATTTTCTTCAGGACCTTCATCTGATTGTTTTTGGTGTTTTTCCTGATATGCATGGGAGCCTGATGCTCTATGCAACTTAGGTATAAAACCTTTTGAGGTCCATGTTGTTGATCGGATCTGCTAGCGGTTCTCCTTCTGAAGTGGCCAACTGATATGCCCTAGACCCAAACACAACAGTGATAACATATGGACCTAGCCAGTTTGATTCAAATTTTCCCTGATGTTCTCTATTTGGTTGGTTATGAGGATTCTCTCAAAGAACAAGTTCACCTACCTCAAATGTACAAGGTCTAACTTGATGATTATAGCTCCTTCTCATGCGTTGTTGATAGGCTTTGAGGTGATTGTATGCAGTTTGTCGTTTCTCATCAAGTATCTCTAAATCTTGGAGACGTGAGACTCCATATGCTTCATCATCTATGAGATTATGCAAGGAAACCCATAGTGATGGTATCTCAACCTCAATAGGTAAGACAGCCTCTGCACCATAGACTAGTGAGTAGGGAGTTGCGCCTATAGGGGTTCGAATGCTAGTTTGATATGCCCATAGTGCTAGATTCAATTGAACATGCCAATCACGACCGGCATCATTGACTATTTTCTTGAGGATTCTCAATATGTTTTTATTTGATGCTTCGGCCTGACCATTTCCATGTGGGTAATAGGAAGTGGAAAAGTGGTGTTGGATGTGAAACTTCTCATAGAGCTCACGGACATCCTGATTTTTGAATGGGAGTCCATTATCTGTGATGATGGACATGGGTACACCATACCGGCAGATGATGTAATTTAGAATGAATGAGGCGATATGCTTGCCGGTGACTTGGGTAAGTGGAACAACTTCGATCCACTTTATGAAGTATTCAGTGATGGTAATGATGAATTTGTGGTCATTGGATGAAGGTGGATGGATTTTACCCACAAGGTCAAGGCCCCATTGACAAAAAGGCCATGGTGTTGTGATTGGTTCCAATTCCTATGCTGGTGCATGTATTAGATCTCCATGAACTTGACATTTCTTGCACTTTCTAACAAAGTAGTAGGAGTCTTTTTCCATGGATGGCCCATAGTATCCAGTGTGCATGAGTTTCTTGGCTAGTGATAGACCGCTTGCATGAGTTCCACAAATTCCTTCATGTACCTCTTCCAAGGCCTTTGTTATCTCATCTTGTTCCAGAAATCAAAGGAGAGTACCATCAAGACTGCGTCGATATAGGGTTTAAGCAATAATGGTATATCGAGCGGTTTGGCGAATGAAAGTTTTACGTTGGTTATTTGATTGGTCAGGAGGAAGTGTGTGATCGTGGAGGTAGGTGCAGAACTCATCGTACCATGGGGATTCGGAACCAACAAGGCGACATATCATTTTAGATTCGGGGATATCATAAGCGGGAATCCAAAGGTGTTCTACCAAGAACTCATAGCGTGTTGAATTATGTGGAAGATCTAGGAGAGATGCAATGGTAGCCATAGCGTCAGCAGCTCGATTCTGGTCCCTAGGTATCTGTTCAAAGGTGATAGTAGTAAATGATACCTTTAATTTGTCCACCATTTGTTTGTATGGCATGAGTTTATCATCCTTGGTCTGATATTCATCTGTTGCTTGTCGAATGACCAGTTGGGAGTCGCCATATACTTGTAGTTCTTGTAACTTCCATTGTATGGCTAGCCTGAGTCCTGTGATCAAGGCCTCGTATTCAACTATGTTGTTTGTGCATGGAATTGTGAGCCAGTAAGACTTCGGGATGCTGTCACCTTGAGGTGTGATAAACAGAATGCCTACCCTTGAGCCATGCCTAGTGTATGAACCATCAAAGTATAGTTTCCATGGTTGTGTTGCTGTGATCATGAATATCTCTTCATCTGAAAAATTGGAATTGAGAGGATGATCACTTATGAGGGGAGCATCAGCCAACTAATCTACAATAACTTGACCCTTGATAGCCTTACGGTCCACATACTTGATGTCAAATTCACTTAGAATCATCACCCATTTGGCCAAATGACCTGTCAATGTTGCTTTGCTGAGTAAGTACTTTAGTGGATTGATCTTTGCAATGAGTTGTACTTTATGTGTCAACGGATAGTGCCTTAGTTTAGTAGCTGCCAAGATTACTGCTAGGCAAGCTCGCTCAATAGGTGTGTAATTGAGCTCATAGCTAACCAGTGTGCGAGAGATGTAGTAAACAACACACTCTTTCCCTTCTGCATTGTGTTGTGCCAATAGTACACCCAATGCTGTATTTGTTGCTAAAATATAGAGCAATAGAGGTCTACTCAGATCTGGTGGGATCAACAATGGTGTATTCATGAGATAGTCTTTAAGAATCTGGAATGCTTGCTGGCATCTGGTATCCCATTGAAAGCGGATGTTCTTGTGTAACATGTGTGTAAATGGGTGACACTCATCTGCCAGTTGTGCAATGAATCTTCGGATGGATTGTAGCCGTCCTTGTAATGTCCTTAGCTGACTAATGTTCTTTGGTGGTGGCATGTCCATGATTGCTTTGACCTTTGCAGGATCAACCTCAATACCTTTACTTGAGACAATGTATCCTAGAAGCTTCCTTGAGGTTATTCCAAAGACACATTTCTTTGGGTTGAGTCGAACATGATATTGTTCTAGTCTATCAAATATTTTCTCTAATATTTCTAGATGACCTTCTCTTGTTATTGATTTTGCCAGTAAGTCATCAACATAATCTTCCATTATGGTATGCATCATGTCATGAAAGATGGTGGTCATTTCTCTTTGATAGGTCGCTCCTGCATTCTTTAGACCAAAAGACATTACATTCTAGCAGTATGTGCCCCATGGACATGTAAAGGCTATCCTATGTTGATCCTCTGGTGTGATCTTTATCTGATTGTACCCTGAAAAGCCATCCACGAGTGAAAACATGGCATGTCCTGGTGTTAGGTCCACTATTATGTCGATGTTTGGTAGGGGGAAGTCATCTTTAGGACATGCTTTGTTCAGATCTCTAAAGTGAGTACAGATATAGATGCTCCCATTTGGTTTTTCGATAGGCACAATATTGGATATCCAATCCACATAATCAATTGGTCTAATAAAACCAACATCCAGGAGTTTCTTAAGTTCTACTTTGACGAGTACTGCAATCTGAGGGTGCATCTTGCGAAGCTTCTGCTTGATAGGTTTGACTCCTTCTACGACGGTGAGGTGATGCATGACTAAATCCGGATCAAGACCAGGCATGTCTGCATATGACCATGCAAAGTTAATCTGTCACTTCTAGAAGAATTCAACAAACTTAGGCTGTTCCTATGGAGTTAAAAGAGATGCCAGATGTATGTGGTGAGGAGTTTCAGGAGTCCCCACGTTGTATTCTTTTGTCTCTTCAATGAGAATTGTTGATCATTCCTACTATGTACTAGAGGGGAGAATGTCAAACCTTTCATCCTCAAGTGCCTCAGAGAGGTTTTCACCATTGGATACGCTCTTTCTTTTTACTTTTGTGGGATCAAACAGTGCCACAGTGTGGTTTTCACTGGAAGATCCATGTTTTATTGTTATATTTTTGCAGCTGAAAGGTTTAGCATCTACCCCAAAGTATGTTGCGCTATTAAGTTCTATGGTGAATCCAGCTTTGTGATCCCCACTTGGTATGTTATCCCATAGTTTCAAAAAGTCAATGATCGACTCATCATTTTGGAAATGGTCAAGACATGGGGGATTAGGTTGGTTCCATTTGATGAGTTCAGGATGGATAATGGGCATTACCTCATCGATTAGGTTAAGTTTGTTAGATGTGTCAGTGAGGGTTAAGACATTGTGGTGAAGGTCATTGATGGTACTCTCCCTGTTAGAATCAAGCGTAGGATGTGACGTAGGGTCTATGGAAGAAGTTTCCAGCTTAGGAACCCAAGAGATCTTTATCTATGCTTCTTCGTAAAAAAGGGATGTCTTTGCGATGTGGAGGTAGTGATTTGTATTCCTCATCTGAAGTATTAAGTTGGACATAATCAAATTCCCATTCATGTGAATCGGTCTTTGAGTCGCTTTCCAATATTCGATTACTATACCATACTGGGATATCCTTTGAGTTAAATACTGCAGGTGTGATCGGTTGATGTACTTGGATAGATGGAATGATTGGTACTGCAGAAAGAATTATAGGGATCAGTGAATCCGATACAAGGAGTATCGATAATGTTGAATCTGCTGCTTCTGCTGGAATTGCTGGTGTTGTCGATACTGCTGAGGGTTCTGATAATGCTAGTGGTGTTGTTGATGCGGTTGATGGGGTTGTTGGTTTGACTAGTGGGATGACTAGTGTTGTGGATGGTTTTGCTGGGATTTTTAGCCTCAATGGGGAAGTTTTTATGGTGCATGGTGTTGCTGATATAACTAAAGGTGGCCTCTTTGTAATAGGCTGATATAGTGGTTTGTTGGGTTTCCCTTTGAATCTGAGTTTAGGAAGGATCAACTTTTGAAATCCTAATCCTGTGTTATCTTTGGGCTTTAATTTCGGCTGCAGTGGTTCATGTCTTCCTTGCTTGCAAGGTCCCAAAGAACTCTGACCATCATAACCCATTATTTGCATAATGAGAAGGCCTTTGCCATACTAATCTATGGGAAGCTTAGCTTGTGGGATATCCGCAGTGATTGGGTCTTTATAGATCCATTCTGCTAAGTCCTCATCTCTGGTTTCTTCTTCTTGACTCTTTCCAAGGATGAACGACATCAACGTACATGCTAGCTTGACTAGTGGTGTTTGAAGTAACCATTGAGGTTTACCATGAGTTCTAGGAGAAGTAGGCATTTGTCCAACACAAAAGAGTTGGCTCAAATTGTACTCCCCATGACCTTCCTCTGCTATTTTCATCTTGAGATTTTTTTGCTTGGGTATAGTGGTGTTTGAACTAGAAAGAGAGGCGGGACTTACGTATGATGTAGATGAGATGACTTCTCTGTTGTTGGGAACGGTAATCTCTGGTTGATGACTGATATTGTGACAATATGCAAAGGGGTTTGCATCGCCCAAGATTGTGATTTCTACACCATTATGCAAGAACTTGATACACTGATGGTAAGTGGATGGAACGATTTGCATGGCGTGTATCCAAGGTCTTCCTAACAACAAATTGTATGGCAGAGGAAGGTCCAGAACTTGACAGATGATGTGTTTCACCACAGGGCCCACTCAGATTGGTAGCACTACAACTCCTTTGGATGAACGCTTTGCATCATCATAGGCTTTGATTGTTATCTTCTTGCAGGGATCCACTGATTCGATTGCATATCCCAATGCTGTGACCAATTGTAGTGTACAGATATTCAAGTCTACTCCATTGTCGATCAAGACTCGCTTGATCCTATGTTGATTGATAAACCCTTCAATATGGAGTGAGGCATTGTGAGGTTGCTGGAAGGATGAGTTGTCACTTTCAAAGAAAGTGAGACAAGGTGATGATCTTAGATTTCCAACCATGGCTTGGAACTGATCTATGTTTAGGTTTGTAGGAATTGATGCCTCTTGGAGAGCTTTATCCAAGATTGTTTTATGAGATGGAGATAGGCGCAATAGCTCTAAGATAGATAGCAGTGCAGGCATTTTATCTAATTGATCCACAAGGCTATACTGCTTTGGAATAGATGGGGTGCCTTGTGGAGCTGCTTTTATGGTAATCTTGCCGTGATGTGTAACAACATTGCAGTTGGAACTGGGATTTTTAATGATAATGGTTGCAATTTGTTCACTGGCATCATATAGGTGATTCAGAGTGTAATTATACGCGGCTTGTGTATAATCAGTGGTATTTGTGTTTCTCCCTAAAGTGGAAGGACCCCTTTGATCTTGTGATGGAAGTGGATCTTTAAACATGAGATGATCATTGTTTGTTGTCTTTGGGTCATGTCCTTCGATTTTGATTTCACCTTAGTCAATAAGATCCTGAATAAGATCTTTCAATCTGTAACAATTGCTTGTCTTATGCCCTTTCCCTTGATGGAAATCACAATGTTCAGTATCCCTCCACCATGAAGGTTTGACTTGAAGTTCATAATTTGATGTTTTGGGTAAGGTAACCAGATTTTGAGAAACCAACTGACGTAACACCATTTCAATGGGTTCCCCTAAGGGACTGTATGTTCATTTTGGTTTAAAATTTTGTTGACGTTGTTTGGGTTCCTCTTGAGGGACATTGCATCCTTGATTTGGAGGAGCAACTATGTTATTCTTAGGTGGGGGGTTCTGTCCTGCAAACCGGACCACAGGTTGTGCACTTTTGATAGATCTTGCATCCACAACCCCATTGTTGACGACATTTTTGTTTTTGTTCCAGAAGTTAGGCTTGTCACTATTGAAGTGTGGGCGAGGGCCATCATTTGGCTCATTATATATCTTGATAAGCCCTTTTCTGATGAGAGCCCACTCACATTTTAAGCCTTTGGTGATCATGTCATTGAAAGAGTCTATGTCTTTTACGTCTAGGTGAAATTCCATTTCATCATTTAAGTTTGAAATAAATATTTCCACTAGTTCTTGTTCAGGTAACTGAAGAGAACATCTGCTAGACATTTGACACCATCGTTGCAGAAAGACTGAAAATAGCTCACCTAGTTTTTGTTTAGTGTTACATAGATCTACCATTGTGATATCACATTCAATGTTGTGTGAGTAATGTGCTAGGAACTTCTAGATGAGTTCTTCAAATATCCTAATGCCATCGGGTAATCGGGAAAACCATGATGTGGTTGTTCCTCCCAAGCTTTGGGGAAAGAGTGGCATTAGGTATGTGTCCTCGTATGCCACTTCGAGGCAAGCTGAATGGAAATCTCTAACATGATCACGAGGGTCTCCTTTTCCTTGGTACTTTTTGAACTTGGGTGTTTCAAACCCTTGTGGAAAAGGTGGCATATGAAGATTCCTATCAAAGGGATAGGGACAAATGTCATTAAGTGAAAACTGATTAGTTTTCACACCACTATGAAGTTGTTGGGCAAGATTTTCAACTTGTTGCCATAACATGTCTATTTCATTTTGAGGAGGAGGAGGTGGGGGATTACCTTGATGAAGGTTGTATCTGATGCGTGTAGATGTATAAAAATGACCATATTCCTAAATGAATATTTTATGTTCATTTCCCTATTTAATTAAATCCAATTTAATTAAATTATCCACATTCTTCTATTTAATTAAGTGAATCACTTGATTAAATTCACTATACCATTTAATGAATAAATCATTTTATTCAATTAAATCCCCCTAGCCACTTTTAATTAAATTCAAATTTAATTAAATAGTTATCCTAAATTGAATAAATCAAATTTATTTAATTCCAACCAAATTGAATGAAAATCAAATAATTCAATTAAATCCTATTATCCTCCCCATCCACTTGCAAAATCCCAAACCCCTACCTAACCCCTTCTAGAATATTCTAACCAATTCTAATTAACCTAAACCCCCTCTAAACTTTGTCACATCCCTAAGCAAAGGGAGGTCACTTCTCAAATGGCCCAAAGTCTTGGATAACCATTGAAGGTTTTCAACCTTCAACCACCAAAACCCTTAAAGTCTTTGAAAACCATTGAAGGCTTCCAACCTTCAACCACTTAATCCCCAAAGTCTCCAATAACCATTAATGGTTATTTCAAACCCTCCCACATGGTTAAAACATTTGTTTTGACTCAACCTCTATCCAACCCAAGGGTCTCATCAGGTTATTAATGCTTTGACCATGATTATCTCTTAATCATTTGCACAAAGGTTTATCCTTGGATTAGATCCTAATTCAGTGGGTAAACCTAACTTAGACTTGACCCTTAGCCTTTAGATAACCATGAGGTCTCCTCAGGCCTTTAATGCCTCCAACCTCTTCTTTCAACCCAATCCTATGTTGACACTTGTCACCATTTCATTGGTGCCAATTGTGCACATGGATCCACAACTTTCAAACTTGGCCCTTGATTAAACCTTTCAATCCTGACCATCCATTGCCCTGTTTGTGCTATAAATAGAGCTCTCATTCCTCCATTTTAAAACAATCATCTTTCAAATTTGAAGCATCACACTTATGCTCAAATTGTTTCAAGCTTTCATTTTATATATGCTCCTCATTTAGCCTCTTTTAGATCAGAATTAATCATGAACATGCATGCTAGAGTAATTTATTTATCATTTTAGCTCAATCATAGATTAAATATAGTATGCTAGGATAGTATTCATACTAACCCTGTCATCTTATCATTTAGTTTGTTGCATTTCAAGCATCTCATCTAGCTTATAACACATCTCATACTAAGATCGATTAAAAATCTCTCTCGTTCTCATATTTGCCATCCCTAAGCCATTTTGCTCAGTAATCTGAGAGCAAAACATTGGTTTGAGGGACATTGTGAGATAGAGAACCATGGGACCCTCCTTGGGAAGCTGAGTAACGCATCGTTACTCCATAGCTTGCATCAAGAAGTCCTGTGTGTGTGTGTGGATTGATATTTATCGTGATTTTTCACATATTTAGTTTTATTAATCCATTTTTTTCACATACATTTCTGGCGCCCACCATGGGGCCCGACCCCAAATAACAAATCGGTTTTTCAAATTGATCACTTTTGCAAGTCCGCGGGAAACAGGAATCAGCGCGTCGAAAGCATGTATTAGCGCATCCGCCTAACAGTTTAGCGCTTCTAGCCTACTGTTTAGCGCGTGGGCTCTCTGCTTTAGCGCGTGAAGACCTTTTCTTAGCGCATGACACTATTTGACAAATTTTCCTGTAGGTGTCGACGCCGGCGAAACACAGATTAGCGCATCTACTTAACAGAGTAGCGCATCCGCCCAACAGTTTAGCGCTTCTAGCCTACTGTTTAGCGCGTGGGCTCTCTATCTTAGCGCGTGGATACTTTTCCTTAGCGCGTGATTCTGTTTAAAAATTTTTCCTGTAGGTATTGACGCGGGTAAAACACTGTTTAGCGTATCCAGTAAACAGAGTAGCGCATCCAATCCACTGTTCAGCGCGTAGAGACCATCGTCTAGCGCGTGCAGTCCAAACATTAGCGCGTGATTCTCCAGAAAAACTTCACAGCAAATTTCAAAACAGCTTGTTTTAGCGCGTGGAACAAACAGCTTAGCGCGTAGAATTCCTGTTTTAGCGCATTAGCCAAACCAGTCAGCGCGTGGAAAATACAGTCTAGCGCGTGCATATTTCACAGTCAACAAAACAAAATTTTCCAGAATCAATATTTTAGCGCGTAACCAGGGGCAGAGTAGCGCGTGGGTGCTTTTTCTTAGCGCGTCTGTGCAATATTTTAGCGCATGGAGTTGACAGAGTCAAAAATTAGGCTTGTGAGAGGCATAGTATATATATGGAATATAACATTTAAGTATAAGTTACATTTCCTCTTATCTTTTTCCTTTCAAAAGATAAGAGGAAATGTAACTTATACTTTAAGTTATATTCCATATATACTTTCAGGATGTTTGAGAGGGGTTTCAGACCTCTAGGAGTTGTAATGCAAAATCTAGTTTTTTGAAGATCTTCCAAATTTCAGACTTAGACAAATTTCAGGGCATTTCAGGCTCAGGATTGTAAAATTTGTAACCAAGATCAGAATTTAGGCTTGTGTAAGCCCACACTAACATTTGATCACTGACTGTGTCCAGGTTCTAATATTTTTTTTGTGCAGGGGAAGGAGTTAGTTTAGAGGCTTTAAGTTTCTTTTTTTACTTTCTTTTAACAAAAATTGGTTAAAAAGAACTCACTCTCCTTTTTTGCACAAATTAAAATAAACCTCATCATTTCATTTGGATGCATAAAATGAACTTCATGCCTTCCTTTTTGGTGTTTTAAAAGAAACTTCATCTTTTCTTTATTGCAAGGTAAAAAGAACAACAAAACAAACCTTTCATTCCTGCAAGTTAGGAAAAACACATCATTTTGGAAGCTCTAAAAAGAACAAGCAAATTTACTTTCTGCAAAGCTTAAAACGAACCTCACCATCCTTTGGTGTTTAAAAGGATTCACTTCATTTTGCAAAGTAAAAGAACCTCATCTTCATTTTGTGCAAAGCAAAGAGGAAAACTTTCCCCTATCGACTTTAATTTTGTTGACCAAAAATCACGATTTACTTTTGTTGACCAGGCTTGTTTTATAAAAGTTTTGGAAATACAAACTTTGCTATGAAAGGTTAAAAAGAACATCATGCTTGTTGGAGCAACATCTCCAAATAGAAGTTAGCAAATCATTGTCTTGAAGGCTAAAAAGAACAAATTGATTGCCTTGTCTCGAAAGTGGAAGGTATATGCTCTCCCCATAACTGGGTGACCAAAAAGCCAAACCACTCTTACGCTTTCAGTACTTCAAGCAGTTAAAACTTTTAGCAGGCCTGCCTTCCCGAGGGGTTGAAAAACTCTTAAAGCCATTCTTTGGCCGGTGTGAAGGGAACGACCTAAGTGGGGAACGGCTTTGACGCCAAGTATTCCAACCCACTATAATCAAATGTGGAAAGTGACGAAAGTCCTTTCCAACGGTTGCGCGCAGTGATTAGCCTTCCCCCAGTATCCTTGAGATATGTAAAGCCTTTGTTCTAAAGGTTGGGAAGCCTCCTGAGGGAGTTTATCACTGACGGCCGAACAGGAAGCCTGATTACGAACTTTAGCATTAGAAACTTTGAGCTGAGTCAGTCGCCAAACATTGGCAATATCATAGTGCAAGGGTGGGGAAGAATCCGCCCCCAAGATTACTCACCATATATCTCCCAAGATAACTACTCAACTGTGAAGCAATTCACTTTGGGTTAATTTCTGGCAAAAGGCAAAAAAACGGGCGCCCCCTAGGGGGTGACAAGGCTGTTTGAGCTAACGGAGTATCGAGACTAGTGGGCTATGATATTGTCAATGACCTTTGAATAAAGAGTATATCTGATGTGTCTTTTGTTGTAAATCAAACCAGTGATAACATCGAGGATTTGAACACATCCTCAAAAGAATATACACTCAATGTTTAGCATTAGGATGATCATTGTCTTCATGTGTGCTATGTATTCTTACCACAAATGCTAAAATATCTTGCAAAGTATCCAACAATCAAACTCAAAAATCAGTTCAAACAAGGAAAAATCATAAAGTGGAGAAAATTTCCATATCCAACAAAACATCTTTTGAGATGCTTATCAACATTTCAACTATCTTTAGGAAAGACTTTCATCCAACAAGATTCGAGGAAAGCACAAACTCAAATGATCCTACTCCAAGTCAAGATCAAGATCAAGGAATCTCTTCATCCTCCAAATCTATCTTAGGTCCTTTCATTCCACAATCAAAACTCTCCATCCCTTTCTTCCATCTTGGGTCCTTACTTCCCTCCATCCACAAATCCATCACCTCAAATGATCCATAAGAAAGATCAATGAGGAGCACATCTTTGAAATTCTTTCAATCCTCTATCTAAACATCTTTCCAAAACTTCTTCTATCATTTCCTCTATCTATTTTGGGTCCTTCTGTCCCAAAATTCAATTTTCCTCCATCTCTTCATCACTTCTCAAGTACCAACACTCATCCTGAATACATTTCCCTCTATCCTTACACAAATCTTCAAACATTCTATCTATTATCCAACACCTTTTTTTCTATCCTTCCATCCCTTTCATTCAATCCATTGCATAAAATCCTTCATCTGTGAGATAGGTGTTTGTGTCATTTTGTCACATACTTGCCCATGCTCGAATCTCATGTTCAGTCCTTTTCCTAGATATCTATTCATGAAATGCTTCAGAATCCGAGGTTGTTCCTCTTTAACATTTTCCTTTGGTTGGGATACACACTCAATCCAGAAAAGAACCACTTATTGTATCTTGGTACCGACATCTTTTGATTACTATATCTCATACACTTAATCGATTGCTCTAAAAATCATTGTGATCTCTTAAATTGAAGACATGGCTCGTGAAAAATCTAAAATCTTGCTTTAGCACCACTGTAATTATCAGACCCATGTAAGTTTCATCACTTACAAGCCAATGCAAGAGCAATAAAGAAAATATATATATATATATATATATATATCAAAAGCATGAGCAAGAAAATGAATATCAAGAAAAGAAAAATGCAATGAAATGAAATATCAAAATGATTGGCTATGGGAACATGCAAGTAACTCCATCGGGGCTATGGACGCCTGGCTGGCAATGGAGCAATATTTGTGAGATTATAGCGATAACCTCGTCGGGGCTATGGACGCTCGCTGGCAGTGAGGCTCTATCCAGGATGCTTTTGAAGTCAAGGTAACTCATGTAGCTCGCCATGTTGGATTCTGAAGATTAGAATGATCATATGAGCCAGAATGAACCCACTTGCACACACATGGGTAATCAAAGACTAAGTACCTTGATCCAGTTTGGGATTCTTCTTCCCTTTTTGAGTCTGCTTCCTAGTTGCTAGAAATGTTCAGTTGAATTTTCCAGAGGTTCTAAGTGTGGGTTGGGTTTCTATCTTTGAAAAGTTCGAGAACACTTATTCAGATGATGCTAAATACTGTGACAATCTTACATATCACCTTTTTGCAAATGGAAACCTCTATGCTTGGGGGCAAAGTTCATCTACTCTATTCTTCCTACCATATCTCCCAAATCCTCTAATCCATATCCCTTATCCTATCTATTCATTTCTTCTATCATCCAATTCTTCCTACCATATCTCCCAAATCCTCTAATCCATATCCCTTATCCTATCTATTCATTTCTTCTATCATCCTATTCTTTCTACAATCTTGCTTCACCTCATCCATATCCTCTAATCCATATCCCTTATCCTATCTATTCATTTCTTCTATCATCCAATTCTTTCTACAATCTTGCTTCACTCTAATCCATATCCCTTATCCTATCTATTCATTTCTTCTATCCTCCAATTATTTCTACAATCTTGCTTCACTCTAATTCATATCTATCTATCCTATATATTCATTTCTTCTATCATCCAATTCTTTCTACAATCTTGCTTCACTCTAATCCATATCCATTATCCTATCTATTCATTTCTTCTATCATCCAATTCTTTCTACAATCCTGCTTCACCTCTATCCTATCTCTATCCATATCCCCTGTTTCATCCTTGATCTTGATCAAAACTATGGACAACGAATCTATTTCAACCTCAATGGTTCAGTCATCCATTCATCCATTCCTTGTCTTGATATACATTGGGGCAACCAAATACATCTTTCTTCTAATCCAAAAAATCAAAAAAAATCAAAATATCCAAAAACTCAAAAAAATCAAATATCCAAAAACTCAAAAAAATCAAATATCCAAAAACTCAAAAAAATCAAAATATCCAAAAAACTCAAAAAAAATCAAAATATCCAAAAACTCAAAAAAATCAAAATATCCAAAAACCAAAAATCACAAAAATCAAAACAAAAAAAATCAAAGCATGAACACATGGACCATCCATCAAATCAGATCAACAACAGGAAAACTCTCAAAGTCTGTAATCAAACTTATCACATGTCTTGTTAATCAATTCATTGCTTGAAATCAACATCAACATCAAACATGTCTTATACAGGGATAGGTACACTCGAAACCAGACAGATCGGTCTTATACGGGGTACTCACTCTTTGAATCTAGACATTCCTATCAATCATCAAGTCTTGATAATCAATCCATCCATCAACATCATTTTTCATCAAAGCAGAGTGACAAAAACAAGCCATAAAACTATTTCTTAAACAAAATTTGTGTCAAACAAAGTTGTCCGAATCCTAAACGAATCAAGCAATAGAGGATGTCTCTCCTATCATAATCCGGAAAATTTTCATCATCAGTATCAATCAAATCCTTTACCATCTTACGGATTTTTATCTCAAAAACATTTGTTTAAAATTTTCAAATTGTCAAATCCAGTTTCCAGATCGGGAGGCTTTTATCCATATCATTTGACACGCTTTATCCTGAAGGGACAGCTAAACCTTCACTCTGATAAAGTAAGATTTGAAATTTCTCAAACAAGAATCAACTGAATCCAAACCAATCAAAAGAATCCATTGATCACTCATGCATGACTAATCCCCTTATTCTGAGAAGAAAGAACCTTTATCGTAACATCACGTTAAAGAAACAACAACCTAGTTTTTCCAAATTCATCAAGAGAAATAAATTTTTATACATCAATCATCAACCAAATCATAACAATGACATCAATCAGTATGACTACTGGATTTTATTATAGTTAGCCTTATCTTTATCAATTGATGGTAGTACAGGGTTCACAAATCATATTGTACATATCATATCCACCCATCTGAGGCATCACCAGAAATTCACAAATGCTTATCAATCTTGGACATACTTAGTGTAGTCACTATCCTTGGTTTATCTGAATCAATTATCCAAATAATATCCCACCATGGCTTGGTGATCAGTGTACATATCCATATCAAATTAGTATCAATGACAAGGGGCAAAATCCTGACCTCGCTAGGGGCATTTCGCCTTCAAGATTTTCAACATCAGACCAAAAACGTAGTAAGACAACAAGGATCAAAACAACCAACAAATGACAAACGACAATGCAAGAAGGCTAAACATCACGAACTTGAACTGATTTCAACTGAACAAAGATCTATTTTGCAAGATGTTTTAATTGACAAGAATACATTTCCAATAGCATGCATGATTACTTATGGTTGTTAATTTTTGCTTATCATATCTCCTGAGCACCTCCAGGATGTCTTACGACTAGAGAAGCAAGGAAGGAATGTGATGTTTTATTTATCTTCTATCTATGAGTGAAGCCTTTTACCATGCATATTTGTCCTATGAAGAAATCCGGTGGCATATTGCTGAGGACATTTCGGATTTGTATGGGACAAAGGTTAACTCTTGTATGTTTACACAATACGCACTCAGGTTGTCCTGGTTCAATTATACCTTGACGCTTGTGCTATCTTGCAAAATCAAATATCATGTAAATTTTTCCTAGGTCATTATGGTTCAATTATACCATTATGCTTGTATAAATTTTCAACATATCCTAAAAAAATCAATGCTCAGTGATGATATTTACAAAGAAAGCAAATGAATGGTTCTATCGGATGGCAAATACAGAACGAGAGATGCTCCAAAAACATAGCTGCATATCATTTTACAATTAGCTGCATATCACTTTACACATAGCTACATATCATTTTACAATTAGTTGCATATCATTTTACAATTAGTTGCATATCATTTTACAATTAGTTGCATATCATATCATACATCTCATTTTCAAAATATCATTCATCATTCATCATTGCATCCCTCGCATGCATATCTATCACATCATCATAGAATCTTTCTTCACTTTCATATCTTCTATCATTCTTCCAAACTATCTTCTATCATTCTTCCAAACTATCTTCTATCATGTCTTATACAGGCGGTATCATTCTTGAAACCAGACGCTCGATCATCCATGTCTTATACAGGAGGTGTCATACCTGAAACAAGACTTGCTCTCATCAATCTAATCAATCTTATCAAACCCATGCATGCCATCACTATCTACTCTTCCATCTTTCAAACAACATTCTTCTTCTTTCGAGAGATCATTCATGCTTTGTGTGCACGAACGATCTCCCGAGGGGGCATTATCATATCAAATCTCAAAACAAATCCAATATCAGTTTCCACATCAACAAAGATATCAAAATCAAACTTACATCAACAACATGAAACAAATTTGCTCATCTACATCAAGTTCAAAATCCTATCATTTCATATCAACTTGTAAAACAACTCAAGTTCTCAAAAACCATATCAAAACTTGTAAAACAACTCAAGTACCACAATCACATAAACTTGTAAAACAACTCAAGTTTCCCACCCATATCAGCTTGTAAAACAACTCAAGTTTCCAACCCATATCGGCTTGTAAAACAACTCAGGCTTTCACACACATTGAACTCAAAACAGATAATGCAAATAATCATGTTCTGATCAACACAAACAGCTTGATATCTATACATAACTTGAAATATCTCACATCAAAACAAGTTATACCGACACTCATATTGGACAACTACATAAAATCATGATAGCACGATACAAATATCGAATCTGGGGCATCACACATCAAATATCAAATCTGGGGCATCACACATCAAATATCGAATCTGGGGCATGACTTGCAAATAAAAGAGCGACACAACAAAAATTGCATTTGATCATAAATCATCACAAAACACATCATTTTCTTTGAAATAACATGTGCGCACACACGTTACTTCAAAGAGGGGCAAAATGTAGACGTATAAAAATGACCATATTCCTAAATGAATATTTTATGTTCATTTCCCTATTTAATTAAATCCAATTTAATTAAATTATCCACATTCTTCTATTTAATTAAGTGAATCACTTGATTAAATTCACTATACCATTTAATGAATAAATCATTTTATTCAATTAAATCCCCCTAGCCACTTTTAATTAAATTCAAATTTAATTAAATAGTTATCCTAAATTGAATAAATCAAATTTATTTAATTCCAACCAAATTGAATGAAAATCAAATAATTCAATTAAATCCTATTATCCTCCCCATCCACTTGCAAAATCCCAAACCCCTACCTAACCCCTTCTAGAATATTCTAACCAATTCTAATTAACCTAAACCCCCTCTAAACTTTGTCACATCCCTAAGCAAAGGGAGGTCACTTCTCAAATGGCCCAAAGTCTTGGATAACCATTGAAGGTTTTCAACCTTCAACCACCAAAACCCTTAAAGTCTTTGAAAACCATTGAAGGCTTCCAACCTTCAACCACTTAATCCCCAAAGTCTCCAATAGCCATTAATGGTTATTTCAAACCCTCCCACATGGTTAAAACATTTGTTTTGACTCAACCTCTATCCAACCCAAGGGTCTCATCAGGTTATTAATGCTTTGACCATGATTATCTCTTAATCATTTGCACAAAGGTTTATCCTTGGATTAGATCCTAATTCAGTGGGTAAACCTAACTTAGACTTGACCCTTAGCCTTTAGATAACCATGAGGTCTCCTCAGGCCTTTAATGCCTCCAACCTCTTCTTTCAACCCAATCCTATGTTGACACTTGTCACCATTTCATTGGTGCCAATTGTGCACATGGATCCACAACTTTCAAACTTGGCCCTTGATTAAACCTTTCAATCCTGACCATCCATTGCCCTGTTTGTGCTATAAATAGAGCTCTCATTCCTCCATTTTAAAACAATCATCTTTCAAATTTGAAGCATCACACTTATGCTCAAATTGTTTCAAGCTTTCATTTTATATATGCTCCTCATTTAGCCTCTTTTAGATCAGAATTAATCATGAACATGCATGCTAGAGTAATTTATTTATCATTTTAGCTCAATCATAGATTAAATATAGTATGCTAGGATAGTATTCATACTAACCCTGTCATCTTATCATTTAGTTTGTTGCATTTCAAGCATCTCATCTAGCTTATAACACATCTCATACTAAGATCGATTAAAAATCTCTCTCGTTCTCATATTTGCCATCCCTAAGCCATTTTGCTCAGTAATCTGAGAGCAAAACATTGGTTTGAGGGACATTGTGAGATAGAGAACCATGGGACCCTCCTTGGGAAGCTGAGTAACGCATCGTTACTCCATAGCTTGCATCAAGAAGTCCTGTGTGTGTGTGTGGATTGATATTTATCGTGATTTTTCACATATTTAGTTTTATTAATCCATTTTTTTCACATACAATGCGATCTTGACCTCTTTCATGCTCATTACAACTTTGGCATTTTGATGCTTACCTTAGTTGCGCAACATCAAAGCCAGAGGGTAGTTTGGCTCCTTCTTGAAAAAGTCTTAAAAAGTGAGCATCAACATTGCTCCTAAGTATTTCATCAAAAAGTCTATTAAAGAGAGGGTTGTGTTGTGCCCTTTCTATTCCTACAGGAGTAGGAGTACTTGGATTGTCATTGCTTACGTTTCCTCCAAGGGCTTCTTGGAATTCATTGATATTTTCCTTCTCTTCCTCTTCAATTTCTTATTGTCTAGACCTGGACCTGGTATGAGCCATTTTGTTTATAAGTTTTTGTTGAAGTTTGATGAAAATGATGATGAGTTGGTGATGAAATGAAAGATTGATGTTTGGTGAAGTGTTTTGCATACGGATCTCTAGCACTAAAGGTAGATGTTACCAAAGTTCTTTCTTGGATTGCTTGCTGTATTTGATTGACAAAGTTTGATGTGATAAGGTTTAGAGAGATCTGAGATGTGTTATAGACTCAACTACCTAGTAATGAGAGGATGTGCTCATAGACTAGTTTTAACCTACGTAGAAATGCCTCTTAGGATGAGTTTATCCTAGATGTAGAGACACTCTAAAAGTGATATGTTTGCGTTTGATTCAAGCAATATTGAAAGAGAACTTAAGACAAAAACCTCTTGATATTTTGAGAGTTGAAATGGATTGATGATGTGTGAATGTGGGAAATGGATGAAATGTAATTCAATAAAAACTTTGTGTTACAAAAGGAACAAACTCTTCCTCTTCTTTCTCAGGGGTTGGTGGTTCTACCCTAGCTGAGTTATATGTGATACAAATATCTAGAAAGAAGGCTGGATTGATCTTGCCTCCCTTATTTTGATGATAACTCAAAGTTGTATATTAAGTAAAAGCTCTGTGGTTTAATGACTCTTGATCAAACTCATTTGATTTCCCTTGAAGATATAGACACATGTGACGTAAGAAGGTTCTATGAGAGACAAAGATTTGTCTATTAAGATAAAATAATTTCCTCCTTTTGATGAAATCCTTTGAGTTCAATGGTCTCCTCTTCAAGTTGACATGTTGATGAGGATTCTTCTTTCTCAAGATGTGAAGAATGGTCATATGGTTTGACACTTTTGTTATTTGCACTTTGTTTTTGAACTCTTGTGGGAGCAATGGAGGATTCCAAATTCAAGGTCGAAAAGTTTAATGGCTAGAATTATCAGTTATGGAAAATGCAGATGGAGGATTACCTGTATCAAAAAGATTTGTGGTGGTCATTGGAAGGAAAGGCAAAGAAAGCGACCACAATGTCAGATGAAGAGTGGGACATTTTAGATAGAAAGGCACTGGGATCCATTCAATTGTGCCTTGCACCGTCTGTATCTTTCAATATAACAGAAGCAAAAACAACTGTAGATTTGATGGCGACATTGGCTAAATTGTATGAGAAACCCTCGGCTTCGAATAAGGTATTTCTCATGAAGTGTTTATTTAATTTGAAAATGAGTGAGGGAGAATCTGTAGCGGAGCACTTAAATGAATTTAATACTATTACCAATCAATTGTCTTCGGTAAAAATTACTTTTGCAGAAGAGGTTAGGGCTCTCTTGATTTTATGTTCTTTGCCAAAAAGTTGGAATATCTTGGTTATGGTTGTAAGTAACTCTGTCTTTGGTAAAAATACTTTGGTATTTGATGATATTGTTGGTGTTATTCTAAGCGAGGAAATGCGAAAGGAAAAGTACAGGTGAGACTCCAACATCATCAAGTAGTGTTTTGAATGTGGAGAATAGGGGAAGATCAAAGGAAAGAGGAAAAGGCCTCTGGAATGAGAAGTCACGAGGGAAGTCAAAGAAAGGACGCTCTCAATCTAGAGGAAAGAAAGATTGTTGGTACTGCGGAAAGCCTGGTCATCTAAAGAAAGACTGTTGATCTCGGAAAAACAAAGAAGGAGACAAAAATGAAAATGACATTAAGGAAGCTAATATTGCAAGTAATACTTTACAAGATGCTTTAATCTTATGTTTGGATAACGTTAATGATTCCTAGGTAATAGATTATGGGGCTTCATTTCATGCTACACCCCATAGAAAATATTTTCTAGATTATGTTCAAGGTGATTTTGGACAGGTATATTTGGGTGATGATGAGCCCTGCCAAATTGTTGGAAAAAGAAAGATAAAGATCAAGTTGCAGAATGGAAATGACTGATTTTTGCAGGAGGTAAGACATGTTCCTAACTTAAGAAGAAATTTAATTTCTGTAGGGCAACTAGGTAGTGAAGGTTGCATAGTTACCTTCTTAGACAGTATCTGGAAGGTCACTAAAGGATCATTAGTAGTAGCTAAAGGTGTGAAGGTAGGCACATTATATCTGTGTACTGGTAACACTTACTCTGTCTTAGCTGCTACAGATAAAGTTACTGTAGGGAAAACAACAATAGATGTTGCAAGAACGGATTCGATAATGTGGCACCATAGGCTTGGGGACATGAGTGAGAAAGTGATGAAAATCCTTCACTCCAAAAATCTATTGCAGGGACTAAAAAAGATTGATTTAGAGTTCTGTGAAAATTATGTTTATGGCAAATAGAAAAGAGTCAGATTTCTCAAGGTTGGGAAAGAGAAGAAGAGTGAGAAGTTAGAGCTTGTGCATTCAGATGTATGGGGACCGGCTCAGGTATCATCTATTGGTGGCTCTTGTTATTATGTTATTTTTATTGATGACTCAACTAGAAAAACATGGGTATATTTCCTAAAACAAAAATCAGATGTTTTTGAAACTTTTAAGAAATGGAAAGATTTGGTTGAGAATGAGACAGGAAAAAAGTTGAAGTGTCTCAGATCGGATAATGGAGGTGAGTATTGCAGCAAAGAATTTGAAGATTACTATTCCTTAAATGGGATTTGAAAGCAAAAGACAGTTCCAAGAACTCCACAGGAAAATGGTGTGTCAGAGAGAATGTATAGGACTATCATGGAACATGCGAGGAGCATGAGATTGCATGCTGGATTGCCCTTACATTTTTGGGCAGATGTTGTACATATTGTTGTCTATTTGATAAATAGAGGACCTTCAACCCCTTTGGATTGTGGTATTCCAAAGGAGGCATGTATTGGTAAAAAGGTAAATTATTCTTTTCTGAAAACCTTTGTTTGTGAAGCTTTTGTCCATGTTGAAAAAGAAAACAGAACCAAGCTTGATGCTAAATCTCAGAAATGTACCTTCATTGGATATGGGATAGATGAATATGGCTATTGGTTATGGGATTTTGAAAATAAGAAAATAATTAGAAGTAGCGATGTTATATTCAATGAGAAGGTTATGTATAAAAAACAGATGTAGGAAAAGAAACATGAATAGGACAAGCAAGAATATGTGGTGTTGGATGAGATTCCTAAAAATGAAATGCCACAGGTACATGATGCTCAACAACAACAAAATATGCCACAAACTCCTGCAAGTGTTAGACGTTCTACAAGGTCAAGTAGACCCCCTAAAAGATTTTCTCCTTGTTTTTATTCGATATTATTAACTGATTCTGGTGAACCAGAAGAATATGAAAAAGCAATGCAAGTGGATGCCAAACAACAGTGGGAGCTAGGCATGAAAGAGGAGATGGACTCCTCGATGAAAAATAAGACTTGGGACTTAGTCCCTTTACCTGCAAAAAAAAGAGCCTTACCTAACAAATGGGTTTATTGGCTGAAGGAGGAGGAAGGAGGTCAGAAAAGATATAAGGCCAGACTTGTGGTAAAAGGTTTTGCATAGAAAAAGGGTATAGATTATGATGAAATATTTTCTCCACTTGTAAAAATGACTTCAATTAGAATCATACTTAGTCTTGTGGTTGCAGATGATTTATATCTTGAACAATTAGATGTCAAAACAACTTTTCTCCATGGAGATTTGGAGGAGGAAATTTACATGTTGCAACCACAGGGATATGAGGTCAAAGGTAAGGAGAACTTGGTGTGCAGGTTGAAGAAACATTTGATGGCCTAAAGCAAGCACCCCGACAATGGTATTTAAAATTTGATAGTTTCATGGCTGAACACGGTTATCATAGATGTCATTCTGATCATTGTGTCTATTTTAAGAGATTGGATAATGGAAGTTATATTATCCTATTGTTTTATGTTGATGACATGCTTGTTGTTGGGTCTAACATGCAACACATAAATGATCTTAAATAGAAATTAGCCAGGTCATTTGCTATGAAAGATTTGGGTGCAGCTAAGCAAATTCTAGGTATGAGGATTACACGGGATAGGATAAATAGAACCTTGAATTTGTCCAAAGCGAGTATATAAAGAAGGTGTTGAAAAGATTTAACATGCAGGATGCAAAAGTAGTTAGTACACCTTTGGCTAGTCATTTCAAATTGACTAAGGAGATGTGCCCAAAGGCACAGGAAGAGGTAAATAAGATGTCTAACATCCCGTATTCATCAGCTGTTGGTAGTCTGATGTATGCAATGGTATGCACAAGGCCAGATATTGCACATGCAGTGGGCGTTGTGACTAGGTTTATGAGTAGTCTGGGTATGGAGCATTAGAATGCTGTGAAATGGATTCTTTGGTATTTGAAAGGAACTACTATGAAGGCATTATGTTTCAAAGGATCTAATGCTTCTCTGAGTGGATTTGTTGACTCTAATCTTGCAGGTGATATTGATTCACGAAGGAGTACTACAGGGTATGTTTTTACCATAGGGGGAACTGTAGTCAGTTGGATTTCTAGGTTGCAAAAGGTTGTTGCACTTTCAACCACTGAAGTTGAGTATGTTGCTGCTACAGAAGCCAACAAGGAGATGATTTGGTTATAATGTTTTCTGGAGGACTTGGGTCAGACACAGGAGGATCGCCCATTGTATACCGATAGCCAGAGTGCCATTCATCTTTCAAAAAACTCTGCTTTTCATTCAAGGACAAAGCACATTCAGCTCAAGTACCACTTCATCTGGACTGTTTTGGAGGAGGGTCAGTTACGGCTTGATAAGATTCACAGAAGTGAGAATCTTGCTGATATGTTCACGAAGGCAGTTCCACAGGAGAAGCTGATTTCTTTATCATTTCTGTTGGTCTTCTTGATTGATAATTGTGGAATTTATACCAATCAAGTCCAAGTGTTTTATCTAGTGGATGCTGCAAGTATAGTGGTGTTGTCTAGTATCAGTCTCCAAGTGGGAGATTGTTTGGTGTGGAGCCTAATCAGTCTCCAAGTGGGAGATTGTTTGCTAGATAATAAGAAAGATTGGACGCCTGTGTATGGTGGACGTAACCCATTCTGGGTTAACCATGTTAAATCTCTATGTTATCTGTGTCCTATTTTATTTTCTTTATCTTTTGTATTTAAATTTGCATATAATTGTTAGTTCATATTTACTTCGGATCTGCTTGAAACCCTAACACTTGACTCAAAAATGAAAATACATCAAACACTCTTTATCCCTAAGGTCAAATGGCTAGTTGCGATAATTTCAGCCCACATCCATATATTTCTTCAACTTTAGTACTACATACCTTATGAATCCCGTTGTGGCAGGTAAGGATGTGATATACTAAGTCTTGCACGAGCATAACAAATAGATGATCCCTATGATCAGGGGAGTCACCACTTTTATCGGGCTACAAGTAACCTTTCAAAAAGCTATGTTTCTACTCAAGGAAATATGTATGGTGAGTATCTTGGGAGCAAAACCTTCTATTCTCTTGCACTGAATTTATCACAAATATCCTCAATCAATAGAACGGGTGGGCTACTACTTTAGAGGTGTTTAGTAATTTTTTATGTTTTTGGACATAAGTTCATTCTGTAGTGACTCACTGAAGAGCCTTGTAACTTGTGGTGGGGCCCATTTGTCCTTTCGGTAAGTTACACTATAGGAACAACTATACCCAAGGCTACAGCTTTCACTCTCACTTGATTTCTATAGCTGCTCAAAGGATTTAGCGTGCGAGGTCGTTCCCAAGAGTGATGTGTCTCTTGGCATCTCTCTTAAAAAGATAAAATTTGAGTGTTACTAACACTTTTCTCTTGCACCTAGGACCACGAAATCCAAGGGAGAGGATAGTGTGTGTTAGAAGTAGGACCACTTGACAAACTCTTTTTGCACAAGTGTGCCAAACATAAAATACACTTGTTCTTTTTAACTTGTCATTGAAATGATGTTCTATCTATTTGGAGATGTTGCTCCAACAACCGTGATGATCTTTTTAACTTCAAAGGCAATATGTTTGAGTAAACTAGGAATTTGAAATCCTAGTCAACTGAAATTGAAACACGTATGCATGAAGTAAATCATTTTTGCAAAATGAAACAAGTTGATTGTTCTTTTTACTTGGACAAAATTGAAGTGTTGATTGTGAATTTCCTTAAGTTTGATGCAAGAAATGAGATTTGTCTTGTCTTGTTTTAAGCACTAAAATAGAGTGTATCCTAACTTGCAATGAAAGCAAATTTTTTTGTAAGTTTTAGAGCACTAAAAATGAAGTGGATCCTAACTTGCCAAGAAATGAGATTTGTTTGTAACTTTTAGAGCACCAAAAATGAAGTGTTTTTTATTTTAAGCAAAAAAATAAAGGGGGAGTTTAAAACATGCACATGAAATGAAAAGTTAGTAAAAATCCGAACATATGGTGGGCTTCCACAAGCCTAAAAAAATAACTTTATTAGTTACAAGGCCTTTTTTTACAACGTTTTTTTACAATAGCGCTACTTTGTGTAAAAACAGAAGCGCTACTTAACACAAACGCATGAAAGTATAGACAAAAGCGCTAAAGAATAAGACTTAGACAGCAAAACAAATGCACTAAAATATGGACAAACGCGCTACTTAATAGTCAAAAGCGCTACAACATGGGCAATAATGCTAAATTTGACACAATAGCGCTATTGTAAAAACAATAGCGCTAAAAGATCAAATTTCAATAGCGCTAAAGTGCAAACAAAAGCGCCAAAGCGCGACCTGTGTGTCAAGCTAAACAGTCAAAAAGTTAGTTTGTTTTTAAAAATAATTGTTGTTGGATTCACGTCGGGTTCACCAAATCATGCTCTGCAAAAAGGAGATTGTTAGGATGACAAAACACAAACAACAAGTGTTGGTGTTAGCAAATCAAAATTTAAACAATAGCCTAATCAAGCATATCAAGAGAGATACTAAATAAGAAATGGAAAGCTTTCAAATATACAAAAAATAAAACTAAATTCCTCCCAATGCTGACCAAAACATCATAGTGGCTCCTCCCTTGTTCCTCTCCTCTCCAAGTTCCCAAATGAGTGTCGCTCTCAGTAGCTTTTTGCACTATTTTTGGATGTCTTATGGAGATTCAAGATTATGAAATAAAAAGCTCATGAAATGCAAACATGAACAAACTAGAAATGAGATTATTGTCTAATCTAGTGTTGATTTTAGTCCAAAAGAGTAAATGTAAATGCTTATGCTAAATGCTCTCTAAAATTCACTATAGGTTAAATGCATACAAGTTTTTAGGATCTGGATTATGAAGAAATGGGCTCTATTTATAGGAAAAATGGGGCAATGGATGGTTGAGATTGAGTAATCTCAACAAGGGTCAGGATTGAATGATATTCAATCCATGTGAGGAATTTCAATCCAGTCCCAGGATGACAAGTGTCAACATGAGAGGGGTTGAGAGGAGAGGGAAGAAGCATTAAATGTTTGACATGACCTAAGGGTTAACTTGGGAGTTAAGGTCAAGGTTGGGTTGAGTGAATAAATTCATTATCCAAAGAATAATGCTTTTATCCAATGGATAAACTCTTATGCAAAGGTTAAAGGGATAACCATGGCCAAAGCAATAAATGCTTGAGAAGATACATGTGTCACATGAAGGTTGAGTTAGGGGTTAACCATAAATGGTCATGTAAGAGCCATAAGTGGTTTGGAAGACTTTAGAGGTTAATTTGTTGAACACACAAAGCATTTAATGCTTTTCAAAGACTTTGAAGTCTTTGAGAAGTGACTCCGAGTTGCTTAGGAATGTGACAATAATTAGGGGATGGATTAGGTTAATTAGAAAGGGGGTTTAGAAGAATCTAGAAGGGGATTAGGATTGCAAGTGGGTTTGGTGGGTGAGGGAAAATAGGATTTTTATTAAAATAAAATTAATTTATTTCAATTTGTGGTTGCAACTTGCATTTGTAGGAAAATGCAAGTGTGGGGGTGAATGATTTAAATAAATGTTTTTAATGATTTATTTAAAAGAGGAAAGGGGGATTTAAATTAAATAAATAGGATTTATTCATTTAATTGATTGTGAATTTGGTTTAATGAATTAATTAAAATAAATTGAATAATTTATTTAATTAATAGGAGAATGTTTTGAAGATGAATTAATTAAATGTTAATTTAATTAACTGATGGCTAGTGGATTTTTAATCAAATAAATAGAAAATATTCATTTAATTAAACTGGACAGATTTATGTGACTACAATGATATTTGATGCAGGAGCATCCCCGGTTCATAGCAATCTTGCATCAACCAAAATATATTTTCCTTTTTGTTTTTCTTTTTGTTTGCAGTTTCAACTTTTCTTTCTGTGTGTATTGATTTTGGCGCACCAGATCCTATGGAGTTAGATTCTACTTGAAGACTTGATCATCTTTCTTATTTCCAGACCGCATTGCATTTGGATCATTTTCGAGCAAGATATCGCTATTGGTTTCATTGATAGTTTCCTGTTACCGGTTGATAGTTTCTTGTTATCGGTTGCCTTGAACTATTTTGGTGATCTACCGGAACCCCTTCCAAAGCTTGCGGAGCCTTGGGCATTGATTCTGATGTTCCTTGGCATGTGGCCGACCTTTTCCTGTGATCTACACATCCTTTAGATTTTTCAGAGGAATCTCTTGGCAGAGCCCAACCTTGTTGATTTTACACGTTAGGTCTTGTTCTTAGGGTTTTGATCCCTTTTTTGGGCCGACCGGATCCTTTGGATCATATATATAATTGTAATTGTGCATTAGAATGTAACAATCTAACAATGAAGTAGCTAGACTGAGCATAGAAGATAGATCTTAAGATTGAAGGTTTCGATTGTGACCTATTTTGTACTTTGAGGATGTTTTAGCAGGCCTGTGAGCCGATTATGTTGTAACCCGGTTGTTACCAGTTGGTTGTAATCAGTTTTCATGTTATAATACAATCTGTTCTACATTTCCTCCATCATATCTTTGTGTTTCCATTGTGTTACTCTTGCTGACCGGTTTGAATTGATCTCTTTGAGGTCCCTCATAACTAGTGACTTCTTCAAGTGGTATCAGAGCGAGTTTCATTTCGGAGGTTGCATGTCCTAAGATTTTTGTTGTAGGGTGGCAGATTGTGGATCCGACCTGCAGCTATAGAGGACCGACGTGAACAATGGTGTGAAGAGGAAATAGGAATGGTGGAGTTCATGGGAATGCAGACCCTGTTGTGATGGAAATATTGCAAGGGATAGCAGCCCGGTTGGAAGCCGTGGAGACAACCCAGAGAAGAGGTCGACATATTGAAGATGTAAGTGAAGATGAAGGAGAAGAAGCCTCGACAGAACAAGTAAACCCATTGGTGGTTGATCCAGATGAGGAAAGGTTTTTGAGGGTTTTAAGTAGGGTGAATACTAAACCTCATTTTACCCCACTAGAATATGATAGAAAGTTGGATTCAGATGAATTGATGGATTGGATCTCGGAGATGGAGAAGTATTTTGATTTTGAAAACATTGTAGAAGAAAGGAAGGTGAAATATGCCTGTACCCAGTTGAAAGGTCATGCATCTCTTTGGTGGGAGCATTTGGAAGTTGATAGACAAAGAAGAGGTAAAGAGAAGATTAAGACATGGGATCGAATGATTGCTAAGTTGAAGTCAAAATTTATGCCAACTGATTATCAAGTGAATTTGTTTTGGAACTTGCAAAATTTGAGACAGAAGGAATCTAGTGTGAAGGAGTACACCGAAGCATTTTACAAGTTGAACATCAAATCCATACATGTTGATAATAAATTTGAATAAGTTGCAAGATATTTGAATGGATTATGGGTTTCTATACAAGATGAACTTAATTTGATCAAATTGGAGAGTGTTGAAGAGGCTTACCAGTATGCCCTAAAGGCAGAAGAGAAGCTAAACAAAAGATATGAGCAAAGGTAGAGAGACAGAGGTGGAAGGTTTACCAGAGGAAGATTTAAAGGAGGAAGAGGATATACTGGAGGTAGAGGAACCTGTACAGATCCGAACAAGGATAAGGAAGTGAGAAAATAAGGTAATTCATACCGGAAAGATGATAGAAGTTTCTACCGGAGGAGACAACCGGATGGCTACCGAAATGAGAATTTTGGAAGACCAGATAAGAGAAAATTTAGAGGAACTTTCTATAAGTGTGGAGGAGAAGTACATCATTCTTTCAAGTGTAAGAAGATAGAGAATACCGAAAGAGAAGCAGTGGTGGAAGAAAACCCCAACAAATTAGGCAATAAACTAGAAGATGGAGAACTATTGATGATGAGGAGCGCTTTGTGGCATACGGGAGGAGATGAAGAGCCCTTGCAGAGGAAGAATTTGTTCAAGACCAGATGTAAGGTATCTGGTAAGTGTTGTAAGGTTGATATTGATACTGGTAGTTCAAATAATCTTGTTTCAGAAGAGATGGTAAATAAGTTGAATTGGGAGAGATTTAAACACCCTAAGCCTTATCAGATAGCATGGATTCAAGATGAACATAAGTTGTTAGTAAGTGAGCAATTCTTGGTGAAATTAAAAATTGGAAATTATCATGATGAAGTCTTGTGTGATATTATGCCTATGGATATTTGTCATCTTTTGTTGGGTAGACCTTAGCAGTTTGGTAAACAGGCAGTACATGATGGGAGGAAGAATACATACACTATTGTGGTCAATGGGATTAAGCAAACCTTGTTGTCCTTGGAGGAGCTTTTGAAGAATGAAGTTTGTATGAATGATAGAATCTATTTGGTAGATGGAAGGAAATTCTTGGATGTATTGAGACATGAGAAAGTGTGTTTTGCCTTAACTCCTAAGAAGACTGAGAATCCGGAGCAAGAGGAGGAACAACCAGAAGAGATAAAAGATTTGCTGACAGAATATGAAGACATCATTTCAGATAATGTACCTAATGGATTGCCACCTGTGAGAAGTATCAATAATTGCATGGACTTGGTTCTCGAAGCTAGTTTGCCTAACAAAGCTGTACACCGGATGACACCAAAAGATAATGAAGAACTAAATAGACAAGTGCAGGAGTTGTTGAAGAAAGGTTTGATCAGGGAGAGTATGAGCCCTTGTGCAGTACCAACAGTATTAGCATCTAAGAATAATGGAGAGTGGAGATTGTGTACTTATTCCAGAGCAATAAAAAGATCATAGTGAAATATCGGTTTCCTTTGCCTAGGATGGATGATATAATTGATTGTTTGAGTGGATCCAAATAATTTACAAAGATAGATTTGAAGAGTGGATATCATCAGATCATGATCAAAGAAAGAGATGAGTGGAACAAAACATTTAAGACAAATGAAGGACATTATGAATGGTTGGTGACGCTTTTTGGGTTAACTAATGCACCGAGTACTTTCATGAGGCTGATGAATGAGGTATTGAAGAAATTATTGGGTAAGTTTTTTATTGTGTATTTGGATGACATTTTGATTTTCTGTAAGACAAAAGAGGAACATTTATTGCATTTGAGACAAGTTTTGTAGAGGTTGAGAGAAAAAAAGTTTGCTGATAAATATTAAGAAGTGTACTTTCACGAAGGATGAGTTAGTCTATTTGGGATTTGTGATATCTAAGGATTGTTTGAAGATGGACCCTATGAAAATAAAAGCAATTGTTGAGTGGCCTACACTGGAAAGCATTGGAGAGGTAAGATCATTTCATGGATTGGCTAGTTTTTACCATAAGTTCATCAGAAACTTTAGTTCAGTTTGTAACCCTATGAATGAGACCATGAGAGGAGATCAGAAGGAATTCAAGTGGATCACTGGAGCAAATAAAAGTTTTGAACTATTGAACCAGAAAGTGACTGAGTAGCCTGTGTTAGCTTTAGTGGATTTCAATAAAGTATTCTAAGTGGATTGTGATACAAGTGGAACATCAATAGGAGCAGTCTTGAGTCAGGAAGGGAGAGCAATAGCTTATTTATGTGAGAAATTGAATGATGCCTGAAGGAGATATTCAGTGTATGATAAGGAGTTTTATGCCATAGTTCAATCCTTGAAGAAGTGGAGACATTACCTATTGCCTAAGGAGTTTTTGTTGTATATAGATCATCAATCTTTGTAGTATTTGAATAGTTGGTGTAAGTTGAATCAGAGACATATGAGATGGGTAGAATTATTACAGAGTTATGCCTTTGTGTTGAAGCATAGAAGTGGGAAATCTAACAAAGTTGTTGATGAATTGAGTAGGAGAAGGAATTTTTTGATAGAGATGAGAGTGACAGTATTAGGATTTGAGGAATTGAAGACCTTGTATGATGATGACCCAAATTTTGCAAAACCTTGGAAAGCATGTAGAGAACTAGATATGGTAGATAGAAGCAAGTGGTTGGATTACTTCATTCAGGATGGGATGTTATTCAGAGGAGTTCATTTATGCATACCTAAGAGTTTTATGAGGGAGAATCTAATAAAGGAGAAACACAGTGGAGGATTAGTTGGACATTTTGGTATTGACAAAATAGTAGCGTTGGTGAGTGTGCAGTACTTTTGGCCCCAAATTCATAAGGATGTTAAGAAATATGTGCAAAGTTGTAGAGTTTGTCAAGTTGCAAAAGGAAGTAGTCAAAATGTGGGATTGTATACACCTTTGACAATACCGGTAAGACCTTGGGAGGATATAAGCATGGATTTCATACTTGGATTACCTAAAACACCAAGAGGGAATGATTCTATATTTGTGGTAGTGGATAGATTATCGAAGATGGCTCATTTCATACCTTGTAAGAAAACATCATATGCATTACATGTAGCAGACCTATTTTTCAAGGAAGTAGTGAGATTGCATGGATTAACTAAGAGCATAGTTTTAGACAGAGACAATAAGTTTGTTGGCTATTTTTGGAGAACACTTTGGAAGAAGATGAAGACAGATTTGAAGTTCAGTTCTACTTTTCATCCACAAACTGATGGACAGAAAGAAGTGGTTAACCGAAGCTTGGGAAATTTGTTGAGATGTTTAGTTGGAGATAAAACCAGAAGTTGGGATTTGATCCTTGCACAAGCAGAGTTTTCCTACAACAATTCAGTAAATAGGAGTACCAAAAGAACACATTTTGAGATTGTTACCGGAGTGCATCCTAGAGGCAATTTAAAATTGAGATATTAGCAGTGAAGATTGGAGAAGTTCAGAAGCAAAAGATTTTGCAGATCACATAGCAGCCTTGCATATTTAGGTTAAGTAGCACTTGGAGGACATGAACAACAAGTATAAGGAGAAGGCAGATGAGAAGAGGAGACATAAATAATTTGAAGTTGGCGATCAAGTGAGGGTATATTTGAGAATATAGAAATTCCTGGTTGGAACTTATAACAATTTGGAGATGAAAAAGTTTGGACCTTGTAGGATTTTGAGGAAGTTTAGTTCTGGAAATGCATATGACGTGGAGTTATCGGATAGTCTGAGTATTTCACCTATGTTTAACATTACATATCTTCATGAGTATCATGAACTAGAATTTAGTGAGGACAATATTGTAGACTTGGAGAAACAGTTACCCCAGAAGGAACCAGATCAAATTGAAGACATTTTGGATAATAGGATTGGGTGTAGTACCCAGAGCAAACAGTATAAGGAGTATCTTCAGAAGTGGAAGGACAGACCAGTTGAATATTCATCTTGGATTTCTCAAGAAGAGGTAGACCTCCTTGGTTTTCCTCTAACCCCAGCAAAGTGAGAGGCTCACTTTTTCAATAACCCCGGATGTCTGATGCAGGAGCATCCCCGGTTCATAGCAATCTTGCATCAACAAAAAAATATTTTCCTTTATGTTTTTCTTTATGTTTGCAGTTTCATCTTTTCTTTCTGTGTGTATTGGTTTTGGCTCACTAGATCATGTGGATTTGGATTCTACATGAAGACTTGATCATCTTTCTTTATTCTAGACCGCATCACATTTTGATCATTTTTCGATAAGATATTGCTATCGGTTTCCTTGACAGTTTCCTATTACCGGTTGATAGTTTCTTGTTACCAGTTGCTTGGACCTATTTTGGTGATCTACCAGAACCCCTTCCGAAGATTGTGAAGCCTTGGGCGTTGATTCTGATGTTCCTTGGAGTGTGGTTGACCTTTTCCTGTGATCTACACTTCATCCTTTGGATTTTCTAGAGGAATCTCTTGGTGGAGGCCAGCCTTGTTGATTTTACACGTTAGGTCTTGTTCTTCAGGTTTTGATCCCTTTTTTGGGCCGACCTTGTTGATTTTACATGTTAGGTCTTGTTCTTTCGGTTTTGATCCCTTTTTTGGGCCAACCAAATCCTTTGGATCATATATATAATTGTAATTGCGCATTAGAATGTAACAATCAAATAATAAAGTAGCTAGACTAAGCGTAGAAGATAGATCTTAAGATTGAAGGTCCCGATTGTGACCTATTCTGTACTTTGAGCATATTTTAGCAGGCTTGTGAGCTGTTTATGTTGTAATCAGTTTTCATGTTATAATACAATCCGTTCTACATTATCTCCATCATATCTTTGTGTTTCTGTTGTGTTACTCTTGCTGACCAGTCAAGATTGATCTCTTTGAGGTCCCTCCTAACCGGCGATTGCTTCAATATTGCATCAGATATCGAATCCTAATGGATATCCAATTGTGATCAATATATGACCATAACAGATATTCGTTACCAATGGATATATGTTCACTTCATTACTGATCACTTTCTTTTTTTTAACTAATTTGTTATGCCAATTAATTTTATTGACAATTATTTTGTTACTCTATAATATATAATATAGTATAATGTCACATATAATAAATGATATTAATATATAATACATATATTAAATATATAAATATATGCTTGATATATAGTATTATGTCAAATAATAGATATCAAAGAAATGCAAGGGATTAGCGAGAAATTGGCTAATGCCCTTAAAAACATTAAGTAATTTGTTTGTTTTCTGTTTTGGTTGGTTGTTGCTGGTTGTGTTGGGCTTTTGTGCTAGATTTTGCCCAGTACTTTGCTAGTTTTTTTGTAGTCTGCCCCGTCTTGTTTCTTAATGCTCTTATCTTTTAAGGTTCTTTTGTAAAGGGTTTCGAGGTCCCTTCAAAACCTATTTTTCCCATAATAAAAAACATTCAATATTATAAATCTCTCTCTCTCTCCCTCTCTCTCACTTGGGATCCATTTACCCTCCAAACCATACCTAGATAGTTATCTCTCTCTCTCTCTCTCTCTCTCTCTCTCTCTCTCTCTACCCTCCTCACTATACTTAGATAACACACACTCTTTGGTCTCAATATCTCTCTTTAGTCTCCCCCTCTTTATCCCTCCTAGCCTAGACCTAGATAAATTTATCTACTTAGTATCTCTATCACAAGATCTCTCTCTCTCTGGTCTATATGTATTATTAATATATAATAATTTTATTATATATTAACAATACAAAATATTTATAATGTCAAATAATGGATATCTACTATTAACAAAATTTTGTTACTTCTTTTTTGGAATCAAAACCTTTGGTTCCCTTTGTGTTTTCTTTAGTACTGAATTGAATTAGGAATGGATTTTTTTTGTAACAAATATCAATTTTATTGACCTACAAAAAAGGACAAATTGATCATTTTGAGCATTTTAATGGTCCCCACATTATTTTTTCTATCACAAAGCTAATTTAGAGCTCATGATCTCTTTATGTATCAGACAAAATTTACCTTCTTGACCACTTGTTACACAAAAATCAAGCTATCAATCATTTTTTGAATCTTTTGCAAGTATAATGGGGGGCACCAACCATCATAAATGAAAATGCAGGATTTAATCTTAAATGGAAGAAATTGAAGATTATATTGTAAAAGATAAAGAAAGACATAGGAAGAAAGGAAAAGGTATATCAAATACTCATCAAGATGCTCAAGTTTCTTCTTTATCTATAAATGTTATTTCAAGTGAATATGAAATTGAATTTGAAAAATTTGGAGTTTGATATTGGATTTGAAAATGAAAAAGTTGAAATTGATATTGGAAATGTTGATATCGAAAATGAAAATATTGAAATAGATAATTGAAATGTTGATATTAAAAATAAAAATGTTGAAATTGATCTTGGAAATGATGATATTGAATACGAAAATGTTGAGATTGAAAAATAAAACGTTGAGAATGAAAACAAAAAATGTTAATAACATTGGAAATTAAAATGTTCAATGTTATGTATCGCCAAATTACATGAGAAGAGAAAAATCAGTTTCTAGAGGAAAGAAAAATTGAAAATCCAACACATTCAAGAACCCCAAAATGGTTACTTGAAATTGATGAGAACATAATTGAAAATCTTAAAGGAAAGAGGTCAACTTGAACCATTTCATTGTGGGCTACACAACTTTTCAATGAACAATTTAGCAATAAAACATTGACCAAACAATGCCAACTATTTGTACAATTGCCAAAGAAACACAAAATGAGGCCTTTGCTAAACAAATTGTAGAATCGTGCGAACAATATTTTTGAGAAAAATGCTATTATCGTCGAAAAAAAATTTGATGCTCTCAATTCTATTGGAAAGACTAGTAAGGAAAGAGATAAGAGATCTTCCTATATAGTAATCACAACCTCACTAGTAAGACATCATTTGAGGAAGGCTCATTTATTGAGGCAAACTTATCATGGTTTGAATATAAATCATAAAAAAATGTTTACAACACTCAAAAGAAGAATGAGACAAGTAGTCCTATTCAAAATGATACATTGGCTTTTAGTGGGAGGTTTCCACGTGTTCACAAGAAGATAAATAATAACTTAAATGATGAAATTCAACAATTTTGGCACTCTAATTTGAGAGTATCACCCATTATGAAGGATGTTTTAAAGCTGAGAATTGGTAAGAAAGATTGCACACCACATCTTAAACATTTCTTGGAATATAGCCAAATAATTTTATACAAACAATTTTGTGGAAAACACCCAAATTTGTAAATCACACAAAGGGCTTTTGAATCTTGTAATCCATTTTATTGTGTACCTCTTAAAATTTGTAATACATGTTTTTAATTAAAATAAGCAGAAAAACAAGCATGTTGGCCCTTTATACAACAACCCATAGGCAACAAAAATAAAGGCAACAAAATAGGGGTGACCCATAACAATTCTAGGTCGGACGAGCCTTTGACAACAAGCTAGAAGACCACAACAAAAAGATTGTCAAATGATCAACAACCCAAAACCCAACTCAAGAGGGGAGAAACACCCAAAAATTGACAAAGAGGGGTTTTGGGTAGGGGGGGGAGACTTCTCCTTTTACCTACGGCAAAAAATAGTCCAAGAAATGCTAATATTAGGAACATCAAAAGAAGGATCAAGCAGGGAGGTCCCCACAAATTTTTTGTCTGCAACAACAATCTACTGTTGTTGTTGCTGCTAAACAACATCAGGAGAAAAATCACTAGGAGTGGATCGAAGCTGTAGAATAGGAGCAATAGGTGTAGGAGATTTGGGGATAGAGGAGGCTACATTAGTAGTAAAGAGAGGGTCAACAGAGACTTCAGTAATAGTAATATGCACAACCTTGTCTTGAGAAGAGTCATCATCCTCCTGTGAGGAATCATTAGAATTAGAATTAGAAGCTTTGAAAATCAAGTGATTAACAGTAGAATTATTCCATGAGGTAGAAACACCTCTGTGGCATGACAAAGAACACTCTAAAGCTAAGTAACCCATTGAGAAGAATCTTTTTTAGTGAAGGGGATGCCCTCATAATCTAACGATTCAGTCTATGGGATATCCCCAACCATAAGAACCACATCCCCAAGGAGAGGTATAGAGTTGTCAATATCAATTAAAATATGGGCAAAGGTAGAATGACCCATTGAAGATGTGGAATCTTCAAGAATTAACCTATAGAATTACCACTGGCCTCATAATAAGAATGCTCCCAGACATGAAGGGGAAGATTAGGAAGGCGAACCCATAACAGAAACACATTGAGTGGTTTGGTAAGAGGGTTAAAGAAGTTGTCTAGGGTTTTATAGAGAGAGTGAACAACCCAAGCCCAAAAATTACCTCGCACCAAGTCACGATCATGAGAGGAAGAAAGGAAGCAATAAAAAATTCTTTAGCACAAGGGAAAAAATCAATGCTACGAGAAACCAAAGGATTCTAGGAATCACTCACCCAATGATGGAGGCCTGAGAGAGAAGGCCAAACCCCAATAAATTAGCACAGCAACGCACAACTTTGGTATAGATCAATATTATCCACAACATCCTGGCCACAAACCACCACAAGGGAGGTCTTTCCATAAGGAAGATGATAAATCCTCTTGGGGGAGTGAGAAGTAGATTTGTCCATGTGAGAAAAGTTTTAACCACTAGCAAAAAATGAAGGTTTGGGAGGGACCTTAGCACCCACAACAAGGTCACCACCAGTATTAGAGGCAAGGGCAACATCACTAGATGGAGTAGCCACACCACCAACACCCATAGGCAGGGCACCCACAGGGGGGAGCACCCAACCCACCCACAACCTAAGGAGATGATGTGGTAATAGTGTTCAATAGAAGAGAACCAATAGAAACAAAAGACGCATGGGCATTCAAACTTGGCTAGGTGCGAGAACCGTTAGGAGTGGAGAGAAACACCATGTTTCTAACTTAGCTTCAAACTCATATTTGTAATACATGTTGTTGTACATACCATGTATAATTTTTAATATATCATGATATATTATGATATATTCATTCTAATTTGCATAATAAAAGAAATGTTGTAGGACTGTGGTGCAATGCAACTCCCTAAGGCATCCAGGGACTTGATAAATTTATTTGTATATGCTAAAGATGATGGTTGTTTTTCAATAAAAAATAATTGTTTAAATGAGAAGTGTTTACAATATGCTAGATTGTCAAAGTTTGTATCATGTTTTCATGAGGGCCCAACAAGCATGAATTAGGAAATAAAATGGCTGAAAAAAGAGGTAAAAAGAGGTATGAGATAGTGAAATGCAATTTGAAGAGTAAAGGCAAAGGTTTTTTTATGTGAGTTGGTAGTTCACGAGAAATTAATGTTGCTGATTTTATATTAGATTTTAAGAAAAATATTTTCTACAAGTATGTAAGGCATAGACACAATTCTTGGTGGTTTGATTAGAAATTCAAGATGTTTAAGGACTCGTTTCCAATTGGTACTATTATATTTGTGGTTGATGTTGCATAAAACTACACATTGCAACCACAAAATGAGGCATAATCTCAATATTACAATTCTACTCAGGTTGCTATTTTTGTGCACATCACACATAGACATACCCATGATATTACAAAAAAAAGAACAAGAAGATAATTAGGGAGTACCATTTTTACATTAGTGATGACAATTTTCATTCATCAAAGTATGTGTAACACTATTTTCATAATTTTTTTGTGTTCTTGTAAGAAAAAGATATTGCACTAGGTCGACATCCCATTTGGTCAGATAATTGCATGAGTCAATTCAAGATTGCTTGTATGTTTTATTGGTTTAGTATGTATGCATGTAGAGAGGGGTACACCTCATATATAGATTTTTTAATGAAGATGTGCTTGGAAAGGGTGATCATGATGGAGCATGTGCATGCATGAAGAGAGATATTATTAAGAAACAATTAAAGATTACAAGTGGTGCTACATTTAGAGATTCATATTCTATTATTGACTAGTGTAACCATGTGTTGTCACAAGGAGGGACAATTGATTCACAAGTGTTTAGGTTATTTTGGATGGTTTATGAGGGTACAATGGGAGAAAAATTAGATTGTCAAGACAATCAAAGAATCTTCAAAGATGCATTCATTTTGAAGCTCAAATGCAAGTACATGGACTATTTAGATATGAGAGTTGGATTGTTTTTGTCAGAATTGTAATCAGTGTGACTGGGATCAATGCAAGTCAAATGAGTGGGTAGAAAAATGGATTCCATGATATCTAATTCCTTTATCTCAAGTACAATCCTCTTTACACGATGAAATGGAAAGTTCACTTGCCTATGTTTGTCTTTCACATCTTATGCAACCAGGACATGTTTATGTCATTATTGCACCCCAAGGGAATGAAGAGAGATCAGACTATTGGTTTGTATGATGTGTACGAGGAAAGAAAAAAGTTAACTAATGACAACTTATAATGGGTTCATGTATCCTACAGGTTCAGTTGTTGTTTCTATAACCTGGTTGTAAACATATATGATTAGGAAGAATTACATACCTACATTTGAAGATTATGAGAGACACAAAACCATTCTCATATATTCACACCTTATTATATAAATAAATTTTAAGTTATTGAAGTATCATGCCAAGCCAAGAACAAAAGAACTATCGACAATTAGTAGTGTCAATCATGAAGAAATACTAGATATGATGAGGGAAAGATGTGACCCTTTAGGCACAATTGAGTACCATATGAGATAGGTATGATAATTATGATATTACGAATGTCACATTTATTTTGAAAAATATCACATTCATTAGGGTTGTCCTAGGTTCATTAGGACATTCAATAGTTCATTAGGATTTTCCTACATTTGTTTGAATTCTAAAGATTAAGAAGATTATATTAAATTAATGTAAAGCTTAAGAAGTTTCATTAGGTTCATTATTCCTATGTAGAGATATGAATTTATGTGAATTTTAAAGTTTAATAAGATTCTATTAAATTAATACAATCCAATGATTTATTTAATTAATAAAGTTTTCTTCATGGATTGGGAATATAGGGGTTAGAAAAATCATGGGAAAATCTAATTCAACTACAAAATTAAATAAGTGAAGTTATTCTTTTGGTTGGAGACTCTATGGAATGGAATGTACGATGCATTATTAACCATAACATCCCTATCTTAAGTGGGGGTTAGAGATTTTTTGTACGTGATAATAATATAGAGGAATCTATAGTTTTTAGCAACTAAACAAAAATAAAAATAAATTTATGTTCAGAGTTCATATCTTTTCTCATGAAAATAAATCTCCTCTTCAACAAAAGGAGATTAAATGGTGCATTAGGGTTTTCCTATTTTTATTAGGGTTGTCCTAGGTTCATTAGGACTTACCTATTTTCATTTCAAATAATAATCATAAAAAATTGTTGTTCGCATTGCTTTTGTTTTTTAACAATTTAAAAAAAAATTGTAGGTCTTTATTTATATGAAGACACTACTCTAATCAAGCTTGGAGAAGGACATGAGGTAATGATAGAAATGCATCCAACACTGGAATTAATGTTATTTTCATTGTTCAATTACTTTTAGTCACTATTATTTCTTTAATACCAACATTTTTATAATATTGTAATGTAGGTGTCTTCGAGAGTATTAGTGGTTGGATCTCTATGTTACAAAGCAAGGATATCAGAGACACATGTAGTAGTTGTGTATCTAAGATAGTTTGATAGTAGGATGCATTGATGTATTTGTACATGACATTTATGTAGTTGTATTGATGATATATGATGTATTTTTCATGAGGACATGGGTGCAATTATAAGGACATGTAGTTGTAATGCCAATTATGTGTTTAGAATGTACAAAAATTATGATGATTATGATACATAGACTAAAAATAGTGGGACTTTCCTATGTTCATTAAAGTTGTACTAGGTCCATTAGGACTATCCTAGGTTAATTAGGGATATCATACATTCATCAGGGTTGTCCTAGGTTCATTAGGGCTATCCTAGGTTCATTAGGAGTACCATATTTTCATCCACAGGGGCTTCACTTAGTGAACCTGGGTTATAGCACGTGCATTCATGACATACTAAAGAATCCCCCTATTTTTTTAAAATGTTGCTCTAAACTCCTTTTTTGTCACCCCCTCCCAATACAAAGTCTAAATTAAAAGCCCCCTATTTTTGCCAAATATTCTATTTTTTCATAGCCCGAATTAAAAACCCCCCTATTTTCACCAATAGGCAATATATTATTCCCTCATTTTTGGGATATGAAACCCCCCAATATGAATGCACGTGATATAATATTGCCTAGAAAGTGAAGCCCTTGTTTTTTCATCAGGACAACCATACGATCATGTTGGCAATTGACACTCAATTGTTTGGTTTCAATATGTTGTCATTGATGGTAACATGGCAACTTGTTTCGGCTTCATATTTTAGTTCAGTTGTGTACTAACAAGAACATGACAGACACTTCACCGGCACTGATAGGTTGGATAGATTTCTTTGGTTACTGGCAATATAGGCCGACATGGTTTAGAATTAGGTTATTGGTATTGGAGACCGACATCTTTTGGATCCGGCATCAACAATTATTTTTTATATTCATGTATTTATGTTAACTAGCCAACATATATTCATATTGTAATTATCTTTATAAGACAACATAAGGAATGATAAATTGTAAAGGGTATATAGGTCAGTTCATTAGATCATTTTGATATATCATATGAAAGTGTGTAAGGTTATGGAATGTAAAGGAGATGCAAAACATATGAGAGAGATCATGTATGTGAGGATATTTATGTAAGGGGTATTCTGGTAAACGGTTTAGGATTTCAGACTAGAACAAACAGAGCTTAACCAGAACTATATTTAGGAATAGAAGATGCTATCTTTGCAGTTCAATCATTTCTCTGGATTGTAGTATGGATTTGTATGTAGTCAGTGAGGCTCCTTTTGTGAATGAGCAGTGTGCTCTAGGCTATAAGCCTTCCTGCAAGTGCAGACCCCTATATTTTGTAATATCTCTTCATATGGCTAGTGATTTGATATTGTGGATCACAAATCCCACCGTGGTTTTCGCTCTTTCAGGTTTTCCATGTATAATTATGTGTGTTATGATATTTATATGTGTGATTAACTTATTGGTTGCTTTACTTCTTTCAATCTTTTATGTACCGATTTACTGGTTGGTGAATGCATGTTATAATAAGGGCAAAATTAGACATTTCAGTAGAACATTGATTCACCCCCCCTCTCTCAGTGTTCTTGGATTCCAACAATTGGTATCAGAGCCTTGTACCTCGGAGGAAGTTTAACAACTTGAGGAATATCCTGAATCCGGAATCCATGTATATGAGTTTGGAAAAGAATCTTGAGGTAGCACTTGAAGATTATGATGTTGAAAGGATGAAGAACTTGAAGCTACAGGATGTATTGAATTCTGCTTAGGAATTCATTCTTGTCCTATAGGACAGGCAGTCCTCTATTCAGGCCAAGAGGAAGAAACTTTTGCAGAATAAGGATGATGATGAGAAAGATTCACTTAATGAAAGATATCTAAAGTTGAGTCAGGAGAACATGGTCATGAGAAATGAAATGCAAGCTATAACTATGAGAATGTCTAAGGAGATTGAAGACCGAAAGAAAAAGGAAGAAAATCTTGTTGTATCTCTAAAGAACAAATTTAAAGAATGTGATAGGTTGGTTCATGAGAATGATATGTTGAGAACTGATTTAGTACAATCCCAGAGAAATGAACAAGAGCTTGAGAGACAAATGATAATTCTGAGAGATGATCTGACTATTGAAAGTGAGTATAAAGAAAAATTCAAGATTAGATTAGTTATTGAAGAGACAAAGGCAGAATGCAGATTCTAGTGGCCTTGGATTTGAACAAGGACAAAGTTCTGGTACTGCAAATGAAGATCAAAACCATAAGGCACCAGTAAGGCAGTTTAATGCTTATTAATGTAATGGTAGATGCTTTATTTGTAATAAATTTGGTTACATGGCTAGGCAATGTAGAAATCGAGAAAATCATAACCTTGATTCTGCTCCTGGTCAATGTTCTAAATTTAATAAGTATGCACATAAGACAAAAGATTGCAGAATGAATGTTAAATGTTATGCATGTGGAAAATTTGAACATATGGCTAATTAGTGCAGGTCTAGAAATTATACCAGTTTTAGCAAAGCAATTCAAAAGAAAAATGTTACATGTTATGCATGTAATGAGGTTGGACACATTGCTAAATTCTGTAGAAGCAGAAATCCACTGGTTGGTAATGGAGGATAAAATAAGAAAGGGAAAGAAAAGGTTAATGAAATCCAGCAAGATCATACCCAGAGATGGGTCAGGAAGTCAGAAGATTAATTTGCAAATGGGAATGCTCTGGTTACTCAACCGGCAGAGGAGGTTGCTCCTACATCGGCAGGAAGCTCATCCGGCAACTAAGGCAGATGCCTTAGGGATAGGAAAAATTCATGATAATACTGCTTAAGCCTCGAGAAGAGTATATGAAAGATGTTATATACATTGGATATGCTTATCCGATATGGAGATGTTTAACCGAGATCCAATATCTTTCACCGGAAGTCATTTATATCAATGACAGATTTCGGTTTTTCTTGGAGGATAAGAGGTCAAAATCACTTCATTTTTGATCACTTTGCATTCATAGCAATTCAAATCCATTCAAAGGAAGTCAAAGATGAATCAGTGCAATCAATATCATCTTGAGCAATTTCACCAGCGATTAGAAGAGGTCTTTAGGGTCTTTCACCGATAGTGATTCACAAGTATTTATCTTCAACCATGGAAGTAGGATCATCATTTGTACCGATGTTTGTTGCAAATCCGACTGTTGTTGAGATCAAGGACCGCCCCAGGCTGATTTTCAATCGATATCCATATGTTGCTACTCGGGATGATTCGGTTGGAGCTTTTCTCGTGTTCCAGAAGGAGTTGTGCATGTTGAAGATATAAGAGCCTACTTTCACTGTCATATTGAAGATTTGGGAATGACTGATATCAAGAGCATGCACATGAATGAGTTAATGGGAGATTCTGGAAACATTAAACCTAAATACTAGCATATTATTGATCTAGGGTTTACTGGCATTCAGGATATTCTAGAATTTGAAAATGAAATTGTTAGGTATGTTTTGAGCAGAGTGCATGGAGATTTTATCTAGTTGGATAGAACATATAAGATTACAAAGGAGGCCATCAGGAAAATCACTAGTTTACCACAGGTTGGACAATGTCCAGAGAAGAAAGTTTCAAATGATCAGGTTAACAAGATTACTGATGCAACATCAGACAAACGATCAATGAGAATCAGTACTATCACCAACACAAATATCAAATTCGGTAGCATGGTCATTGGTTACAAGGTAACTCAATCAAACTGACTGAATTCTGTTTCTAGCTCCTGCATTTATGCAGCTCATAAAATGATGAGGGAGAATGAGAAGTTAGATCTATGTGGTTGGATGTTGGATGAATTATTGATTAACCTAGGAAAGATTAAAAGAGAAAATAAAGGAACCTTCCAGTATGGTAACCTAATTATTTGTTTAATGCTATTTTTCATCAATGAGACTCTCAATTTTGGGAAGAGAAAATGGGCACTTGATATCCCGGTAGGGAGGCAATTAAAACAGTCTATGGCTAATTGGGTAATCAAAGAGATGACAAAGTATGGGGTTACCTTAAAGCATTTCAATAGGCTATGAAATCTAGGATGAGGGTTCCTAAGCATATTATCGAGAAGTACTCAACTGACATATGCTTCATGGTCAAGAAAGATGAAACTTTGATGGAAGCTATAAAACCTCAGAAGATTTGGATAGAGGAAATGGGTTATAAAGTTGATGCACATGTCCTTGATGCTTATGCACAAATGCTAATTGAGGCACCTAGCAATGAAACTGTCAAAACCTTTAGCACTGCTAAATAGAATAAGTGAGAGGTTGAAACTGAGTTCAATCGGAAGAAGAGAGAGAAGAAGGAAGGAAAGGCAAGTAAATATGTTGAAAAAGTTTCACAGGACATCAAAGCATTGATTGATGTTGTTCTAGAGAAAGGCAGGAAGAGGAAAGAACCAGAAATATTCATTGAGACTATTGCAATAGAGTCTGCATCTGATGATGACACACCCCTGGCATTCAAAAGGGTAATAAGGAAGAAAAATGAAGAAACTAAGGTAGAGGCTAAGAAGAAACTAGTTAGGAAAGTTACTATCAAGGTACCGACACAGAGGAAAGCACCAAAAGAAACACCTTCAGCTCCATCTGATACTGGAAGGAAGAAGAAGGATGACATTGATCTTGCAATTACATCTGGTAATGTAACTATTATTCCACCAAAGACTTGTGCAGAGTTAGTTGATGAAATTACTAAAGATGGTATGTTAAAGAATGTACAGTTTTATTATGAACATTTAGATAATGATGAATAAAGAGAAGTAGAGGAAGTAGTTTTGCTATATTTGGATATTTATAAGAAAGACCTGTTAGAAATTGAAGACCAAATACCAGCATAGTTGTATGATGTGTTAGATTCTAGAAGACTATCAACAATGCAAGAGGAAAAGCATATTAAGATTCAAGAGTTGTTGTATATTTGTGTTTCTATTGCTCCAGAGGAGATGTATAAGACACTTGAAGTTGTAGATAGGAAAATATTAACAACAAGAATAGAATAATTAGTCTTATGTTAGGAAGGGTCAATGAGATAATCAAGGAGACCCATAAGGCATGGGTTAAGTTCTTTGAAGAGAACCGTAGTTTTTATACTTCACCAGAATCTAAGACAGACACTATAGACATCACGGTTGAAGGGAAGGGTAAAGGTATTATAGGTACTTCACCCTCAATTTTGTAAAACATTAAGATAGTGGAAATTGAGCCCCCAATAGATACAAATATACAGACAAATGTTGAGATACTAGTAAATACAAAGAGTGTAAAGGTTGATAATGAATAGGTTACTAATGTTGAGGACAACAGTCCTCCAGATCAGATTGTACAGGATGAGGATAATGGTCCTCGGCAGGAACCGACAATTACTGAGACTCCACCAAGGGGTGAAGCCACCTATGCAAATGAGGAAGCTATAAAGGTTAAATCATCAAAGGACAAGAAAGAGGAATCCGATAGGGAACTAGTAGTGAGTCCACCATTGTTGTCAATTGAAACCTTGCAAGTTAAAAAGAAAAACATAACCGAGATGAGTTCTACTGAACTCATGATGATGATTGCACAGAAAATGATGAAGGAAGGATCTATGGGTAAAGTCGTTATTGATCAGTCTATCACTGTTTTGCATAGACTTGTCCCACAGCGTAAATTTGGCAATGAAGCCAGCCCATCCAACAAGCTTAACATAATCACTTAACACATTTCAAAGGATTTTCAGTCCTTGTAGAATATATCAAACTGATAAGCACTGGAGAGATTCACATAGGGAAAGAGAGTTACATTTGATCAAATGATTGAGTTTGTAAGGAAGGAAATCAATGATAAGTTGAAATTGATAGATAATTCTTTAAGGCAGTGTACAAATATCTATAGAGTATGTTGTAACATAGGTCTTTTCACAACTGAGTTAGATAAAAAGATTAAGGACATTAAGGAGGAGTTTATAGGTATAGCCAATTCTTTTGATGGATTGAATTCATTGACTACATCCATTGATGGTCACATTTTGGTTTTGGAAGCCCAAATTTTTCTCTTGAGAGGGAAAAAGACAAAATCATAAGAAGAGATAGAATTCTTAGAGGTTTGGTGAGTATCCAGTTGGATTCATTTAGTGTACATAAGAAGGAGTGTATAGATATGGTTGGTAAGACCACACCAGAAAAGTAAAATGAGAAAGAGTCATTTTCCCATATGCTACATGGAATTGTATTTATTTTTCATGCTTTTCAATCTAGTTGGGATATTTATCCAGAGATTTTGGAGAAGGCCTATCCGGAAATTTTCAAATATATTCAGCTCCGGTAAGGTATTTTGGGGATATTCATTGTACAATATTTTTCATTCTTCGTCCCAATTTTTGGTATTATTTTTGGAATTTTTTATGGCATTGATATCAAAGGCGGAGAGATATTGATGTGAAAAAGAAAAAGAGGGAGTTGTATACATTAGGGGGAGTATAGGTGGAAAATATTTAGGATATTCAGCTCAAGGGGAGCAGGGTCAGGATAGAATTGACAGTTGGATACTATGATGATTTTTCATATGACTATTTCCATCATGCCAAATGGGGATATTGTTGGCAATTGACACTCAATTGGTTGGTTTCAATATGTTGTCATTGATGCCAACATGGCAACTTTTTTCGGCTTCATATTTTAGTTCATTTGTGTACCGGCAGGCACATCACACACACTTCACCGACATCGGCAGGTTGGATAGATTTCTTTGGTTACGGGCAATGCAGGTCGACATGGTTTAGAATCAGGTTATCAATATTGGAGACCGACATCTTTTGGATCCGGAATCGGCAATTTTTTTTTATATCATGTATTTATGTTAACTAGCCAACATGTATATTCACATTGTAATTATCTTTGTAAGCTGACATAAGGCAAGATAAATTGTAAAGGGTAGATAGGTCAGTTGAATAGATCATTTTGATATATCATAGGAAAGTGTGTAAAGTTATGGAATGTAAAGGAGATGCGAAACATATGAGAGAGATGTTGTATGTGAGGATATTTATGTAAGGGGTATTGCGGTAAAAGGTTTAGGGTTTCAAACCGGAACATACAGAGCTTAATCGGAACTGTATTCAGGCATATAAGATGCTATCTTTGTAGTTAAATCATTTCTCCGGATTGTAGTCTGGATTTGAATGTAGTGAGTGACGCTCCTTTTGTGAATGAGCAGTTTGTTCTAGGTTGTAAGTCTTCCTGCAAGTGCGGGCCTCTATATTTTTTAATATCTCTTCATATGGCTAGTGATTTGATATTGTGGGTCACAAATCCCACCGTGATTTTCCCTCTTTGAGGTTTTCCACATATAATTATGTGTGTTATGATATTTGTCTGTGTGATTGACTTATTGGTTGCTTTACTTCTTTCAATCTTATATGTACTGATTTACCAGTTGGTGAATGCATGTTTTAATAAGGGCAAAATTAGACATTTCGGTAGAACACTGATTCACCCCCCCTCTCTCAGTGTTCTTGGATTCCAAGAATTGGTATCAGAGCCTTGTACCTCGGAGGAAGTTTAACAACTTGAGGAATATCCTGAATCCAGAATCCATGGATATGAGTTTGGAAAAGAATCTTGAGGTAACACTTGAAGATTATGATGTTGAAAGGATGAAGAACTTGAAGCTACAAGATGTATTGAAATCTACTTAGGAATTCATTCTTGTCCTACAGGAGAGGCAATCATTTGTTTAGGCCAAGAGGAAGGAACTTTTGCAGAATAAGGATGATGATGAGAAAGATTCACTTAATGAAAGATATTTGAAGTTGAGTGAGGAGAACATGATCATGAGAAATGAAATGCAAGCTATAACTATGAGAGTATCTAAGGAGATTGAAGACCGAAAGAAAAAGGAAGAAAATCTTGTTGTATCTCTGAAGAACAAATTTAAAGATTGTGGTAAGTTGGTTCATGAGAATGATATGTTGAGAACCGATTTAGTACAATCCTAGAGTAATAAACAAGAGCTTGAGAGACAAATGATAATTCTGAGAGATGATCTGACTATTGAAAGTGAGTATAAAGAAAAATTCAAGATTAGATTAGTTATTGAAGAGACAAAGGTAGAATGGAGATTCCAGTGGACTTGGATTTGAACAAGGACAAAGTTCTGGTACTGCAAATGAAGATCAAAACCATAAGGCACCAGTAAGGCAGTTTAATGCTTATAAATTTAATGGTAGATGCTTTGTTTGTAATAAATTTGGTTACATGGCTAGGAAATGTAGAAATAGAGAAAATCAGAACCCTGATTCTGCTCCTGGTCAATGTTCTAAATTTAATAAGTATGCACATAAGACAAAAGATTGCAGAATGAATGTTAATTGTTATGCATGTGGAAAATTTGGACATATGGCTAATTAGTGTAGGTCTAGAAATTATAATAGTTTTAGCAAAGCAATTCAAAAGAGAAATGTTACATGTTATGCATGTAATGAGGTTGGACATATTGCTAAATTCTATAGAAGCAGAAATCCACTGGTTAGTAATGGAGGATAAAATGAGAAAGGGAAAGAAAAGGTTAATGAAATCTAGCAAGATCATACCCAGAGATGGGTCAGGAAGTCAGAAGATCAATTTGTAGATGGGAATGCTCTGGTTACTCAACTAGCAGAGGAGGTTGCTCTTGCACCGATAGAAAGATCATCCGGCAACTAAGGTAGATGCCTTAGGGATAGGAAAAATTTGTGATAATACTGCTTAAGCCCCGGGAAGAGTATATGGAAGATGTTATATACATTGGATATGCTTATCTGGTATGGAGATGTTTAACCGAGATCCAATATCTTTCACCAAAAGTCATTTATATCAATGATAGATTACTGTTTTTCTTAGAGGATAAAAGGTCAAATTCACTTCATTTCTGATCACTTTGCATTTATAGCAATTCAGAGCGATTCAGAGGAAGTCTAAGATAAATCAATGCAATCAATATCATCATGAGTGATTTCACCAGGGATTCGAAAAGGTTTTTAGGGTCTTTCACCGATAGTGATTCAAAGGTATTTATCTTCAACCATGGAAGCAGGATCATCATTTGTACCTATGTTTGTTGCAAATCTGACTATTGTTGAGATCAAGGACCGTCCTAAGTCGATTTTCAAGTGATATCTGTATGTTGCTACTCGGGATGATTCGGTTGGAGCTTTTATCGTGTTCCAGAAGGAGTCGTGCATGTTGAAGATATAAGAGCCTACATTCATTGTCATATTGAAGATTTGGGAATGACTGATATCAAGAGCATGTACATGAATGAGTTAATGGGAGATTCTGGAAAGATTAAAGCTGACTACTAGCATATTGTTGATCTAGGGTTTACCGACATTTTGGATGTTCCACAATTTGAAGATGAAATTGTTAGGTAAGTTTTGAGCAGAGTGCACGAAGATTTTATCTAGTTGGATAGACCATATAAGATTACAAAGGAGGCCATCAGAGAAATCACTAGTTTACCACAGGTTGGACAACATCTAGAGAAGAAAATTTCAAATGATCAGGTTAACAAGATTAACGATGCAACATCAGACAAACAATCAATGAGAATCAGTACTATCACCGACACAAATATCAAATTCGGTAGCATGGTCATTGGTTACAAGGTAACTCAATCAAACCGACTGAATTATGTTTCTAGCTCCTACATTTATGCAGCTCATAAAATGATGAGGGAGAATGAGAAGTTAGATCTATGTGGTTGGATGTTGGATGAATTATTGATTAACCTAGGAAAGATTAAAGGAGAAAATAAAGGAACCTTCTGGTATGGTAACCTAATTGTCTGTTTAATGCTATTTTTCATCAATGAGACTCTCAATTTTGGGAAGAGAAAATGGGCACTTGATATCCCGGTAGGGAGGCAATTAAAATAGTCTATTGCTAATTGGGTAGTCAGAGAGATGACAAAGTATGGGGTTACCTTAAAGAATTTCAAAAGGCTATGCAATCTAGGATGAGGGTTCCTAAGCACATTATCGAGACGTACTCAACCAACATATGCTTTATGGTCAAGAAAGATGAAACTTCGATGGAAGCTATAAAACCACATAAGATTTGGATAGAGGAAATGGGTTATGAAGTTGATGCACATATCCTTGATGCTTATGCACAAATGCTAATTGAGGCACCTAGCAATGAAACTGTCAAAACCTTTAGCACTGCTAAATAGAAGAAGTGAGAGGTTGAAACTAAGTTCAACCGGAAGAAGAGAGAGAAGAAGAAAGGAACGACAAGTAAATATGTTGAAAAAGTTTCACAGGACATCAAAGCATTGATTGATGTTATTCCGGAGAAAGGCGGGAAGAGGAAAGAACCAGAAATATTCATTGAGCCTATTGCAATAGAGTCTGAATTTGATGATGACACACCCCTGGCATTCAAAAGGGCAATAAGGAAGAAAAATGAAGAAACTAAGGTAGAGGCTAAGAAGCAAACGGTTAGGAAATTTACTATCATGGTACCGACACAGAGGAAAGCACCAAAAGAAACACCTTCAGCTCCATTTGATACTGGAAGAAGGAAGAAGAAGGATGGCATTGATCTTGCAATTAAATCTGGTAATGTAACTATTATTCCACCAAAGACTTGTGTAGAGTTATTTGATGAAATTACTAAAGATGGTATGTTAAAGAATGTACAGTTTTATTATGAACATGTAGATAATGATGAACAAAGAGAAGTAGAGGAAGCAGTTTTTCTATATTTGGATATTTATAAGAAAGCCCTGTTAGAAATTGAAGACCAAATACCGGCATAGTTGTATGATGTGTTAGATTCTAGAAGACTATCAACAATGCAAGAGGAAAAGCATATTAAGATTCAAGAGTTGTTATATATTTGTGTTTCTATTGCTCCAGAGGAGATGTATAAGACACTTGAAGTTGCAGATAGGAAAATATTAACAACAAGCATAGAATAATCAGTCTTATGTTAGGAAGGGTCAATGAGATAATCAAGGAGACCCATAAGGCATGGGTTAAGCTCTTTGAAGAGAACCGTAGTTTTCATACTTCACCAGAATCTAAGACAGATACTATAGGCATCACAGTTGAAGGGAAGGGTAAAGGTATTATAGGTACTTCACCCTCAATTTTGAAAAACATTAAGATAGTGGAAATTGAGCCCCCAATAGATACAAATATATAGACAAATGTTGAGATACTAGTAAATACAAAGAGTGTAAAGGTTGATAATGAATAGGTTACTAATGTTGAGGACAACAGTCCTCCAGATCAGATTGTATAGGATGAGGATAACGGTCCTAGGGAGGAACCGACAGTTACTGAGACTCCACCAAGGGGCGAAGCCACTTGTACAAGTGAGGAAGATATAAAGGTTAAATCATCAGAGGACAAGAAAGAGGAATCCGACAGGGAACCAGTAGTGAGTCCACCATTGTTTTCAATTGAAACCTTGCAGGTTGAAAAGAAAAGCATAACCGAGATGAGTTCTACTAAACTCATTATGATGGTTGCACAGAAAATGATGAAGGAAGGATCTATGGGTAAAGTCATTATTGATCAGTCTATCACTGTTTTGCATAGACTTGTCCCAGAGCGTAAATTTGGCAATGAAGCGAGCCCATCCAACAAGCTTAAGATAACCACTAAACACATTTCAAAGGATTTTTAGTCCTTGTAGCACATATCAAACTGACAAGCATTGGAGAGATTCACATAGGCAAAGAAAGTTACATTTGATCAAATGATTGAGTTTGAAAGGAAGGAAATCAATGATAAGTTGAAATTGATAGATAATTCTTTAAGGCAGTGTACAAATATCTATAGAGTATGTTGTAACATAGGTCTGTTCACAACTGAGTCAGATAAAAAGATTAAGGACATTAAGGAGGAGTTTATAGGTATAGCCAATTCTTTTGATGGATTGAATTCATTGACTACATCCATTGATGGTCACATTTTGGTTTTGGAAGCCCAAATTTTTCTCTTGAGAGGGAAAAAGACAAAATCATAAGAAGAGATAGAATTCTTAGAGGTTTGGTGAGTATCCAGTTGGATTCATTTAGTGTACATAAGAAGGAGTGTATAGATATGGTTGGTAAGACCACACCAGAAAAGTAAAATGAGAAAGAGTCATTTTCCCATATGCTACATGGAATTGTATCTATTTTTCATGGTTTTAAATCTAGTTGGGATACTTATCTAGAGATTTTGGAGAAGGCCTATCCGGACATTTTCAAATATATTCAGCTCCGGTAAGGTATTTTGGGGATATTCATTGGACAATATTTTTCATTCTTCGTCCCAGTTTTTGGTATTATTTTTGGAATTTTTTATGGCATTGATGTCCAAGGCGAAGAGATATTGATGTGAAAAAGGAAAAGAGGGAGTTGTATACATTAGGGGGAGTATAGGTGGAAAATATTCAAGATATTCAGCTCAAGGGGAGCAGGCTCATGATAGAATTGATAGTTGGATACTATGATCATTTTTCACATGACTATTTCCATCATGCCAAATGGGGAGATTGTTGGCAATTGACACTCAATTGGTTGGTTTCAATATGTTGTCATTGATGCCAACATGGCAACTTGTTCCAGCTTCATATTTTAGTTCATTTGTGTACCGACAGGTACATCACACACACTTCACCGACACCGGCAGGTTGGATAGATTTCTTTGGTTACCGACAATGCAAGTCGACATGGTTTTAGAATCAGGTTATTAGTATTGGAGACCGACATCTTTTGGATCCGTAATCGACAATTTTTTTTTATATTCATCTATTTATGTTAACTAGCCGACATGTATATTCACATTGTAATTATCTTTGTAAGCCGACATAAGGCATGATAAATTGTAAAGGGTAAATAGGTCAGTTGATTAGATCATTTTGATATATCATAGGAAAGTGTGTAAAGTTATGGAACGTAAAGGAGATGCGGAACATATGAGAGAGATGTTGTATGTGAGGATATTTATGTAAGGGGTATTGCGGTAGAGGGTTTAGGGTTTCAAACCGGAACATACATAGCTTAACCAGAATTGTATTCAGGCATATAAGATGTTATCTTTGTAGTTAAATCATTTCTCAAGATTGTAGTCTGGATTTGTATGTAGTGAGTGAGGTTCCTTTTGTGAATGAGCAGTTTGTTCTAGGTTGTAAGTCTTCCTGCAAGTGCGGGCCCCTATATTTTTTAATATCTCTTCATATGGCCAGTGAATTGATATTGTGGTTCATAAATCCCATCGTGGTTTTTCCTCTTTGAGGTTTTCCACGTATAATTTTGTATGTTATGGTATTTATCTATGTGATTGGCTTAGTGGCTGCTTTATTTCTTTGAATCTTATATGTACCGGTTTACCGGTTGGTGAATGCATGTTTTAAGAAGGGTAAAATTAGACATTCTAATAGAACACTGATTCACCCCCCTCCCCCTCTCAGTGTTCTTGGATTCCAACAGATCATCAGAAAATTCAACAATTTTGGTATTTGGGGTATAAAACCACTATGGTATGGCCCTGAATGTTTGGGAAAATTGGGAAGAAAAATAGGAGCATGCCTAGCTTAAACCCACCTACCTAGATGTGTTGGGATTGTATATTAGGCGCCATGATGAATGGAACAAAAATTAGGCTACCTTGCAACATTGCATTGCATACATCTAACACTTTTTCTATTAACAAAAAAATGTTGGCTTAAGAAAATGTTTTTGTAACTTTAAAATATGAGATAGGTTATTATGTAGGGGTAACATGTGACCCTATAGGTTCAAATGATACATTCGTATAGGTTATTATGTAGGGGTAACATGTGACCCTATAGGTTCAAATGATACATTCGTATGTGACCCAAATTCCAAGAAAGAACCCATCAAAGTTAAAGCTTTTAAAAATTATGCAACTTAAGAGATAGCACTATTAGGGTATGGCCTTGAATGTTTAGGCGAGTTGGGAAGAAAAACATGAGTATGCCTAGCATAAACCCACCTACCTTGACATGTTGGTGCTAACAATTTTTCCCCATGACAAATAGAGTGATAAAGAAACATTTTATTGCATCTAATGATTTTTGTATCAATAGATACATTTATTTCCTAAGAAAATGGCTCCAAGTATTGAAAATTTGAGATAGATTTCTATAAAAAGGCTTGATGTGACCTTGTAGATTTAAGAAATATGTTTGCATGTGCCCCAAATTCTAAGAAACAACCCACCAAATTTTGATAGTTTTTTGAACTTAGGGCACTTGAGAGATAGCATCGCTACGATATGGCCCTAAAAGTTTGGATGAGTTGGAAAGAAAAATAGGAGCATGCCTATCATAAAACCACCTACCCAAACATGTTGGTGTTGATAGTTAGGCATCACAATGAACAAAACAAAAATTAGGCTACCTTGCATTTCATTGCATGCATCTACCAATTTTTAAATCAACAAAAAAATTTATGCCCAAGAAAATAGCTTTGAGCATTGAAATTCTGATATAGGTTATTGTAGAGGGGCATTGCATGAACATGTAGGTTCAAATGGTAGATTTGTATGTGCCTCAAATTCTAAAAATAACCCATCAAATTTTGATAGTTATTTAGCTTAGGGCTTTTAAGAGATAGCATCACTACAATGTCACCCTAAACATTCGTGCAAGTTGGAAATAAATATAGGATCATTCTAAGAATAAACCCACCTACCCAAATTTTTTGGTGTTAATGGTTCATGCCCATGACAAACAAAACAAATATTAGGATACCTTCCAAATTTTCATTGCATGCATCTGACAATTTTTGCATCAATAGAAAAATTGATGCCTTAATAAAATTGTCCAAATTTTGAAAATATGAGATAGGTTATTGTATAGGGGCCTCACATGACCCTATAGGCTCAAACAGATCATTCATATGTACCACATTCTAAGAAACAATCCATCAAAGTTCAATAGTTTTTTGAACTTAAGGCACTTAAGATAGAGCATCGCTAAGGTATGGCCCTAAATGTGCAGGCGAGTTGGGAAGAAAAATAGGATCATCCCTATCATAAACCAACCTACCTAGACATGTCGGTGATGATGGTTAGGTGCCACAATGAATAGAAGGAAAATTAGGCTACCTTCCAACTTTTCATTACATGAATTTGACAATTTTTGCATCAACAAAAAAATTGATTCCCTAAGAAAATGGCTCTGAGTATTGAAAATCTAAGATAGGTTACCATAGAGGGACCTTAAGTGACCCTATAGGTTCAAATCAATTGTTCATATGTGCCTTTCATTATGAGAAACAACCTATCAAAGTTTGATAATTTTTTAAACTTAGGACACTTAAGAGATAGTGTTGCTACAATATGGCCTAGAACATTTGGGTGAGTTAGGAAGCAAAACAAGAAAATGCCTAGCATAAACCTACTATTGCAAATATGAGTTTGTGTTTTCATTTATGTAAAACTTGTTGTCATTGATGATAACTTTGGTCTAGGAATTTGACCAATTGTGTTTTAGAGTAATGCAGTACCAGAGGACTCGTTATGTGTTTGGGCAGATATGTGGAGATTTATTGTAGGTGATTTAGATGGTATATCTTATTGTCTTATGATATTTTTAGAACTTTGAAAGTGTATCCTATGGTCTACAATTGAAGCTGGCTAAGGTGACTATCTCAGTGAACAGTCTTTCAGACTAGGTATAGTTTTATGGTCTAGATTGTGGCACATTGTTTCATCATTGCTTGTGGTTGTAGTATGATGCCATTAGATGAAAATGATTAATATATCCCAATTTTTATGTTCTCATTTTATCTACAATTGAAGTTGTGATGATCTATGTATCAACTTGTACAATGATAGTGTGACAGTTTGCAGGAACACATTGGATTCCTTTGCCTTTAGTAGTTTCAATGGTGCAGCTCAACTATTTAGCTATGTTGGTGTTAGGTGATGCTATGTCGTGCATTCATAAGAGTCTTGGTGGTTAACATCATGTTTTGAGTAATTTTGGTGGGTATACTTTAATGGTTAAATTATTGCGCTAAGAAAATGGCTCTATATCTTGAAAATTTAAGATAGTTTATTGTAGAGGGGCCTCACATGACCCAGTAGGTTCAAACAATACATTTTTTATGTGATCCGAATTCCAAGAAAGAACCTATCAAAGTTCAACATTTTTTTAAACTCATGGCACTTAAGAGATAGCACTACTATGGTATGGCCTTGAATGTTTAGGCAAGTTGGAAAGCAAAAAATGAGTATTCCTAGCATAAATCTGCCTACCTTGATGTGTTGGTGCTAGCAATTTGTGCTCATGACAAATAGAATGAAAATTAAACTACCTTGCAAGTTTTCATTGCATGCATCTAACGATTTTTGCATTAATAAAAAAATTGCATTCCTAAGAAAATGGCTCCAAGTTTTGAAAATTTGAGATAGGTTATTGTAGAAAGGCCTCACATGACCCTCTAGGTTTAAACAATGTGTTTGTATGTACTCCAAATTCTGAGAAGCAACTTTTCAAATTTTGATAGTTTTAAAACTTGGGGTGCCTAGGAGATAGTATCACTACAATGTGGCCTTGAAATATCTCTTAAGTGAATTGGGAATAAAAATAGGAGAATTCTTATCATAAACCTACATATCCAAACATTTTTGTGTTGGTGATTCATTCCATGACAAAAAAAAAGAGTTTACACTAGCTTGCAACTCTTCATTGCATGCATCTAATGATTTTTGTCTTAACAAAAAAAATGAAATCCTAAGAAAATAGGTCCAAGTCTTAAAAATATGAGATAGGTTATTATAGAGGGGCCTCATGTGACCTTGTCGGTTCAAACAGATCATTCATACATGCTCAAACTTGTAAGAAACAACCTATCAAAGTTTGACAATTTTTTGAAGCTAGGGCACTTAAGAGATCACATCGCTAGGGTATGGTCCTAAATGTTTGGACGAGTTCGAAAGAAAAATAGTAGCATGCCTATCATAAAAACACCTACCCAGACATGTTGGTGCTAATGGTTAGACACAACAATGAACAAAGCAAAAATTGGGCTACCTTGCATTTCATTGTATATATCTAACAATTTTTAGATCGACAAAAAAATTGATGCCCTAAGAAAATGGCTCTGAGCCTTCAAGTTTTGAGATAGGTTATTGTAGAGGGGCCTCACATAACCCCATAGGTTCAAATAATATATTTGTGTGTGCCTCAATTTATGAGAACCAACCCATCAAATTTTGATAGATTTGTATGTGCTTCAGTTTCTGTGAAACCACCCATCAAATTTAGGCAGGGAGTTTTTGACCTATGCCAATCAACACTGGGTGAACACAAATGCCTCATCTTAGTTTCTTGCCTCACTACTCAACATTAGAGAACCCAAATTAAAAACTGTGTTGCTGATTTTTTTAGTGTTCAAGGAGGATTTTTTGGTGGATGACATTGATGTTGTGGTGTTGGGATCCCATGGCCAAACGACATCCCAAAGATGTTTGAACCAAATGTGGAGGTTTCCAAACAGTCATTCCTTCTTGATTTGGATGAAAGGGGATTAGAGAATCATCACCATTGGGCTGATGTGGGCTGCCAGTTCCTTTAACACATGTTGGGGTTTGATGTATCAACCTAATATGAGGATTTTGTGAAATTTGTTTTGTGTGAAAGCTTAAACATGGATAAATGATGGTATGAAAGGTGTTTTTTGGTTTTTGGATATAGCCTTTCCCTTAATGCTTGAATGATTGTATCTTTTGTGTTGTTTTGATGGGAATTTTGATGGGCTTCTTGCAACATCTAGGAAAGATGGACTTTTGGGGTTTGAAAATTTAGATTTTTGTGGGTTTTCCACTACTTGCCTATATCCACCATGCCCTCTGACCTTGATGGGCTTCTTGCAACATCTAGCAAATATGGGCTTTGGGGGTTTGAAAAATTAGATTTTTGTGGGTTTTCCACTACTTGCCTATATCTCATGGGTATCTTATGTCGCACTCGGCCCTCAACAACCATTTGGAACTAAGTATTGTTACTTCTAGCCTTCCTTAGAGGATCATTTCCCCGATACCTCTCGTCTGTTCACCAACTCAAGTGATGGTTGATGAACCTTAGTGGTTTGGAACTATCTTTAAGGTTCCTAAGTTCTAAAAAGACTGACTTCATGATCCTCGTGGTGCTTATCGGTACCTATCAGGTGATCACTCAACTTGGGAACTTTAACATCAGTTCCACTAATGATCAAGTGCTCGACCTTTTCAAGTGGTTGATACTCCTCTAGAAGAAATGGGTCATACTAAGTAATGAAGGAGTAACAATGGCATTGGGATATTGGAGGATTCGAGAACCTATGCAATTGTGCTTTGAAATCTTTAACTTGTCGATCACCATACATGGCACTCTTTCCAAGATCTAATAATATGAAGATTTGCATGTACATCTCTGTAATGGCTAATTTAAACGGTGAAAGACTTGCAAAGGTGGTGGCACAAGTTATAGCATTTAATGAGGTTTTTTTATTGTAGAAGGCATTTAATATTTTTACATTTTCTCATTATAATCTTTGAAGTTGATCGAAGTAACACATCAACATGAATTATTCTTATTATAATGGTTCTACTCCATAATGATCAATTTATTATAGTTATCCCTAATTTGAATTGGCAAGAGAATGAACAAGAAGAAAATATCGTTGGATTATATGCTCTTTCATGGAAACAAAAAATTTGTTTTGTAGGGTATAAGGAGACAGTGACATTGCTAGGAAAGATAGAAAGACAAGCTAATAATCACAGTCACCAATTACAAGAGGAAATTGTTGCACCCATAAATCCAAGTAATTAGTCTGACAATCAAGTGCTCAAAATGGTGCTTCAAGGAGACGGTTCCGCCCTGATAATGCAGCCAGATACAAAATTCATTGAAAAATCCATAAGAAGACATACTTATTGGGCTGACAAACTTGGCTTAGTAATTGAAGAGCACCTATATTGATTATATGCAGGTAATTTTTATGCCTAAAGAGGAAGAGGAGAAAGATGAAAGCCATGAGAGGGAACTTGGCATGCCAAGGAATCCTTCTCCACATGCCGATTGAAACCTGATTAGATTAGACAAAATAGGCTTCCAATTTTGGCTTTGAATTCTGAAACTCATCTAATGCCATGTGTGCTTTAAGGTAGCTTTCAATTTTTCTTTAGTAAAAATGATTTTGTCCAAGAAACCTCTATCTTTTAGGAAGCTATTTTATTTTATTTATATATAGCTATAGACAAAGGAGAAAAAGGAGGACTAATCCCCCTTACACTTTGATGCATGAGTGAGAATTGATCAGTTAGCCTTTTTTGTTTTGTTTTAAAGTTAAGCTTTGGAATTTGATAGTGTGTTTTCCCTTTCAAAACCATAATTTTATATACATAAAATGGAGACTTTGTGCTTTTCAATGTGATTCTAAGAATGGGGAATTTATTTGAGGCTTTGTATTCAAGCATGTTCTTCTGGTTAGCATTTACTTTAATATTTTCAATCAGTTCTTTGAATTCATGTACATATTATGTTATGGATGTACATGCTTACAAAACTTTGAGTCTTGATGCATTTACATTATCTGAGAGGAATATTTATCAAATTTCCATGGCCATTTGTTATGTGTAATGAACGAGTGGAATTTCAGTCACTTGTTTGTGTTATTTCCAGCCTTGATCTTTCCTTTTTTTTGATTTTTATTTTCCTTTCCTTCTTTTTGGTTAAAAGCATCCCCCCAAAAAACCCAATTATATCATAAGAGGGAGTTGTACCTCTAAAATTCAAAGGAAAATAATAATTTGATTGGAAATTTCTCCAACTATTTGTTGCATATTTGTCTCTATCAATAGGGTACAGAGAGTTTCATTTTATCTTTCAAAAGGGACAAATCTATACACAAACAAATTTTTGGCGACTCTGTTGAGAAATCAAAAAGAACGATGCTTTGTTTCCTTGGTTATCTAATATTGTCTCCCCTATGATGAATATTGGCAACTTTGTTTGAAGATCTCAAAAAAATGGTGCAATACCACATAAACCAAATAAACCTACCTAAGAGGCGGACCATACTGACAATTCAAGAAATTTTGACTTCAAATGACGAAATCTTATATACGTTATGTGATGACTATAGAGAAAGTATTTATAGAGCCAAAAGGAAGAAGATGCTCCCTTCCAAAGATCATGAATCCATGTCCTTGCTAAGGAGCTAGATAGATTTTATCTGATTAAAAAACCTTAAGCATGAGATTCAATAGTTACAGGTAGTGGTCAAAGCTTTTTATTTGTCCAGAGAAAAATCTAAGGATAATTTTTCTTTCCAGCAAGTACAAGATTTTGTAGTTCATACAATAGGAAAGAAATTGGAACCTCTACTGACACATGTAGAAAATGAGGACATCAAGCAACCATACTCCCCTTGTGAAGAGAAAAAATAATATATTTCAAGAAGATTTCTATTCCAAGATAGAATTTGTGGAGATTTGGTGATGATTTTCAATGTGGGGTTGTGGGTAAAGATGTTCACATCACTGAAGTCAACATAGCCCCAATTGATTCTGATCTCATCAGAAGTACCTTTGGAGAAGTCAGTGAAATATTTTTAAATTGTGATTCATTTGTGGAAGTTCCTAATCTAATACCTATTCAAGACAAGAAGAAATTGATTGAAGAATTGGAGAAGCCAGTACATGCAAGTGGCATTAAAACTGAGGAGGTTGATGAGCTGGTTTTTTTTGCTGATGTCTATGATAATTTTCTTGGTATTAGAAGAGAAGAGACCATTCCTATAAAATCTAATGCCATGCTTGAAGATTGTAATATCCATAGGTTGGTTGCGGTTGATAATGTGTAGAAGGAATCTTTCCGTTCAGACTTCTCTGATAATACTGATAGGGTTGTGCATGTGCTTGACTATTTTAGTAATATTGGGCATGGAGTTGTGGGAAATGTTACGATGCTTGATGAATCAGGAAATACAATTAATACTATTCATCATCTTAATATTCATATAGGTTGTCCCATTCGTAATTTGACCCTCCCCTATGACAAGCCCCCACCAAATGAAAAAGAGAAAAGTATCTTTGATGCAGTTTCTAGTCGACTTATGGGGTGCAATGAGGATACATTTATAATTCCTCAAGATTTCTACAATGAAAAATGGTTGTTCAGACGAGGGTTCCTCCTTGAACTTTCTTCTTGTCTCATATGTTTGAAAAAAGATCTTGCAAAAGTCGCATGGAGGCACTAGTTCCAAATCAAATCAAGTAGCCATAGTCCATTATTTCACAAAGGTTCATATTTTTTCCTGTTCATTAATGGATTCATTTGAACACCTATTGATGCTTTTAGAGTAAGGCCTTACTGGCATGTATATACCTAGGTTTTTGGTGTTCTTTTTTGTTCTTTTGTTTTTTGATTTGTTTGTTTTCTTTGGTCAGTCTCTTTCTTTGACTTTATTTCCCAAAAGATAAATCACTAGTCTAATCAGAGATTCTAGAGTTCTTTGTGTCCTTGTGGCCCGTGTTCCCATTTAGAACCTATGTTTCAAACACCACCTCCAACCTTTAAACTTATCTCATAGCTATCTTATGTCGCACTATCGACCCTCAACTGCCCTTTGGAACCTATAAAATGATATAATTAAACTTTTAGCAAGGTATGCTTTTAACTAGAAAGCAGAAAAGGAAAATGTGAAGGGGAAATAAGCAACAAAAGGGACAAACAAATGAAAGGGAAATTGACAACCATTCATCCCAGATGATATAGATATTGAAAATTCTAGAAAACTAAGAGGGGGGAGGGGTGAATCAATTGTATATGAAAATTATATTTTTTCCCATAGAAACAAATTCGATAGATATCATTACTTAACCATAAATATATATATGAATATGAAAGAACACACACATGAAACACCTGATATTATGTGGAAAATCCAAGGAGGGAAAAAATGCGGAGAATGTTAGTTCTCAATATGAAAACACCAGTTAGGGTGACACCAATTAAGGTAATTTTTACAAAGATGTCTCATTGCCAGAATGCTCACTGCAAGTGGGCTCACTACCCGGCTAAAACCACCATAAAAAGGAGGACTTGCTATCTAGAGAAAGAAAGAATCCATGACAAAAGCACAACTTCCACAAAGCTACAATGCCAAAAGAAACCTTAGGCTCACTGCCACCGATACCAAACAGCATTGACATAAACAAATATAGATATTCATTTTACAATCAACTTCCTTCTATAAAACCTTCTTATGATATTTCATTACAATCATTCTTTATATATACTGATCTCCAAAAACAAAATTTTCCAAGTCGGCCAAGGAGATAATAAAACACAATTCAAAATAGGTCTTCACTAAGCATTCCCATGGTGGAATAGAATGAGAAGTGGACCACACCATAATGCAACAACACATTATACAAATGCCACAATCACTAGACCAAAACATAGAGCATCTGAAGTCAACCAAACTAGGAAAGAACGTGCCAAATCATAATAACAAAAATTCATGCATGACTAGCATAAGTCCAAAAATGCAATAGGAGAACTAGAAATGCGGATAAATGCAGAGTTCTGCAAACTCTGCCAAACAATCATCATCATCACTACATAGAATTCCAAAGAACAAATTCCAAACCTCCAAAACATGAGAGTAGTATCCCAAAGCAATATCTAACAACATGCCAACACATAATGAATATATCTGCAATAAGTCAGAGAATCCAAAAAAAAACCAAATGCTAGAATATAGAATCAGTAAATTGACATAAATAACAACCATACTGAAACATCAATCAACTTCACATTTGCAACAATCTCACCCTTGTCATTGATGGCAACATTCATCAACAACAAACAATTTCTCCAATAGCTCACTCTCCAAAAACTCTCCCACTTTGACATCAAAGACAAAGGTGAACAACAATTCAACTTAGAAATCACATTGCTCCCCTTAAGAGGAAGCCCCAAACATTATCCTAGACCAAAATATGCATGAAATATCCTGGACTAATGCATTTCCAAATGCACTTAGTTAAAACATGGAAGGAGTATGATACCCAACATCTACCAGAGCTACTCAAAAGTGTCTTTGCACAATGCCTTCATAAAGATATCTGCAACTTTCTGTTCGGTAGGAACATATTCAAGTTTTACTTCATTGTCCAATACGTTTTCCCTCATGAAATGATACCAAATACAAATATGCTTTGTTTTGGAATGCAAAACCGGGTTCTTAGAGATATTGATTGCACTTGGATTATCACACATGATTGAGATAGGTTCGTCAAACAATATGATAATATCCTTCAATGTCTATTTCATCTAGTGTACCTAAGTTCAACATGAAGCAACTGCAATGTACTCAACTTTTGCAGCTCATAAAGATACAAAATCCTTCTTCTTACTTAATTATGCAACTAACTGAGAGCCAAGGAAAAATGCTCTACCACTTGTACTCTTCCTGTCATTAACTTTTCCTGCCCAATCTGCATCAGTATAAGCTTTCAGAGTAAAGTTTGATCCTTTGGGATACCACAGTCCAAAATCTTATGTTTCTTTCAAGTATCTGAATATCCTCTTTACTACAAGAACATGTGACTCTTTCGGATCTTGCTGAAATCTAGTTGCAAGACAAGTAGCATACATGATATGTGATCTTGTAGAAGTAAGATATAACAATCCTCCAATCATTGATCTGTACTCGCTTGCATCAATCTTAGAAGATTTATAATCATTAGTCAACTTGCATCTGATAGTCATAGGAGTATATACTAGTTAAGAATTTTCCAATCCAAACTTCTTCAACAACTCTCTAACATACTTTGACTAAGAAATGAAAATGCCTTTAGTGTTTTGAGTCACTTGCAATCTAAGAAAGAAATTTATCTCACCAATAAAGGACATTTCATTCCTTTTGCATTTCACTTGCAAACCTTTTGCACATATCACCATTGCCTCCAAAAATTATATCATCCACACATACAACAATAATTAAGATCTTACTTGACTCAACTTTGAAGTATAGATTATTTTCAGTGGACCCTTTTTAAAAACCTTGGTTTAGTAGATACTTATCTAAGCTCCCATACCAAGCTATAAGAGCTTGCTTCAACCCATACAATTCCTTCTTCAATCTGCAAACACCATCCAGATCATCTAATTACTTGAATCCATCTGGTTGTTCAATGTAGACTTCTTATTTCAACTTTCCGTTCAAAAATGTTGACTTCAATCCATTTGATAGACTTTGAAATCCTTATATGCATCAAAAGCCAAAAACATCCTAATAGCCTCCATTCTAGCAAAATGAGTGTATGTCTCTTACAAGTAAATCCCTTCAACCTGTGTGTAACCTTTGCATACCAATCTTGGTTTTTTTCTTGCAACTTAATCATCTTCATCTAGCTTATTTTGGAACACCCATTTTGTTCCAATAAGATTGTTATCTATTGGTCTAGGGGTGAACCCACAATAGTGGGTTACACTTTTTTGGACGAAATAAATTGACTCTTTTGTCCAAAACTCAATTTTAGCAATGGTCTATAGAAACCCCCTTGCAATTGAATGCAAAAAATATTCAATCGAAACCCACTTCCAATCAAAATAAAAATAGCGTAAAATTCAAAATTTGCATTAGGGGGTTCGATCAAACCTCTTTCAATAGAAAATATGTTCGAAAGTGCTTCCTAGATGCCTCTCCCAAAACCCTCCTGGTTTCTACAAAAATCTGGCCTTCGAAGCTCAATTTAGGTGCTCAAATGGATGAATTTTGACAAACCCAAATGCATGCAAGTAGTACTCAAAGTGAGCTTTCTGATGATTATTATTTTATTTTGTATCGAGTTTATTAAGATTTTATTTTTAGATTAACTAAACATAGGTTTCACATCGAACATCAACCTCTAAGTTCAATGCTTATGGAAAAATCGTAAACATCACCCAAAAAATTAGGAAAAATATTTACGCACTAGGTATTGAAATCCTCTTTCCAACAAAAAAAAATTGATTTTTGTTACATATACAACAACTTATGTAATATCAAATGGACATATGTCAAAATTACAGTTAACTCAACTTCAAATCTTAATAAAATATGAAATATTGAAGATAATGTTACAAAACCAATTGCAAACACTAGATATGGAGTTTACAAAACCAAATTCGAAAGAATCACATTTATATCTATTATAGAAAAAAAATTTATGCTATATAGAGCGAGTATCACTCTTTAAAAATGTTGTTTTTTTAAAAAACTAGTTTTCAAGGGAGATAGAAAAATTAAAGAAAATTGATTCCAAAAATTATCAAAAAAATATTTTTAGAATCTACATACAAAATTACACAAATCACTAGTTCACATCATGTACAAATTACTTACTCTTTAGCAATAATAGGTGTCTGAATCTCAATTTTTTTCTAAAAATGAATATTGCACTGTCAAAGTTGGCAAAAAAGTGTAACACGCTATTGTGGGTTTACCCCTAGATACCAGTTCTTAAGTCTGATTTTTCTCAATTTGATCCATCTCTTCCTTCATTGCTTTCATCCAATTCTGATCTTAACATGCTTCTTCAATTGTTTTAGGTTTGGACTCAGAAAGTAAACACAGAAGAAATTGTTCTTCAGCAGCTTTGCTTCTTGTAATGACTCCTCTATTTTTGTCTCCTATAATGATTCTCAGAATGATGTTTCTACACATACCTCGGGTTTTTTGATATAGTTATCAGAGAAATGTGAGTTTCTTTCTTCTTGTCTTCATCTCTAATCTTTTCGTCTTCATCATTAGATTCATACCCTTCTTGAATACTTGTTTCTTTTGAAATGTTCTCATCAGCCTTCACATTTGCACTTTCAATGATTTTATTCAACCTCTTGTTATAGCATTTGTAAGCCTTTCTCTTTGTTGAATAACCAAGAAATATTCCTTCATCTTCTCTACTATAAAACTTTCCAAGATTTCCTTCATCTCTTTGGATATAGCATCTACTTCCAAAAACTTTAAAGTACTTCATAGATCGGATCCTTCCATACCATAACTCATGATGTCTTCCCAAATTTTTTTCTAAATAAAACTCTGTTAAGGGTATACATAGCTATGTATATAGCTTCTCTCCAGTAAATGTTTGGTAGATTTGCTTCTTTGATCATAGTTCGTACCGCCTCTTGAATATTCTCGTTCATTCTTTCAACTATGTCATTCTACTGAGGTGTCCTAGGAGCTAATAAATATCTTTTAATTCCATATTTATCACAAAAAGTACCAAATTCATCATAAATAAATTCTCCTCCTCTATCAGACCTTAGATATTTAATCCTTCTATCAACTTCATTCCCAACTCTAGCTTTAAATATCTTCAATTTTACAAATGCTTCTAACTTTTGTCTTAGAAATGTAACCCAAGTCATTCTAAAATTATCATCAATTAAGAGCAGGAAATACCTCTCACCTTGCAAACTCCTTGTTTTGGTCAAATCACATAAGTTTGTGTGTACCAGATCCAACAATCCGGTTGAAGATTGTTCCTTTCCTCTAAATGTTCCTTTTTATGCTTTCTCACTTAACACTCTTTGCAAATACTCTTATCTGGTTTAGTAGTCTTGGTAAATATCTCATAGCTTTTATCATACTAATCTTTACCAAATTGTCAAATTTGATATAACACATCCTCTGGTACCATAGCGAGCTCTCCTTGGTTTATGATAATAAGCAATGTCTTGTCGCAGCTTCCACTTGATACATGTTTTCATCTTTTTCCCCATAGAAATAACACTTCTGAATTTCTTCTAGATCTCACAACCACCATCCTGAAAGACAAAATTGTAACCATTTTCACACATCTATCCAATACTCAAGAGATTATGATGCAATCTTTTCACATAGTAAACATTGTCAGTGTTATGCTTTCCATCAAAGGTAATAGAACCAATTCCAATTATTTGAGCAGTCTGATAATCTCCAAATCTAATAGAACCAACATCATATTTTTCAAGCTTTACAAACTTACTTTTGTCAGTAGTCATATGATTTGAATAACCACTATCAATCAACTATTCATTTCTATCTCTCCTAACATGCAATGATGAATCAATAGTCTCAACAATCTTAGAATTATTAGATTTAGGTCCATCTTATTCTACTAAGAATAAACAATCACCATCCTGATAATCTAACTCGTCATCTGAAATACCAACATAATCTCTAACGTAGTAGGCTTTCTTATTGAATTTTCCTTTTTTTTCCTTAAAACTTATGTTTTGATCCTCTTTCCGGACATCTAGATGCATAATGACCAATCTTTCCACATTTTAAACATTTAAGGGGTAACATACCTTTATACTTGTTGGTTCCCCTCTTCAATTTTTTCACAAAGTTTTCTTTCATCTCATCCAGACTCTTCTCATTATCTGAATCATCATCTATATCTTTCGATGCTTCAAAGGTTGTTTCATGATTTTGTTATGTCTCTACCAAACTTCCTCATCTCAAATATAGTCAAGGTGCCAAACAATTGTTCTCTAGTGTGTTTTGATGGATCATAGGTTTCCTCAATAGCTGAAATCTTGTCACTGTAACATTTTGGTAAAGTCCTCATGGTCTTCTATGTCATATCCTTCTCATCCAAAACACCACCAAGATCTTTGATCTCATTTACAACACTGTCAACCTTACAAAAATAGCTTGATACACCTCCACCTTCTTCCATTCTCAATTTTTCATATGTGCCTTTAGCAGTCTGCATCTTAGATAGCTTGACTCTCTCATTTCCTTCATAGATACTTTTCAATCTTTCCCAAACTTCAAAAGTAGTATCTAAAGTAACAACCTTCACCAATTTAGTTTTAGATAAAGCACTAAATATTGCATACCTTGCTTGCTCATTTTCTTCATAGGCTTCAATCTCATCTGGTGTAGTAGGTCCATTTTTCAGTAGTGAATACTTGGTCTTCATAGCTTTCCAAGTTTTGTAACTCAGAGAAATCAAATATCCTTGCATATTTAATCTCCAAAAACTATAGTCATATCCTTCAAAGGTAGGGATAGTCAATTTATGTGTTATTGGATCTCCTCGAGCGATTAAACTTTCTTTCTAGAAACCAAAGCTCTGATACCAATTGTTGATATTCTGAGCAACTAAGAGGGGGGGTGAATCAGTTGTATATTGAAATTATAATCCTTTTCCCACAGAAACAAATTCGATAGAGATTAAACTCAAACTACTTAACCATAAATAGATATGAACATGAAAGTACACACACATGAAACACCAGATTATTAGCATTGAAGTTGTCATTGGTGTCAACATGTGTGTGTGCATGGCTAAGTTGATGAAGTTGCAGAGAGATATACTAGACACCCACTGGATGAAGATGTAGCTAGCATGCAGAGTTGATTGATGTCATCAATTAAGAAGTTGCAATGGTTACAGTGATGTAGGATGATGAGGTCTCAGAGGAAGATCAAATTGGATCATATGGTGTTGCATCTAGATGGTAGAGATATGCAGGTTGAATGTATATGCACAGAGCTTGCATGGAGTTAATGGCCTCAAATAAGATTGAGAGGATAGCAGAGTATGCTATTGGACCTACAGGTGATTAGAGGACCAAGGCCATAGAGTTGTAATGTCATGGGGCAAACATGATTGACCAAGAGCATAAGTGTTGTTACAACACCATATAACACACCATGTTATAGACACAAGGAGATACAGGAGGAATGCATGAAGTGCATAATTGGGGAATGAAAATGGACAACGAGGACAAAAGAAATTGTGTTGGAAATGCATTATGAAATTCGGTCTGACTCACAAAAAGTTAGTTGCAGTTGTTTATAACATGCTTGTAATGGTGGGAAAATGATGAATGATGGATCAAGAGGAAAACTACCCTTTCCCTCAAATAGAGATGAGAGTTTCACTATTGATTATCCTTCAAGCACTTTTCACCATTACATTAGGAAGAAGGGGATGAGATAATTCACTAGATTCAATTTCTCCACACAAAGATGGTAGATTGAATTATAAATGAATTGAGAATGTTAGGATGATCCCCCTTTTCCTTGTTTGATTTTGAAAGGAATTTGATTGAATTATCTAGTGCAAAAGTGAGAAAGAACTGATTATAACTTGAGATCAGAATATGGGATGAAGCTGTGCACCTGGATCTGCTAGTAAAATGTCGAGACGAAGTCACCCTGCGAATTTGATGAAAAGTTGTCCGGACCATGGCGAGAATGTACACAGTCCTCTGAAAAATCCTCGAAATGAAAAGGTTTTTTCCACCTCTGCAAATGGAGCCCGAATCTGAAAGTATAGCTATGTACCTACAACCTACAAACAAAAAAGAGAGCAAAATGGGCTAGGATTGGGGGTTTGCCTTTAGGTCGAACCCCAGTTTTGGAATTAACCAAGTAATGAAAGAAAGTACTTGCAATTAAATGTAAATGAAAGACTGAATTATAAATCACCTCAAGGGAGGTTGTATTATAAATGTTGATAGAAGTGCTTGTGTAGAATTGAAAGTTGGAATCAATCTCCTCTTCAATAGTTGAATCCTTGACTTGAATGCAACACCTAGCCTTGAATAGAGACTTGAGAATGCTCAATGCTGGAAAAGAATGCTTGAATTCTCTTGAATGCTTGATTGCTTGTACATACTCCAATATTATCCAACTTCAACTTATCCAACTTCTCCAAATGAGAGGACGAATGCCCCCTTAAATAAATGTTTGAAGGATTTGAATTTTGTCACGGGCTGACATCAAGAGAGTTTTCCCGCTCATTGCACAACCCACAATGCATTCTCTATGAAGGTCCTACCCCAAAATAGGGTAGGGACAGGGGCACCACTCCCCTCTCCTAGGAGGAAAAGGGTACCATGCCCTTGTCCAAGGGGGGACAGTGGCACCACACCCCTGTCCTACCCCTTTCTCCAGGGAAGAATTTGGTCAAGGTGATGCAGAGGCCAAGGAAGAAGTTCTTTTCGCAAGCCGAGCACTCTCCGGTCTCCGATCGGGATAGAGGATTCAAGTTCGCATGCATGAGGACCCTAATGAAGTCATAAATTTCTAGGGTTGCAATTTTATGACACTACATTTAGCTCCCACCTAAGCGGGAGTATAAGTGTATGCCAATACTGTCAATAAAGTACAAGGAAACAAGATTGAAATACTTTTACCATGTCAAGGAGGCAAGATGCGCCAAGCCCCCAATGGACCTAGAATCTTATGACTTTGATTGACAAAGTAAAAGTGAAGATCGAGAATGGGAGAACCATGACTGCAAGTAGAAAAGTTCACTTCACTATGAGTCATGAAAGCAAGGATACAAAAGATTATAAATCAAAACATTGTTCACTATGTAATTTTAAGTATCACAAGAAGGAAAGTATGAGCGGAGTGTATGCCCCCATGTTAAAGCGATCGCACGCACCTTATCATGAGTGATTTCTTTAAAGTAGGATACACCCAAGATAGAGAAAATAAAAGGAGCACATTATTGCAAAGATTTAGCCCCCAATCGAGGTATAAACCCAAAGATAATGAACACAAAATATGAGGTAGTGTCACTTTTCTCGGGGTCAGTATATTGTATGATAACTCATGTATATCATGTATGTATATGCATATAATAATATTCATTCCCCAAAGAAGGACACTACCTTAGAAGAAAGGGAAGAGAGGATGTCTTTTGAGTCAACATGAAAGATACCAAGAAAAGATCTCAATGCTTTGCATCGTCCCAAGTAGACATTAAGGGAACAATAGAAGAACATGGACACACATAGAAGAATGGTCACAAAAGAGAAAGAAAGGAGAGAGAGAGAGAGAGAGAGAGAGAGAAGATCTACACTTCTAGTATCACTAATCTAACATGACATCTGGCTCCCGATCTTGTTGATCACTAGTTTGGGAAGGCGAGAAACACACCAGAGGAGCGACCTCAAGCACAACAGATGGAGCCATCACAAGATCCAAACAAGGACTATGCTCATGTTGTAAGTCACTTTGTTTGATTCTAGGAGCTAGGATTAGGGTTTCTGAAAACTCATCCGATAAATGTTTGTCCACATCAACATACTCATACTCACTATCAAAAGCATTAAGAGTTGTATTGCCATTATGAAGAACATTTTCACCCATTTCTTCATCAAAGTTTAAAGAAAGAGGAGCAAGAACATGAATAGGAGTAAAACCATCACATGTTTTATGCAACTTATGATTTGGAGATGTTGGTTGAACATCTTGCTTAGGATAAAAGGGAATCATGTCAACTATTGGAGTCTAAGGAGATTGAGTATTTTGAGAAATAGCTTTACAAGAATGAACACAGTGTCTTCATCGACATTCTCTCGCATAACAATTCTGTCGAGTCTTAGTGGAAGGCTGAGAAGGAGGAGGAACACTTGAGAAAGTAGGAATGTTTCTCTCCTTGATAGTGGAAGGTTTAGGTTGAGGTCTTTTTGGTTGAACAATAGGAGAAGCAGGCCTCTTCTCTCAATAAGAGGAAGGAGGTGGAACAATGCCATAAAAAGGAGGAATATTAGGTTTAGGGAGGAGACCAAGTCCATTATTAGGAGGAGTTATAGGTCTAACATTAGGAGGAATATTGTTGTTCTCCTTAAGAGAAGGTAAAGTCACATCCATAGGAGTAGGTAGATAATTTTCCTTAGGAGGGAGGTTAGTTCTATTTGAGAGGGGAAGAACCTCATCTTGAAGAATAATAGGAATGTCAAGTGTTGGAGATCTAGGTTGACTTAAGGATAAGATCATATCATTCTTCCAATTTTTTATAAGATTAAAAAAGAGTATCACTCCTTGATGGAAGAGATTGAAATTGTTTAGGCCAAAAGAGATCAATATGAACACCAGGGCTTCTTTCAGATGGATGAAATAAGCTATGGTTCACAGTTGTGATTTCTCCATTGTGGGGAAATTTCAGACACTTGTGGATTGGAGAAGCAATAGCCTTCATAGAAGATAGCCAAGGATAGCCCAACTTCACACAGAATTGCTCGGAAGAAGGTATGATAACAAAGTCAACATCCATGGATTTAGCGTGAACTTCAACATGAAGGGTGATAGAGCCAATGGTAGGACAAGAGAAGCCATCAAATAACTTCACAACCACATTAGAAGAATCATAGAGTGGTTTATGCAATCATAAAGTGAAAAGATACTCTTCAGTTATGACACTAACCATGCAAGAGGGATCAATTAGGGCACCACAACAAGGGATATCCTTAACCTTTGCAACAATGTATAAAGGGCCATCAGGTGCTCTAATGGTCTCCCTAGGGTCAAATGTAATACAAGGATCCTTAGGCATATCTTTTCTTTCTACCATATTAACCAATTTTAGAGCCATACAGGTGAAACTTCAGAAGTGAGAGAATTAGGCACAATCTCAATAACGTTAGAGGTATGGGATGGAAAGGGATTAGTGAAAATATTAAGATTTTGATTAGGAGGAGCACCAGATTTATTCCCTTTATCATTCACACCTGCCACATACATATTATTATTATCAATCAAGTCTTGAACCCTCTTTTTCAATGCAAAACATTTTTCAGTATCATGACTAGGTTGGCGATGATATTGGCAAAATGAATTGTTATCAAAATAAGGAGATGCAAGTTTGGAAGGATCAATTTGTTTTATAGGAGGAATTTTGATAATATTTCTATGCAACAACTAAGACATAATACTATACAAAGATTCATTCAAAGGAGTAAACTGCCTTTTTCTTTGGAAAAATTTAGAAATAAAAGGCACACCTATTGTAGCATTCACATGGTTGTTGTTGATTGGATCATTGAACTTGATGAAACTTTTTGTTGGTTTGAACTTCGCAAATGGTTGTTGAACACTCTCCCCCTTATCACTCAGAGCCATAGGAGTGGATTTCTCCATTTGACTCACAACCAGTTGATAATTGTGGAGTGTTGCGCACAACTGCGGAAAGGAAGTAAACTTAGACAAAAGAAGCTTTTCCCTAATATCTTTTTGTAAATTAGAAATGAAAATTCTTTGAATATCATTATCAAGCACATGAAAAGAAATTTGAGCACACAAATGCTTATATCTACCAATGAAATTAGTCACTTTTTCTTTAACACCTTGTTTAAAATTCATTAAATCACTCAAAGTGATTTTAGGACCAATGTTATTTTGAAATTGTTGGATGAAAGAATTTGCCAATTGTTGAAAAGAAGTGATAGAATAAGAAGGCAGAGAGCAATACCATTGTAGGGCATTATCTCTTAGTGTTCTTGTAAACAATTTTGCAAGCAATTATTGATCATAAGAAAAAATAGTACACAAGGTTTGGAATGTTTTGACATGCGTAAGAGGATCACCTTTTCCATTATAGAGTTCCAATTGAGGGATCTCCACATGTGTAGGTGGCAAAACTTTAACAATATCAAGAGAAAGTAGGCTCGAAACATCAAAGGTGGGCACACTAAACTTGGATTGACTCATTAAATCAATTTGTTGTTGTAAGGAAGATACGGTTTGAGCAAGATTGTTAATTGTCATCTTGGTAGAAGAATTGATGTTAGACATAGGTGATTGAGAAGGTGGTGTGATGTTATTGAAAGAAGGCATGGACTGAGAATAAGGTGGTGGAACATTATGATAAGTACGCATTGGTGATGACTGAGTAGGAAAAGGGACACTTAAAGGAGGAATAAAGTTGTTGAAGGAATTACCCCCTTGTGTCACACTAATTGGTTGAGGAATAATAGGAATACTCATAGAAGACATAGGTATCGATGGAGGAGAAGAAGAGGGATTTCCCCCATGACCTATGGTTGTAGGAATGAAATTTTGAGTTGAAGTGGCCATGATGTTAGATGTGAAAGTAGGAATACTAGTCATAGGATTAGTTAAAGGAATAGAGGAATTGACTTGTGTGGAAGGTTGTGAGTAACCTAGGGTTTCAGCACAACTCTTGATAGGCATGACATTAGAATCAACAATATGTGCAATGCCACGCAATATATCAATTCCATTCTTATCACTTTGAAGCATGCGTTTAAGACCTTCAATTAATGGAAGAGCTTCACTATTAGGGTATTCTTGGGACATCCATTGTTGAAAGCTATCAAATTGATTGTCCAATGTAGAAAGTTGATCTAAAGAAACCCTAGTTAAAGCTTCTTCTTCATCATGAGATCCATCAATATGTACATGATTAGGATGGGAAGAATTAGCATGATCCTCATTAAAGAAGTCACCCAAATTGGGCTCCATCTCCTTCATAATTAAACCTTGGGAAGCCTTTATTCTAATGCTTCGTCTAACGGGGATAGGATAGGTAGGACTAATAGTTGTAAAACTCATACACTAGAGGGAAATTCGAATTTTGAATTGTAGAACAAAGCTTACAAAATTGAGTAATGCAAAATTCAAGAAAATAATGATTACACAATTTGAACTCTATTGGGGGAAGAGGATGACACAATTTCTAAAAAGGAAAGGAAATTGGAATTTTAAAATTAGGGCCAAGGGAATACCACTTAATTTTAAATTTAGAATTTTTAAAATTAGGGCAGACAATTATTAACCTCTTAATTTTAAATTTTTTCTTGAAAGTTGAAATGTTGAATTTTTAAGGTATTTCCAATTCCAAGGGGAAAAAAATCGACAAAACCAACCAATCTCCCGGATTTAAGCTAGTAAATATAGTCATAATAGTCTCCCAAAAATTTGGGAAAAAAGTCGAGGATCGTGGCGGGAATGCACATGGTCCAACCAACTTTTTAAAAAAAATTTAGGGATGGATATTGCGATGATTTTGAAGCTAACCCCCAAAAAATGGCAAATTTTACGATCTCTAGATGGGTCAAATGAAGGCACAAATGTGAAAATAGGACCTATTAGGGTTTTGAAGAAAAAGAGGAATTGAATTGCAATTTTGAAAAGGGTCAAACCTAATGGATATGGACACCTTGGAAAATGTTTAGAAATCTGAATATAAATGAAATTGATTTGAAATTCATACAAAATCCAATTAATTTTAAACCACTTAATTTTGAAATTTGAATTTTGAAAAAGGGGGGGGGGGGGAATTAAAAATTTGAATTGTAGGACTGAAGACAAATCTGAGAACAATCAGAAATCTGAAAATTAAGTTGAAATCCAATTTTTGCACAAGTTCAAGATGATTTTTGAAAATTAGGGTTTCAAAAAGTAACCTCTTAATTTTATAAATTTTAATTGCAAATTGAACAAGATGATGAGGAAATTGAATTTGATAAACAAAGCAATTTTCAAATCTAAGATAACCACAAGCAATTTTTACAAATCACAAGTTCAATTTTAATTTTAAAAACTAGGGTTTTGAATGATTTAACCACTAAGTTTTCAAAAATTTGAAACTTGTAAAAGAAAAATATGCAATGTTGTCCAAAGAAAAGCATGCAAGATGTCGGGTTCACCAAAATGTAATGGTGGGAAAATGATGAATGATGGATCGAGAGGAAAACTACCCTTTCCCTCGAAGAGAGATGAGAGTTTCACTATTGATTATCCTTCAAGCCCTTTTCACCATTACATTAGGGAGAATGGGACAAGATAATTCACTAGATTCAATTTCTCCACACAAAGATGGTAGATTGTATTCTAAATGAATTGAGAATGTTAGGATGATCCCCCATTTCCTTGTTTGATTTGGAAATGAATTTGATTGAATTATGTAGTGCAAAAGTGACAAAGAACTGATTATAATTTGAGATCAGAATATGGGATGAAGTTTTGCACCTGAATCTGGCAGTAAAATGTCGAGATGAAGTCGCCCTACGAATTTGAAGAAAAAGTTGTCCGGACCGTGGCAGGAATGTACACGGTTCTCTGAAAAATCCTCGAACTGAAAAGGGTTTTTCCGCCTCTGTAAATGGAGCCCAAATCCGAAAGTACAGCTGCGCACCTGCAACCTACACATAGAAAAGAGAGGAAAATGGGTTGGGATTGGGGGTTTGCCTTTAGGTCAAACCCATTTTTAGAATTAACCAAGTAATGAAAGACAGTACTTGCAAGTAGATATAAATGAAAGACTGAATTGTAAATCACCTCAAGGGAGGTTATAGTAGAAATGTTGATAGAAGTGCTTGTGTAAAATTGAATGTTGGAATCAATCTCCTCTTCAATGGTTGAATCCTTGACCTAAATGCAACACCTAGCTTTGAAGGGAGACTTGAGAATGCTCAATGCTGGAAAAGAATTCTTGATCGCTTGTACATACTCCAATCTTATCCAACTTCTCCAAAAGAGAGGACGAATGCCCCCTTAAATAGATGTTTGAAGGATTTGAATTTCATCATGGGCTGACATCGAGAGAGTTTTTCCCACTCACTGCACAACCCACAATGCATGCTCTAGGAAGGTCCTGCCCCAAAATAGGGCAGGGATAGGGGCATCATGCCCTTGTCTTGGGAGGACAGGGACGCCACGCCCCTGTCCAAGGGGGATAGTGGTGCCACACTATTGGAATTTGTATGAAGATTGAATTGATGAACTATTGTGCTGTCATTAATCTCAATTATAACCGGTAATGATGTTGTTATAATGTTGTTTTGCAATCGGTAGGTGAGCTAGTGAAGGAAACCAATATTACTTGAGAAGTAGTGAGATCAATAGATAACCCTACCTTTTGATGTGCTAAACCCTAACCGATGGAGCTTGGTGAATCGGTTGTATTGGTTTATGATCAAATGATGAATGGTAATTATTATGCCACATATGCATGTTGTATGTGAAGAGTTTCAAATGGTTTTTGGTGCATAGAGATACCAATTTTATCTTCGCAATGAGTGAGTACATTGCATGAAGTGGAAACCGTCTGATGAGTTACAAGAATCGATGAAGCGATGATCAAGGAGCAGTAGAGGTTGTCTTGAATAATGTGCAATAATTGATATATAATCCAACGGTCATACTTGACCCAATTTGTTTGTAATCTCTATGAGATCTTAGGTTTGTGATGTGTTACCGACCTATTGTTTTTCTTATAAAGTCGATGAGTTGTTTTGTTAAAGTGTTGGAAGTTTTGGTTAAGTGTAAGTGTGATTGGTTGTTGAACCAAAAGGTGTATCTATAGTATGTGTGAAGGTAGATAGAAGCATGAAAAGGATCTAATCAAGAAGAGTAGTGCTATTCACCAAATCTACAAACCCCTGTTGTTCTCTAACAATTACAATAATCAAATCCCTTAATCGGGTAAGCTCTAACAGGCTTAGTGCTATCTAAATTCTCTAACCAGGTGATCCAGTAGTTTGGATTTCAAATCCTCTACCAAGGTTACTCCTTACAGGGTATTGCTTCTAATAGGGCATTATAGTCAATCCCTTAACCAAGTGGTCCCTAACAAGACTTTTTGTAAAGCTTTAATAGGTTTGGATCCTAACAGGGCGAACTTCAGAAGAGTTCAAAATACTTGTGTGTATTCATCCCCGCCGTGGTTTTTCCCATTTGGGTTTCCACATCAAAATCATTATGTCAAGTGGTGAATGGTTTTTGTGGTTATGTTTGCTATGGTTAATTTTCTTAACTGCTAAATCCACTTAGATATGATAAGATGATCGACAGTAATCTAAAATGTGCTTTTACTATTGTTAGTAAAGTTTTTGAATGTTTTTGTTAAAAGGTTTTGAGAGTTTTAGAGCTGTTATACTGTTATCCTATTATGATAGTCAACCGATATACTTGATAGTGATATTGCAATTTGTAGTTCAGTGTTTGAACCAGTTAGTTTTGAGATTGACTTGTGAGATTGTTTTTGAGTTTGGTGAAATTTTAGTCAAATTTCCATCTACTAATTCACCCCCCCCCCCTCTCAGTAGTTGTCCAGATCCTTATTGATTCATCATACCATCAATTGGTATCAGAGAATTTTAGGTCCTCTAGTGTATAAGCCTAATAGGTTGAGGTAAAGATCTTGAAGAACATGATGAAGAAAGATGGTCTGAAGTTTAATAGGGAAAACTACAGAATATGGAGTGATAGGATGAAAATCTATATCAAGAGTCTAGGAAGTCAATACTCAGAACATGTTGTTACTCAATATGTTGCACCTAGTGGGACTATGTCTGATGATCAAAAGAAAGAGCAACAAGAAAATAATCAAGCATTGGAGGCCATTATCAATTCTTTGTCTGATTCAGAGTATGTTGATGTCCATGGTCTGGAGACTGCTTATTATGTATGGAAGAAACTTGAGGAAATCTATAGCGGTGATGAGCATGTGAAGATTGTCAAAGAAGAGAGTCTAAGAGGTAAATTTGATGACATGTGGATAGCTGAAGGTGAGAATATTCAACAGTATGGTTAGGGGATCAAGGAGATAGTTGGTGAGATCAAGAGTGTTGGTGGTAAAGTGGAGGATGCCACCGTGGTTAGTAAGGTGTTGAGAACCCTTCTATAGGTCTACATTATCTGAGCGGCAGCCATTCAGGAGCTAAAGTCTATTGATAAAACTAAGGTAACTCTTGAATCCATCATTGGTAAAATTATTACATTTCAATTAAATGGTTATGATGGTAGTGCTCAGAAATCCGAATCTGCATTTAGAGCTTCAGTTTCTAATCCACCTATGAGGAAAAGCAGAGATGTTAGTCATAGTTATGATTCTAGATCCAGTAGAGAATTTGATGATGAAGATGGTTTGATTGAGCTTGAAGCATTTTTGGTCAAGCAGTTGCCCAGAGGTACCGGTAAGTACAAAGGTAAATTACCTTTGAAGTGTTTTGCATGTAACAAGATTGGACACATTGCAACTAACTGTCCTAATGGTGACAATAAGCATAAGTGTGAGAAGTACAAAGGAAAAGGCAAAAGAGATTGTCTCATTGCAGTTGATGGTGGTATCACTGATGAGGAATCTGAGGGAGATACTAATGAAGACATTGTCTTTATTGCCATTAAAGAGGAGACATCTTATCAAAAGGCATTAGTTTCTCACATGGATATTTCTAATGATTAGATCATAGATAGTGGTTGTTCACACCACATGAATAGTGACCAGAGTAAATTTCTTACGTTGAAGGAATTTGATGGAGGAGTTGTGATATTTGGAAATGAATCACCCTGCATGGTAAAAGGAAAGGGAACCATTTCTCTTAATGGAAAGAGAAGTGCAGATGATGTCTACTGGGTTGAAGGATTAAAACACAATCTTTTGAGTGTAGCTCAACTCAATGACAGAGGTTATCCATTGGAATTTAAGAATGGAATGTTCTATGGGAGCAACGGTGAACAAATTGCAACCAGAAAGCAAACAAAAGGTAACCCGTTTCACCTAAATCCTAAAGTCGACAACTGTTTAATTGCTAAAGTAGATGATAGTTGGCTTTGGCATTGGAGATTTTGTCAAATAAATTTTTATAACATTGTCAAAGTCAATAATTCCAAGTCGGTAAGAGGTTTGCCTCAGTTGGAAAAACTTGTGAATGCTCTGTGCAAGGAATGTCAGTTAGGAAAGATGACATCCTCAACTTTTAAGAGCAAATCTTTCTCAGCTGAACATTTGTTAGATTTGGTTCATACAGATCTTTGTGGACCAATAAGGACTAAAAGTATTCAAGGTGATAGACATTTTACGATCTTGACTGATGACTACTCAAGAATGATGTGGGTCACATTATTGAAGGAAAAAACAAAAGCCTTTAGTAAGTTCAAGGCATTTAGGGACTTAGCTGAAAAAGAAAGTGGTAAGAAGATAAAGTTTCTGAGGACTGACCAAGGTGGTGAATTTACTTCAGAGGAATTCACTAGATATTGTGAAGATAATGGAATTAAGAGGCAACTTTCTGCACCAAGGACACCATAGTAGAATGGTATTGTAGAGAGGAACAACTGGTCAGTTGTTGAAGTTGCTAGAACAATGCTAATATAAAGAGGTGTAGCAAAAACTTTCTGGAGAGAAGCTATCAGCACAACTATCTACACTATGAACTGGATATTGGTAAAGAGAGGTAAGGATAAAACTCCTTATGAATACTGGTATGTTAGATCACCTAATATCAATTATTTTAAGATTTTTAGTAGTAAATGTTTTATTGGGAGAGGTGATTATGTTAGTAAGTTTGAGGCTAAAAGTGATGAAGACACATTTCTTGGTTACTCCACCAAGAATAAGGTCTACAAATGTTACAACAACTGGACAAAGAGAATCATTGAGAGTGTTGATGTCTGAGTGGATGAGTATCCTGAAGTTTCAAGAGAAACTAGTGAGTCCAGAAAAAGAAAGATGAACCTTACATTATGATTTTGGAACCAAAACCGGTGAAGCCAGAAGCTGGTGAAGTCAATGTTGTAGTACCAGTTCAACTGGAATAGGTAGATTCTGCAGAAAAAGATGATGATAGTGAGGAAGAAGAGCCTGACGATAATGATCATGTTATTCCAAGGTATGTGAGACTCAATCATAATATTGGCCATATTATTGGAGATAAAGATGCTAGAGTATTAACCAGAAGAAGAATTAGAGAGAATTCTTGTATGATCTCCACTATTGAGCCTAGAACTACTAAGGAAGCGTTTGGAGATGATCACTGGATTAGCTATGGAAGAAGAGCTTGAACATATTAAGAAGAACCATACATGGACCCTAGTACCCAGACCGACAAATAAGAATGTGATAGGTACTAAATGGGTATTCAGGAATAAACTGAATGAAGATGGAGTAGTAGTCAGAAACAAATCTATATTGGTATGCAAAGGTTATGCACGGGAAGAAGGAGAAGACTATGGCGATAAATTTGCACCAGTTGCTAGATTGGAAGGTGTTAGGACTCTACTTGCATTTGCAGCATATAAGGGATTCAAAGTATATCAGATGGATGTGAAGTCAACATTTCTAAATGGAATACTGGAAGAAGAAGTATACATTGAGTAGCCAGATGGTTATGCTTTGACTAATGCAAAGGATATGGTGTGTAAACTACACAAGGCACTATATGGTTTGAAGAAAGCACCAAGAGCATGGTATGAAAGGATACATTCACACCTGATGAAGATAGTTTTTTCAGAGAACCAATGAAGACAACAATATATATCTCAAATCTAAAGGAGATAAGATACTAGTTAGTGAAGTGTTTGTAGATGATATCATATTTGGAGGCAATAATGAAATGAGAAATGACTTTGCAAATGAGATGAAAAATTAATTTGAAATGTCTCTAGTGGGAGAGATCAAATTCTTCATAGGTTTGCAAATACAACAAATGAAGAGTGGTATTTTTATCACACAATCTAAGTATGTGAAAGAGGTATTGAAGACATCTGGAATGAGTGACTATAAACCAGTTGGGACACCAATGGTTATAGGTTGTAAACTGTCTAAGGAGGATGATGCCGCATCTGTTGATGAAAAGGAGTACAAATCAATGATAGGGAAACTACATTATGTTGTTCACAATAGACTGGATATTTCTCATGTAGATGGTTTAGTTGCTAGATTTCAGAAGAATCCAAAGGAGACACACACGATAGCAACTAAAAGGATATTCAAATATTTGAAAGGTACTATTGGCTATGGATTATGGTATCCATATGCAGGTAACTTTGATTTGAAGGTTTATACAAATGCAGACTGGGTAGGTAATGTTGATGATAGGAAGAGCACAAACGGTGGTGCATTCTTTCTTGGAGGAAAACTTGTATCTTGGAGTAGCAAGAAGCAAAGTTGTATATCATAGTCCACTACTGAAGCTGAATATGTTGCAGCATATATGAATTGTACCCAGGCAATCTGGATGAAACACATTCTGCAAGGATTCAAGCAGAAGATTACAAAACCAGTAAAGATTTTATGTGACAACACCAGTGCAATAAATATTTCAAAGAACCCGGTGTTGCATGCTAGAACCAAGCATATTGAGCTAAAATATCATTTCTTGAGAGAGAAAGTGCAAAGTAAAGATATGCTATTGGAGCATGTATCTACTAAGGAGCGGCTAGCAGATATCTTTACTAAACTTTTGCCTACGAGAACTTTTGAGTATCTTAGAGGTCAGCTATGGGTTGTGCCCCTACATGAGGTCAATTGAGAAAGATGTGGAATACATCAGTCCCGGAGCTAATTGAAGAATCTTGAAGCAGGATTGGTGTAGAGTGGATTTATTCCACAAGGGGAGCATCAAGTTGTAGATTGTTGATGCAGAACAGTGAAGTATGACACTGCATGTTTTACTTTCACTTTGGCATTATTGTCAAAGGGGGAGAAGAAATATTTGATTATGGGGAGAAGAATTGTATGATTGATAGAGAAAAGATCTATAGAAAGTTACCAGCTGAAGACATGGAAACTTAGTAGAAGGAGAGTACATGGTAAAATGTAAGCTAGGATTCCTATACATGTGTATGTGCATTACTCTCAATCATCACAATCAAGGGTATTGATACTTGTATTGCCATCAATGCCAAAAGGAGAGATTGTTGGCATTTTCATGAAGATTGCATTGATGAACTAGTGTGTTGTCATTGATGTCAATTATAATCGGTAATGATGTTGTTATGATGTTGTTTTGCAATCGGTAGGTGAGCTAGTGAAGGAAACCGGTATTACTTGAGAAGTAGTGAGATCAACCGGTAACCCTACATGTTGATGTGCTAAACCCTAACTGATGGAGCTTGGTGAATCGGTTGTATTGGTTTAAGATCAAATGATGAATGGTAATGATTATGCCACATATGCATGTTGTATGTGAAGTGTTTCAAATGGTTTTTGGCACATAGAGATAACGGTTTTATCTTAGGAATGAGAGAGTACATTGCATGAAGTGGAAACCGTCTGATGAGTTACAAGAATCGATGAAGCGATGATCAAGGAGCAGTCAAGGTTGTCTTGAATAATTTGCAATGATTTCTATCCAACGGTCATACTTGAACCGATTTGTTTGTAATATATATGAGATCTTAGGTTTGTGATGTGTTACCAACCTATTGTTTTTCTTATAAGGTCGATGAGTTGTTTTGTTGTAGTGTTGGCAATTTTGGTTAAGTGTAAGTGTGATTGGTTGCCAAACTAGAAGGTGTATCTGCAGTATATGTGAAGGTAGATAGAAGCATGAAAAGGATTTGATCAAGAAGAGTAGTGCTATTCACCAGATCAACAAACTCTTGTTGTTCTCTAAAAATTACAACAGTCAAATCCCTTAACCGAGTAAGCTCTATCAGGCTTAGTGCTATCTAAATCCTCTAACCAGGTGATATATTAGCTTGGATTTCAAATCCTCTGCCGAGGTTACTCCTAATAGGGTATTGATTCTAATAGGGCATTATAGTCAATCCCTTAACTAGGTGGTCCCTAACAGGATTTGTTCCTAACATGAATTTTTGTAAAGCTTTAATAGGCTTGGCTCCTACTAGGGCAAACTTCATAAGAGTTCAGAATACTTATGGGTATTCATCCCCATTGTGGTTTTTCCCATTTGGGTTTCCATGTCAAAATCATTGTGTCAAGTGGTGAATGGTTTTTTTGGTTATGTTTTCTATGGTTAATTTTCTTAATTGCTAAATCCACTTAGATATGATAAGATGACTGACAATAATCTAAAATGTGCTTTTACTATTGTTAGTAAAGTATTTGACTATTTTTGTTAAAAGGTTTTGAGATTTTCAGAGCTGTTATACTGTTATTCTATTATGACAGTCAATCGGTATACTTGATAGTGATATTGCAATTTGTAGTTCAGTGTTTGAACTAGTCAGTTCTGAGATTGACTTGTGAGATTGTTTTTGAGTTTGGTGAAAGTTTAGTCATTTTTTCATCTATTGATTCACCCCCCCTTCTTAGTAGTTGTTTGGACCCTTATTGATTCATCATACAATCACACGCCCCTGTCCTACCCCTTTCTCCAGGGAAGAATGCGTTCAGGGTAATGCAGAGGCCAAGGAAGAAGTTGTTTTCGCAAGACAAGCACTCTCCAATCTCTGATCAGGCTAGAGATTCGAGTTCGCATGCGTGAGGACCCTAATGCAGTCGTAAATTGCTAGGGTCACAATTTTGTGACACTACAATGCTATGTTAGTTGCATGTAGTTACATGGAATATCAATCACAGTTGTCAATAACACACAAGTTATCACTGTGAGTAACAAGTCAAGAAATGTTAAAAATCTTTTATTGGCACTTTTTTGGCATAACTGTGTTTCTGTCTCAGTGACATCATCTATTTCGGTGTGAGTTTGCCTTTTGGCAAGACCCTTTCTCCCTTTGGCTGCCCCTTTGGATTATATCGAAATCCTTTGCTTTAGTGTGACTATCTTCAAGTCTTGGTGATGGTGGAGTTGGTCTATCAGGAAAGTCAATAACACAACCGTCATGCGGCCCCTGCTATCCTGCAACATGAATGGTTGAAGATAAGTGGCCATGTGGGGTAATGCTGCATTGTGGTGTATGAAGTCAATAACATAACGGGTTAGTTGCCTCATCATCTCGCAACAAGAAACACTTAAGGCAAAATACTTTGCAGGATATTTGTTAAATTGTGATAGAGAAGTTAATAACATGACAGGTTATGTGTCCCCTCTATCCTGCGGCCAAGGAGCTTGATAGAAGAATGCCTTGGGCGATAACAAGAAGGAAGAAGTTTAAGGTTATGAAACCATCCCATGACATGTTATAAAGGAGTAAGATAGCCCTGTGGGGTAATGTGAAATAAAAGCAAAAGGCATCTCTCCATCCTGCAAGGAGTAAAATTAAATAAAGATGGTCTCATTGGGTAAGAAGAAAAGGTGAAGAATGATGCATCCCGCCAACCCGCATGGTTAAGATGGCCTGAGAGGAAACAACGTAGGATAATGAAAACAATAGATAACATGTTATCCTGCCAGCTCACATGAAGGAAGGTTTGGTTGTTTCGTGATACGTATAACATGCATGTTATGCGACCTGCAAAACATGTCAACACAGCCCATGAATCCAACATGGATTTTCTTCCACACATTGATCATTTGTAAGAAAATGAGTATGCTAATGGGTCTCACCATTCACAATGAGCTTGAGGGACATGTAAATGATATGTGGACAATATATTTGACTATTCTATAAACCAAAAGGTGCATGCGTATCAAAGGAAATGATTCAAAAAACAAAGAAAGAAGTAAATGTTGAGGCAAGGTGCAGTTGGACATATATTTTTAAATGAGGGTTACATGCATGGTAAAAAAAATTCCAAATATTTCTATTATGTATGGACAACTATCAAACAAAGATGAAGAGACACTGGCATTTAATGCAAATAGGTGTGCGGCTCAAGAGGATCTTCAAGAAGATCTTCTGGAAGGATATCAAATCTGATAGACAGATAGATTGCTAAAAATAGCAATTAATATACAGAGAATTATTGGAAGACAATGAGACTCATTAAGTATTGACAGCTATGGACAAAGAAATTAGATTTGATCAATATGCAGCTATGATCGACTAGAATGATTTTTGGAGAAAAATCAATTTTGGGAATGCAACTTCTAAAAGGAAAGTCCAGTTGGAACAACCTATTATGTTTTGAGCGAAAACTTTTGAATAATGTGATGACCACCAAGAAAAAAAGATTAAGGTGTATGAGTTACTACTTTAGATTGGTGAGTTGTGTGAGCTGAAAAGTGTGTAAGTGTAGAAGCTCTTAAAAAATAGAGGCTGCAGAAAAGAGTTTTCCGCAGGTATCTATAACACGAAGTCGGGGTGGTCAATAACATTGCAGAAAATTGTGTGCAGAAAAATCTGAAAGTGAAAGAGGAGATTAGAGGTAGCAAGAAGTAGAAGTAGAGAGCAATAAAATAGGAGAAATGAGATTCCAAGCTGAAGACAATGATTCCAAGATAAGGAAAGTTGTAGAGAACAAAGTAAGGTGAATAGAGAAGAAAGATTGATTAGAGAAAAGACAAAGGAAGGCAAAAGACAGGGGGTTGTTTGCAGACACATGAAGAAGTCAAAAGAGGAGAGAACAAAGATAATGTGTTGTAGTGACCTGAGACCAGTAAAGTGAAGAGCCAAGACAAACAACATAGTAGATGGAGGAATGAATTGAGAAGAAAGAAGAGAACTAGTTGTAGAGAAGAGAAGAGAGAAAAAGGTTGGTAGAAGGAACTAATACCAGAAGATAAAGACCAAAGACCAGAGATATGAGAGTGTAGATCCAAAACAAACAACACAATGGTTTATATACACTGTGAGATGTAGAGAAGGAGGATTGAATAGAGAAGAGGTCAAAGAGATTGATGCAAAGATAAGAAGAAGACAGAAAGAAGAGAGGAGAGAATAAGAGAAGAACAATAAGGTGTTACAAACCTGATTTGAAACAAGGTGCATAATTTTTTTTAAATACATGTTTATTATAATTCTCTGAGTGGGTGCTCAGAACAGTGGTTAGTGCTCCTTTGGGTTGGTTCCCATAAACTCCAGGGTTTGGTGCTCCTTGGGTTGGTGCCCTAAACTTTGTAATTAGTGATTTACCTGTGAGGCTGGATTAGAGCAGTAGACTCCAACAACAATTCTCACCAAGGTTTTTCCCCATTGTGGGTTTTCCTTGTATATTTTTGTGTTATGAGTTTTCTTTGTGTGTGTGTGTGTTAATGTGTTTAATATCTCTGCTCATAGTTTTAAGATTATTGTTCTTAATGCCTAGATCTTTTAGAAGTTAAAGGTTTTGGTTACCATTGATTTTGTCCCCCCCCCTCTCAGTGGTCCATTGTGTTCCTTCACAGATATGACATGGAAAACCCAAGGAAGGAAAAACCAAGGAGAATATTAGTTTTCAATATGAAAACACCGGTTAAGGTGACACCGGTTAAGGTGTTTTTTACAAAGATGGCTCATTGCCAAAATGCTCACTGTAGGTGGGCTCACTGCCTAGCTAAAACCGCTAGAAAAAGAAAGAGGGGTCAGTGCCCAGAGGAAGAAAGAAAGAATCCACCATAAAATCATAACCCCCACACATCTCTACAACGCTGAAAGAAACCTTAGGCTCACTGCCACCGGTACCAAACATCATCAACATACAACCATGTACTAATCAACCACTTCACATCAACAAAGATAGATCTTCCTTTTACAATCAACTTCCTTCTACAAAACCTTCTTATGATATTTCATTATAATCATTCTTTATATATACTGATCTCTAGGAAGAGAATTTTCCAAGTCGACCAAGGAGATAATAAAACACAATTCAAAATAGGTCTTCACAAAGCATTACTATGGTGGAAATGAATGATAAGTGGACCACACCATAATGCAATAACATGTTATCTAAATGCTGCAATCAACGAACCAAAATATAGAGCATTTGGGGTCAACCAAATGAGGAAAGAACATAGTCGAAAACAAATTTTTGAAGCACATCAACATGTGCCAAATTAGAATAAAAAAGATACAAGCATGATTAGCATAAGTCAAAAAACACAATAGGAGAACAAGAAATGCAAAGCAATGTGAAGTTCTACAAACTCTACTAGATAATAATCATCATCACTGCATAGACTTCCTGATAACAACTTTCAGACCACCAAAACATGAGTAGCACCCCAAAGCAATATATCAACATGCCAACACATTATGAATATATTTGCAATAAGTTAGAGAATCCAGAGAAAAACCAAACATTGAAATACATAATTAGTACATTGACATTAATGATAACCATACTGAAACATCAATCAACTTAACATTTGCAACAATAGATGCATCATGACTCAAAGTTGTGTAAACATATACATCCATAATTCAATATACAAAATGGATTCTAAGAAATTCTCACAAATCACAAAGTATTTTTTGAATAGAAGAACATGCATGAATACACAAATTCACATCCTTAAATCCATATTCAAAGCACAAAGTCTCTTTTCTGCATATAAATTATGTTTCTCGAAATGAACACATGCTATCAATTCCTAAACTTAACTTAGCAACATGTCAAAATGAAAATTGGTTGATACTCACTCATGCATCAAAGTGTAAGGGGGATCAGTCCTCCTTTTCCTCCCATTTTTCAATAATATATATAACAAAATAAAATAGCCTCCTAAAGATAACAATTTATTTGAAAAGAAACATTTTTGCAAAGAAAACTAAAAGCTACTTTAAGGTCCACGTGGCATAGAATTTCGTGCCTCCTCAATACTTTGTTGAATCCGGGCATCAATCATCTCAACCTTTACCCCTTCTTTGACTAGCACCAAAGTGACCATCACAAATTCCCTATCATTGTTGTGGCTTTCTCAGGATAGAATGGTCAATCCAAAAATAATATTCTCCTATGGATTCTCCATCATGTTTTCCTCTGGCTGCATAGTTGGAGCTAGACCATTACCTAAGAGAGCCATCTTCTTCAACTTGATTGTATGTATAAATGAGTTAATTTGTTTGGGCCATAGCTGCAATGATTCTTTCCTATAGAAGAAGATGATTCTCTTTGGCTTGCCTTTCTATTTCTCTCAATATAGTAACTATCTTTTTGTAGTTCCAAAATTATGTTTGTTGTTTCCATGTGAGAGCATTATTTTGGAGATAATATTCACTTGCTCATTTTTTGGCCAATTCAAATCAGGATGGTTGACAAGGAATTGATCTTCATGTGGGAGAACCATTTGAGCCAACATAGAGGAATAATCCATTCTTAGAACCCCTAATACGTTAGTCCAGCTAATCACGATAGACTCAGAAGCCCCACCACCTTTTCTGCGTATAATGAATTCCTATTATGAATTAAATGTGAGCCATGAGAATTAACTTCATTTGCTGCCCCCCCACTAATGCTATCACCTTTTCATGTCTTTCACCATTTAATTATTCATTGTGAAGATGTACTTACAAATATTCATAGGTTTGAGTCTCAAGAAGAGCATAATACACAATGATCGATGAGCTAAAGATTGTAAAACATGGTACCATAAGTTCCCCTCTGATATCCTGACATCATTATAACTACCTTCACTTCTTGATATGATCCGATGTCTTCAAAGGAGTATCGGTCATTTGGGATGATCAGGCACTTGAACATCATTGGAAATAGTGTCAGTGTTCCTATTCGCCCACTCAGCCAATAGGTGTGGCTTTATCTTAATGATCATGGGATTTAGACTATTGAGAATTCAGGAACCTCAAAGATAGTTCCAAAACAACCAAGGTTCATCGGCCAAATACTTTGATTGGCACAAAGACAAAGAGGATTAGGAGATCAAATTTCCAAGGGGTCATGGGAACACAAATCTCAATTCTAAAGGAAATAAAATGACTGATAGTTTTTCGTAACATACTTATGAGTTAAATTTTAAGTTCGAAGGTAGTGGGTTATTTAATTTGTAGGGAGGGATGGTAACATAGGCTCTGAATTAGGATAAGGACCAATGGGACGCATAGATCTCCAAAACCTCTGCTAGACTTGTGCTTTATCCATTGGGATACAGAGTCAAAAAGATTAAAAAAAGATAGGGCATTGCTTTGCAAAGGGGGGAGGGAGGATCAAACATAAACCAAAAGTAAACAAGCAGAAAAGAGACAAGGAAACTAAACTAAGACACACAAAAACCACCTATAATATACATGGTCATAAGACCCTACCTAAATGATGCTCAAGGTTTCTCAAATCAATCCATCAACGGGCTGAGAAAAGTAGATACCCATGTGGAACAATAGATTGTGGCCATATGATGTGGCTGGAGATTGCTGCCACCTTGCGACTATCACAATATCGGACCTCCAACTGAAGGACTCCAGAAAATTTTCAAGCATATATACTTGTGCCCAAATAGCCATTTTTCATCAAAACAATTTGAATCATAATCCACTTTATTCGTGACTTCATGTGTAACATTAGTATGGAAGTTTGACTCACAATTGGTTAAACCTATGTTTCTAGATCCAAAATTACTATTTGTTACAACAACCACCTAACAATCTACAAAAATTGACTAATCCCTCTTACCATGAACATTTACATCCTTATTGGCTGGGAAAATTTGTTTTGCTGAAAACAAAAATCCTTTTTCACATAAAACATTATCTTCCATTTCATCCTCATTTCTTTGTCTATTAATTTTCACACTTTCAAACTTACCAAAAGTGAACTCATGTTGTTCAATATCAATTTCAAAAGGATGAAATATTTAAAGAGAGGATTATCTCTAACCTTTGAATCTTCATAAAATATGTGGGTAGGTATAATGCATTAAATCTACTCCAACTATTTTTACTCTTAGGCTTTTCCAACTGTTCCTCCATTTCTATTCCCGTTGTAACATTCTTTACTAGTTCAACATTAATCACAACTTCTTTTGAACACACAAGGAAAGCATTAGAAACCAAATATTCTTCTTGTAGATTGCAGGTTGAATCAAAATTTAGACATGCTACTACTGGTTGTGATATCAAAATTTCACATTCTATAATCATGGGGTTTGATAGAAATAGCTTCTTCTCCTTTTGCACAAACAAAATCATCACCGAAGATACAAACAAATTGAGAATGCAATTTATCCATACTTCACTAGGCTCAATCATCAGACTATCAAATTTGATTTCTTTATCATGTGCATATATTTCATTCTCTGAACGAGCATCACAAGCAATGTAATCTTGCATAATATCTCCCCTTGAAAAATAATTTATTCAAGTGGAATAATGATTTACTTCTTCTTGTGATTTCTTTTCTTCATGCTTGTTTGTATCTTCAATTTTGAATATAGTAATATAACCATTCTCACCCACAATTTCACTTAAAAAGTCATCTCTAAACCTTTCAAGCACCAATTAGGAAAAAAACAACATTACGTTCCTTTGGTAATTCCTCTTTCCGAGGAGAAATATTTGGTTGTTCAGTTTTGCCCCATTTCCATGCATGTCATGAAAGTTTTGATTCTTCATCTTCATCTTGATTCAAAATTATTCTTTGTTGCTAATTGTCATTCCATGACATTGATAAATCACTAGGCTCAACAAGTGTTTACACAAAATATTGCTCGCCAAGAACATAAAAGTTATAAGAAACTCGATCTTCAATCCTGGATCTTCCTTAAGTAATCTCAATCATTCTAATGCAGCCTGAAATCGATGAATTTATTGTTTAAGATCTTTGAGTAAATAATATATGTGATGTAAACTTCTTATCAACAATGCAGATTTGTAATATTTAGATGGATGCAACTTTTTCTTTTCAGCTTCAGAGATACTTTCTTTGAGAGTTCCAAAATGAATGAATTATCTTGTCATCTTGAACCAATATTTCTTCAATTGTTGGTGCTTGACTTTCTTTTTTATAATTTAGACTGATTTCTTTGTTTTGTCTTGTATTGAACCATTTTTTGAGATCTTCAATTAAGTAGTGTCGCCAACCTCCATTACAAGGGATACAATATTAGATAATTGAGAAAAAAAATGCACCAGTATTTATCAGAGTCCCCAACAGAGTCACCAAAAATTTATTTGCTTATAGATTTGTCCCTTTTAAAAATAATAAAATGAAACCCCCTATGCCCTCTGATAGAGACAAAAATGCAACAAATAGTTGGAGAAATTTCTTATTGGATAAGCAATCTTCCTCTAAATTTTACAGGTATAGCTCCCTCTTACATGATATAATTGAACTTTTAACAGTGTATGCTTTTAACCAAAAAGAAGAAAAGGAAAACGTGAAGGGGAAAGAAATAGTGAAAGGAACAAACATGCAACCAATAGTTGGAGAAATTGCTTATTGGATAAGCAATCTTCCTCTAAATTTTACAGGTATAGCTCCCTCTTACATGATATAATTGAAATTTTAACATTGTATGCTTTTAACCAAAAAGGGAAAAAGGCAAACATGAAGGGGGAAGAAAGAGTGAAAGGAAAAAAAATTGATTAAAAACTCATTCATTTGCTATACATAATTAAAAATTAAAGGAAATTTGGTAGGCATTTGTCTCGAATGATATAGATGCATCATGACTCAAAGTTTTGTAAAAATATACATCCATAATTCAATATACAAAATGGATTCCAAGAAATGCTCACAAATCACAAAGTATTTGTCAAATAGAAGAACATGCATGAATACACAACTTCAAACAAATTCTCATCCTTAAATCCATATTCAAAGCACAAAGTCTCTTTTTTGCATATAAATTATGTTTCTGGAAAGGAACACATCAAAAAGAAAACTGATTGATACTCACTCATGCATCAGAGTGCAAGGGGGGTCAGTCCTCCTTTTCCTCCCCTTTTCAATAATATATATAACTGTAGACACCCAAAATTGTCCAGTCTAATTAAATAAATATTTTATTTATTTAATTATCTTAGCTTAATTCTTCTATTAATTAAATAAATCTTTATTTATTTAATTAATTCATTTATCCTCTTCTAGCCTTATTTCTCATTTAAATAAATACATTTATTTATTTAAATTATATTTTTCCTAAATTAAATAAATATCTTATTTATTTAATTGATCTCACTCCTTCTATTAATTAAATAAACCTTTATTTATTTAATTAATTCATTAACCTTTTCTACCCATGACACATGTCATTCATCTCTTAATTCCTACACTACCTACCCCTTTCATTATTTTATTATTTCCTCTACCTACCCTCTAATCATAGCCAACCTCCTTTTACACCTCTCAATCTTATCCCTCCATTTCATATAGTGTCTTCTATATAAGGAGATGCTTCCTTCATTATCAAACCCTAATCATTCATTTTAATGATCTTTTATGCACTTGACTACATTGTGATCCTACTTGCAACCACATTCCGTTCTTTGTTGAGCTCTTGTGCACATAAAATCTGAGAGCAAATATATCAGGCAAGATCAATGGAGATAGGAAGAATGGAGATCCAAACCCTATTGGACATGTGATGGTATAATCTTTGTGATTTCATTTGATTTGCATTGTCTTAGGTAATCTTCATATGTTATGGTGGATCTTTGTTGTTGTTAGGCTAAGGTTTTGTGGTTGAATTCATTTAGCCTTTCAATGTCATTATTATTGTCATCCATTTTCACCATATACATTTTGGCACGCCCGGTGGGACTCTTGTCCCTTTTGCATTTAACATCCTTGTTGCAGATTTTGTATTTGGAAGTTGCAGATCTGACGTTTTCGGCAGCATTTTGATATTCCCGCGTCTGCGCACTTTCGGATCAAGTTTTTGTTTTTTTGGCGCGTCTGCGACATTTGGAATCGCGTTTGTGTTATTGGTAGTATTTTATTTTGCAGGTTCTGGGAAAGCACATTTGTGTTTTTAAGTCGCGTCTGCGGTGTTTTTAGCCGCGTCTGTGTCCATAAGTCGTGTCTGCATTCTGTAGACGCGTCTGTGTCTCATAGAACCATGTCTGTGTCAGAAAACCACGTCTGTGTTGAGGGTAATCGCGTCTGTGTTCACCAGTTTCAAATTTTGGGTTTATTGATTCAGTTTTGGATTTTGCATTTAGGGTTCAGATCTGGTTTATTTTGAGCTAATATTTTCAGATCTAGCTAACGAAATTGGTGCAGCTTGTCTTGAAAGCAAAATCATTTGGTTGAAGGCCCCTATTTTCACAAAGTCTTTTGGGTTTAAAATCTACCTAACTTGTGTGCTTGCAGAAAGGGGTGATTATTTGAAACAATCCAAACTACTAACAACTCTTTGTTGTAGGTCCTTGGCAAGGGTTTTTGGATTTTTATTGTGTGCCTTGTTTTCATAGACTAGCAAACACTTCAATTGGTGCACTAAAATTGAATCATTGTCTTTTGTGTCTTGAGCAATAGGCTCTTTTTGTTTAATCTTTAGAGGGCCTATCTTCCCGTGTGGTCATTAGGACTACTAGTGAGAAGAGAACAACCCAAGTGGTAGCAAGGAAAACCCACCTCTTCAGAACCACTATAAACAACTGTATTCATGGTGAAAACTATGGATAACGTGTGCTGATTAGTTCATACCGACACTATGTCTCCCCATAAACCCGTTTGATCAAATTTATTTGATCAGTTGTAGGGCGTAACCCCTACCGGCTAGGAGCCTTCTGTATTTAAAGAGCTGAAAGTGCCGCATGTATGGCCACATGAGTGGATGCCCTTACTAGCACCTTTTTGTTTTAGAAGCCCAAATCCTTCTAGTTGTTGAGGCAGGAGGTCGGATCTCTGGTAGCGGCCCACACACATATGGTTCTTAGTAGAGATACAAAGTTTGCCACGGGGAGCTTTCGTGGGGATTGATGCTTGGCTGACCCGAGAAGTGAGTGCCGAGGGTGGAGCTAGTGAGGTCAAGCATCTAAGTATCCGCTCTGAATAGCGTAGCCTCGAGGGTAAAACCCCATGTGGGATCAACAACTATTGTCTTGGCCAGCCATAAGAATTATGCTTGACTTATTTTAAATATTCAAAACATTCAAGACCAAACAACAGAACATTGTGTCTTTTGTCTCTTCAAGTGTATGCAAAATATGTTTACATCAAACAACACACTTTTCTTGGAGTCATTTTGAGTCTAGACACTTGCAAACATTGAGTCCTCATCAACACTGTGTCCTCTTGTCACGAAAAACAGTCAAACAGTCAGATTTGGTCACAACAAAATGACTTCACAGATTGAAAAAAGTTGCACACATTTTACAGAAACGCGTCTGTGTCTAACATAATAGCGTCTATGTTGTATAACCGCGTCTGTGAAAGGCAAAAATGTGTCTGTGTTCCCAGAATCAACATTGCAATTTGCACAAAATCTTAGAGGCGCGTCTGTGTTGAATAGAGCCACGTCTGTGTCAGGAAACCGCGTCTATGAAGTATACAGGTGCGTCTGTGTTCAAAATTGAAAAACTGTTACAGTCCAGCAAACAAACACAGTCAGTTTCGGAATTCTTGAGCTTCCTAGGTCATTTCTCTAGGGTTTCATTTAGCATTCAACCTGTCTTTGGGTCTCACAAAGTCCATCATTGCTTCACACCTCACATTACATTCACAATTGTCTAAACTTGAGTCAAAAGGTCACTTGCTTGTCCTCATCATACTTTGTCAACACACTACATACAACAACACTTTGCTAAGTGGTCCCTCATCAAGGTTTCTTACCTTTGGGTCTCATTTGGTCTTACTTAGAGTCAAGGTCAACTTACCTCATCAAGAGAAACTATCCTCTCTTTGGAAGTCACACCTACTCTACTACATACATACTTGGTCTTACACTTTGGACATTGCAAGTACACCTCAAATTAATTTACATTCCATCCCACTCTTAGTCTTCCATACTTTTTCCATTTTCATCTAGTCTAACACATCTCGATCAATACCTAGTTCATGGTTGAAACCCGTCTTCAAAAATCTAGGAGAGAAACTAAAGAGGCTCAAGAGTCCGCAAACATGAGTTCTTATGAGTATGAGAATGATATCTTTTTCAATTCTGATCATACTACATTACCTAACATGGATGCCTATAGAAACATTCCAAATGTTGAGAACATGGACACTACAAACAACAATGATACACACAATGACAATATGGACAACTTTTCCATACATTCAGCAGATGTGGAAGAATCCATTATGAATCCCCATTTCAATCGATTGGTTGAGGAAATAATGAGGAGGGATAGATAATACTTCCTACAAATGATGGCACAAAGTGGAGCCAAGATACCTCATGATTTTGACATGTCTCAAATAATGGAACATAAACCTTTGCAACAACCTCACTCCAACATGGATCAAAGGAGACCTAATAGTGGAGGCAATAGAGGACCACATATGGTACCTGAATCACCATCATCTTTGTCTCAAAAACCAGAGGTCCCATACACACATGGTCAAGCATATGATACTCACCTTCGCAGACCATTATGGAAGTCTTATGCAGAAAGATATGCTCAATCACATATCAATGCTAAGGATCAACCACCAAAGAAATTGGATATTCAAAGGCATGCTCAAAATTTGGACACAAGGAAACCCCGCGTCAAATTTGGGGGCAACACATTAGAACATGACATGCCTGTAGAGTATGGTATACATGCACAAAATAGATACGGTGTTCCTCAACATGAATCTATACCAAGTGGTCCATATACGTAGCATCACTATAGACCTCCTCCATATGAACATGTGTATGATCAATATCATCCATATATGCAACATTCTCCTCCTCAAATTGGTACCTCAAGCATGGGGTATGGTCCAAGAAGTCGATCTCCACCTAAGAGCAATTTGGAGCAACAAATCAGGGACTTACAAAAGAAAATGGAGGACACAAATACACCGAAGCCAACATACACAATGAGAGACATATGTCCTTATCCATTTGACAAGAGCATTCCAATGCCTCCTTTTCCTACATACTTTGTGACACCTAAATTTGATAAGTATAGAGGAAAAGGGGATCCTAAGGCACACATAAGACAGTTTTTCATAGCTTGCATTGAGGTAGCAGCAGAAGAGACATATTTGATGAGATTATTCCCACAGAGCCTAGGTGATCAAGCTATGGAATGGTTCTCCCAACTTCCACCTGGTATTAAGTCATGGGGTGACTTAGAAAAGGCATTAATTCAACATTTCTCCTACAACATAGAGATAGACGTATCAGTCACTACTTTGTGCAACACCAAGCAAAGGGATGGAGAGTCTTTTGCATCATTTTTACAAAGATGGAGAAATCTAGCCAGCAGATGCTCTTGTGAAATCCCACAAAAACAAATGGTAGAAATTTTCACCCAAAATGTTAACAAAGAGATTGGTTACGACTTAAGAAAAGCTTGTTTGTCCACCTTCAAGGGTGTCATTGAAAAAGGCTTAGTGACAGAGAAGGTCCTAATTGAACAAGGAGTCATTAAGATATTCAAGGAAAACAAAGATGACTTCAAAGGAAAAGACAAGCCAAGATTTTGGAATAAAAACAAGAACACAGTCAATGATGGTGTTGTTGATGCCAACACAGTGCGACCCAAATTCATCTTTTCGGGATCAAGTTCTACAAACAATCAAGTGAATACTCAAACAACTTCCAAATCATGAAGGAAGTACACTCCCTTGGGAGAACCACTTGAGTCAGTTTTTAAGAAGCTAGTGGCAAACAAGGTAATTACAGTTCCAGATTTTCCTCCATATGAACCAAAGGTAAAACCAAATTGGTGGAATGATGATGAGTATTGTGAATTTCATAAGAGAAAGGGTCATAAGACAGGAAATTGTCATCGACTGAAGACCGCCATACAAGATCTCATTGGTAGAGGTGATATTGAAATTGAAGGACACTCATCTAATCAAGAACATGAGATGTTTAAGGAACCATTCCCAAAACATGACAAAGGAAAAGCTAAAGCCACAGATGACCAAACCAACTATACCAGAACATCTTACAACTATGATTAAACCATCAATCACATCTTGACGGACAATTATGTCTCTACCATTATCATCAAGGATAAAACGTCTAAGAATTATACCCAGAGACTCAACATTGTTCTAAAAGATGTTGGATCTTCTTCCGAACCTACCTCTGAATGTCATGTTACAACCCGCTGAGGTAAAATCACTTTGCAAGGTGCTCCAGCCAAGAACACTGCTTCCTCATAAACCAAACCTGAGTATGACCTTGTAGAACAGTTAGGGAAGACACCTGCGCTCATCTCCATACTTGAGCTATTACGCATATCCCCCGCACATAAAGCTATTCTTGACAAAACCTTGAGAGACACTGCCATTCCTACCGATCTGAACATGGACCAGCTTCAAGCCATGGTGGGATACCTTTCCGTTCCACATTCCCTTACATTCATAGAAGCCGATGACGCCTTCGTAAGTCAGCAACATAATGCATCGCTACATGTTGAAGCCTTCATACACAAACATAGAATAAAACGAGTCCTGATAGATGGAGGAGCAGGTCTAAACATTTGTACATTGAGCACTATTAAACAATTGGGATATTCTAATAAAGCTGTGAATTCTACAAATCAAATCACCATCAAGGCATATGATGACAAAGAGCGTTCATCCAAGGGCACAGTCACCCTACCTCTCAGAGTTGGGCCAGTTACGAAGGATGTGGTTTGTCAAGTCTTGGATTTGGATCTCACTTATAACATATTACTAAGACGTCCTTGGATTCATGAAATGAGGGCAGTTCCATTTACATATCACCAATGCATTAAGTTTCCTCATAATGGAGTGGAAGTAATAGTTAATGGCGATCCTAATCCGTTCATATCATTCCCAGTAATCATGAAGTTGTTCCTTCCTCGGCATACATTGATCCTGAGTCATTAAAAACCTTCGACATCAAAACAAGGTGAGCTTAAAGGCAAGTTTCAAGACAAGGGCATGGGGGAATACACTTTAAATCAAACCATGTACTTATGACAAGTCATGAGTTCCCCAAAAGAATATGGAAGACCACATCCTAACAAGCAAGTATCCATCATGATACTCAAATGGGACCCTACTACCTTTCAAAGATGGGGTGAACTAGAAGAGGAAGATTTATACAAAATGCTTTACAAAGACATTGAAGATGACACACAAGATCACATCAGTCTACCATGTGAGAAATATGGCAAAGGCTTCAAAATTCTACAAAAATTTGAGTATGATGGAAAAAGCCCTCTTGGGTTACGAAAGGAAGGCATCATTGAACCTTTACAACCTAAATTGACTTTCAAAAAGGAACGCTCGAAAGGACTTGGTTTCTTAACTTCCAAGGTCCACACCCAAAGGATAGAAGAAGCCTTACAAATCAAAGCTGCCAAAATTCAACAAGAGGATCGCTATTCCACAGATTCCAACGAATGGGAATTGGGTTTAGATAAGTCCTCCAGTGACTAAGCGCTCACCGAGACATTCAGAGAGCCAGATGAACCCATAGAAGAAGAGGAATTCTATAACAAGTTCAGAGTTGGTCAAGAAATAACCCATGAGGATTCCACACAGTCCTTGTCTCAAGGTCCTAGGTTGAAATCACATAGGATGAGACCACCTGTCCTAGAATGCGCTACTAGTGATGATAATTTGGATTCGTTCATGATCGAGACTGATGAGGAGAGTGCCATCGATGACCTCGATAATTACCTTGACATACCCGAATATAACTGCATCTTCACTCTTAGCCCTACTAACTTCGAAGACAGTAACAGCCTTCCCCTTGTCCACCACCAACTCATTGATTGGGATCATGAAGGACTTGCACAGTTTGACATATTCCAAAATGATGAAGCTTTTATTGACTATCTTTGCATATGAGATGATCTTCCTCCTGGGGACCATAAGGCGGGATACACTATAGAACTCAACAGCATGGCATATTATGGTGAGGGTGTCAGACCTTCTAGTCGCAAAAATGTGAAAATAAGAACAAATCAAAGGTCTTATGGCGAAAACCACACTGTGGCATTGTCTGACCCCAAAAAAGTAAAAAGAAAGGACGTATCTGAGGGTGAAAACCTCTCGGAGGCACCCGAAGATGGAAGGCTCGACATTCTCCTAGCATCATATGAGGAAAAGTCATCCATGTTGGTAAAGGAGACTATCAAAACAAACATTGGTATAGAAGAGGTTCCACACAACATATTCCTAGCTCAATCATTGACAGAGTCAGAAAGGTCAAAATTCATAAGTTTCTTCAAAGAATGACAAATCAACTTTGCTTGGTTATACGCTGATATGCTTGGATTGGACCCGGATTTGGTAATGCATCATTTGACAGTTAAACCGGGGGCAAAACCAGTGAAACAAAAACTAAGAAAGATGCATCCACAAGTGGCATTACTAGTCAAAGCAGAACTTGAGAAATTATTGGATGTCGGATTCATACGCCTAATTGATTATCCTGAATGGATCTCTAACTTAGTGCCTGTCAGTAAACCAGATCATAGCATCAGAATTTGTAAAGATTTCAAAGACATCAACAAAGCTTGTCCAAAGGATGACTTCCCATTACCAAATATTGACTTGATTGTTGATCTTACAGCAGGTCATGAAATGTTATCATTAATGGATGGATTCTCTGGTTATAATCAAATAGGGATCGCGCTTGAGGATCAACATAAAACATCATTCACTTGTCCGTGGGGAACTTTCTGCTGGAATGTCATGCCCTTCGGGCTAAAGAATGCAGGTGCTACATATCAAAGAGCCATGACTACTATCTTTCATGATCTCATGCACGTAACCGTAGAAGATTATGTCGATGACCTCTTGGGCAAATCAATAGACAGAAATACACATTTGGACATACTTTCAGTTGTCTTTGATCGTTTGAAAAAATACAAAGTAAGATTAAACCCCAAGAAATGTGTCTTTGGGGTAACCTCCGGGAAGCTCCTAGGATTCATTGTATCCAAAAGAGGAATCGAAGTTGATCCAGCAAAAGTTAAGGCCATCTTGGAGATGCAACCACCAAGAAATATCAGTCAACTTCGATCCTTACAAGGCAGACTCCAGTCCATCCGAAGATTCATAGCGCAACTTGCAGATAAGTGTAATCCTTTTCAGCACCTGCTACATAAAAACATCAAATTCAAATGGGATGATAACTGTCAACAGGCTTTCTAGACGCTCAAAGATTATCTTCTAAATCCACCAGTTCTGATGCCACCAGTTCCAGATCAACCACTATTACTATACATCTCAGCTACTTCAACAGCACTGGGGGCACTCTTAGCACAACAAATTGCTGAGGGCAAAGAAAAAGCAGTATACTATATCAGTTGCACATTGGTAGGATATGAGCTAAACTACACACCAATTGAGCGCGCATGTCTCGCCGTGGTCTTTGCTTCGTAGAAATTATGACATTACATGCTCACTCATAAGACTAAGTTAGTTGCAAGAATCGATCCATTGAAATACCTTCTCAATAAAGCAACACTTACTGGGCGACTAGCCAAATGGGTAATGATCCTGAGTGAATTCGACATCGAGTATGTGGACAGAAAAGCAATAAAAGGACAAGCCATTGTAGATCAATTAGCAGATGCTCCCATGATAGATGATGTTCCTCTAAGTTCAGAATTTCCAGATGAATCTATTTTGACAATGTCACATGCAAAGCCATGGCAACTGTACTTCGACGGCTCATACACACAGCATTGGGCAGGAGCCGGCATCCTCTTTATAACTCCTCAAGGGGATTCTATACCAAAATCATACCGCTTATCATTTCCTTGTACTAACAATATAGCGGAATATGAGGCATTAACAACAGGATTACGAATTGCAGTTCAATGGAAGATCCAGGAACTTCGTGTTTTTGGGGACTCTCAACTTGTCATCCATCAAGCAACTGATGATTACCAAACAAAAGATGAAAAACTAATGTCTTATAAACAAATGGTGGATGACCTGAAACAACACTTCACAAAGATAGACTTTGAGCAGATACCAAGAGAGCAAAATCGCGCCGCGGATGCTATGGCTACAATTGCTTCATTGATTGATCTACCTCCAAACGAGACCCGCTATGAGTTCTTGGTGGATAACCTTTTGGTTCCTTCATATGAGATCATGCCTACTGCAACGATCTGTGTTGTCGGTCCTGAGTCCTAGTTATATGGTTCCATTTTCACATACCTACATGACAATATCCTACCTCCTGATCTATCAAATAACCAACGTCACACTTTTATTCGCCAATCCTCTCGATATGTCATTTTAGCTGATATCCTATACCGGCGAGGTCTAGATGGCACTCTTCTTAGATGTTTAGAAAGCGACGAAGCTCAGATTGCATTACGTGAAGTACATGAAGGGATATGTGGTCCACATGCTAGTGGTCCTACCTTGGCTAAGAAACTCATCAGGACTGGATATTACTGGCCCAATATGGAAAAAGACTCATATCAGTTTGTCAAGAAATGTAAGCAATGCCAAATTCATGGAGACCTCATACATGCACCAGCACAAGAACTTCAACCACTTGCGTCTCCTTGGCCCTTTTGTCAGTGGGGACTTGATCTCATAGGCAAGATTCACCCTCCTTCTTCCAATGGTCATAAATTCATTATCACTGCCACAGAATATTTCACAAAATGGATTGAAGCCGTGCCTCTCACACAGGTCACTGGAAAACAGATTGCTACATTCATCCTCAACTATATCATTTTCTGATACGATATTCCTGTTTCCATTATCACTGATAACAGGCGTCCCTTCAAAAATCAAGATGTTCGTGAACTCTGTGACTACTTCCATATTTCCCATCATTTCTCCACACCATATTACCCCCAAGGTAATGGCCAAGCTGAGGCGTCTAATAAAACAATCCTTAAAATCCTAAAGAAGATAGTCGATGATGCTGGCCGTAACTGGCATATCCAACTTAATCCTGCACTTTGGGCTTACCGCACAAGTGTCCGCACACCTACAGGAGCTACACCCTATTCACTTGTCTACGGTGCTGAAGCCATCTTGCCTATTGAGGTCAAGCTACCCTCTTTACGGGTCTCTTTGAAAAACATCATTAGTGATGAAGACTATAGGGTCTCCCGCTTACAAGAGCTGGAACTACTGGATGAACGAAGACAAACTACTTTTAATCATCTCAAGGCTTACCAACAATGAATGAGTCACAGCTACAATCACAAGGTTAAGCCGCGCACATTTGAGGTAGGTGATTTGGTTCTCAGAGAAAACCCCAAAAATCAGCAAGACAGAGAGAAGAAGGGTAAGTTTGAACCAAATTGGCTTGGTCCTTACATCATTACAGCAGCATATGGATCTGGTGCATATCAGCTCTCAACTACAGAAGGTGAACCTTTGGAGGATCCTATCAATAGCATGCACCTTCTCAGGTTCTACACATAGCTCTTTGGAATATCCTAATTCAAAAATACAAAAAAATCAAAAAATTCAAAAATACAAAAAAAACTATAAAACAAAAAAAAATCGTTACTTGGTGAAAACCTGGCAAACAGGCGCCTTGTGACACAAAAAACATTGAAAATCAAAAAAAGTAAAGAGAAATAATTTCGTCCAACAGAGAAAACCACTTCGGTGGTGCCCTAGGCAAGTACCATGGTGAAAACTGGGTCACCAGCACCATGCGTAGAGACATTGCTCCTCCCTCCTTCAGGATTCTCTTTCATCACTTCACTTTGCACACACTCACAACCTATTCATCCATAATAAACTTACCCATTCCCATCATGGCTTGTTATTGATCTACCCAAGATTGGTTAGCCATTCATAATAAACCTCCCTTTTCACCTCCTTTTCCATCCATAATAAATCAGCTCCTATCTGTGGCTAAGGAAAATCCTACGTCTAGTGATGGGTGTGGAATTGAGAACATCACATATTTTGAGGAGTACAATTTGTTCCAGCTTCCTTTAGTCTATCTGCACACAATCCGCAATAAAGCAACATTTGCATCATAGATCCGCAATAAAGTTTCATCTTCTCCATAATAAAGTATCAGTTTTATGGATTCAATCAGTTTCAGATGAGACACAGCAGCAACAATGGGCTTCAACAAATCAAATCTTTCAACAGACTCAGACAACATTATGGTTTAGTGCTATCTATCCTTTTTGTGAAAGTAAACATTGTGACCACAATCAAATAAGACTTATACAAGTGACAAGAGACACTAAACTTGAGGACTACATTGGATGTTGGTGTTGAGTCTTGGTTTTCTTTTGATTTCATCTTTTTCGGTGACATGTCTTTTAGCTTTTTCGGGATGTCTCTGACTAGAGATTCTATCTCCAGGATGTCTTTGATTAGAAAGGCGAGGATGGGGTATCGTCACCTATTTGTATTTGTTGTCTGTGGATTGTCTCTTAGTAATGCTATGACTTGTCCAAGGATATGAGGACACTGTGAGTCTAGTGTGAACTGGGGCATTCCTTGTTTGTGACTGTCTTATCTCCATGCAAATAGGTACAATGACTTTCTGGGTCAAACATATGCCTCGATTGTCAGAACCTATCTTGCCATAATAAAGCTCAATGATGATAAACGCACAAGAAGCTCTTTCACTTTCATATCTTCTGTCTTCCATCCCCCTTTCTTGATTGACTTCCATCATCCTTCTCACATCCACGCAACCTACTATCACATGACTGAGTATAATGACACACCAAAAACATTTGCATTTCATGTAGTTGCACCTGCATTATCATATAAGCATTTCATACATACATATAGATATCACAACTGCATCACATCCTGCACACAACACTTGTTAGCACAATTTACATTTGCATTATCATATTCATCTGCATTACATACATTCACATTTGCATCATGCATACACATATAAAACATAAAAGAACAAAACAATATATTGCATTGCATCATATACATATTTGCATCCATAAACATAAAACAAACATCCCATAAGAACATCTCATCATATAGGTACACATGCATATAGCTGCCGCAAAGATGAATCATCTCATATATATAATCATAAAGTGTCATGATACAATGATGTCAAAATCATATGGCTACAAAGCACCCGCAGGTGTCTACATCATCATACAAAAATGGTAAAATACTGATACATAGGGAGCCCTCTACGGCTATGATGAACTCCCTCCCTCGGAGCTGCCTGGCCTCAATGGAATCTGAGCCCCTGAAGGACCTGCCCTAGGATCATCCCTCATGTCCCCTCTATCTGGTGGTGGTGGAGGACCCATAACCCCACCACTCGATGCCTGTCTCCTCCGGCTCCCTCCCATAGTTGTCGCTATCCGCAATGGTCTATGGAAGCTCTTCACCCGCTGATCCGCTGGCACTGCACCATAATAGAGATCCCGCCAATAGGCAATCTCCTCCCCTGCCCGTAGGACGTAAGCATATCCTGCCCCTGTGTCCTCTGCTGCCTGTCTCCCAGCCCTTAGTGCTGTCTCAGCCTCTGTATAATGTTGAATAGCCTGATCCCGCTCCCGCTCAGTATCTCTAAGCCACCTCCTAAGCCTATCCCTCTCCCTCTCCAACTCTTGGATCTCATCTGCCTGTCCCTAGCAGATCTCCCTCAGCTCTATCAGCTCATCCTCCTCTGCATCAGCCCCCTCTAGCTCTGCCTGTGGCTCCCCCTATATGGGTACCTGCCCCTGTGCCTGTGCCTGTACCTGTACGGGTGCCTGTACTAGTACCTGTCCCTGTATCTATCCCTGTCCCTGTACCTGTACCTGTCTGGGACCCTGTGCTGCTGGCACCTGTAGCGGCAATCCACCGCGACCCCTCACCACCCGAGCCTGCCTCTCCTCTCCACCCTCCCTCCGTGGTGCAACCCTCCTCTCTCCAACTGCTCCCCTCCACCTCCGTCGGCCTCTGCCCCCATCACCATCACCATCATCATCATCCCCACCACCATCTCCATCTAATGGCTCTCTCGGATCCGTCAGGCGTGGGAATGGATGCTCCACCTAGTATGATGTGTACTCGGCATCCATGTCGGCATCCTCAATATCTGGCCACATGTCCCAGGGTAGGGGCATCATCTCTACCAGTTGTGTCACCGCCTGATCATATGATAACAGGGGCCCAAACTGTGCCTGATCTCTCATAGTTCGTGCATACATGTCTGAGCCCCGTGGCATCCTCTGGATCCTGCCAAACTGTCTGCCAACCATGTCCACTAGCTGCCTCTCCAGCACATAGGGCGTTTGCCCAATCAGGTACCTGCTCCGGAAGGTGTAGGGAAGCTCAACTGCATCATCCTCCCACTGCTCGCATCCTAGGTATGGTCTCCATATGACCATGTCAATGTCATCTATCACCCACCATCAATGCTCTAACCTGCCAATCCGTGGCTGTGACGTGATCATGTCATATAAGTGCACAAAACTGCATCCATGACCTCTGCCTCTGAAGTGTATCGACCTCATCACTGGCAAATGCTCATAAGCCCACACCTGCAGCAATGTCACCCCGTAGCCCAAACCCACTGATCTGTGATATACAAACTGATGCAGCTCATAGTAGAGGTGTGCCAGCACACACGGTCCCCAAGCATATCTGGTGTGTTGTGTCTCCAGTGCTCCTCCCCAACCTACAACCAACCCCCGTGTCGCCCTATCCGGACACAGGAACCCACTGATCGCTCCTTCTATCACTGCTGGCAGTGCCAATCCTATAGCAGTCATAGTGTCCCATGCCACATGTCTAGCCCTCATCTCTAGTCCTGGGTCCTAGAACACTCATCTCAGGGCCTCCCTATCTCCATCTCGATTGTATGGGATCAGCTCCCCATTGATCGGTATCCGCAGAATCCTGTATACATCCTCAAGGGTGACTATCATCTCACCCATTGGCAAATGAAAAGTACATGTCTCGGAGTGCCATCTCTCCACCAGCGTAGCCAACAGTCCCATGTTCGCCTAAAACTTAGGCACATATAGAATATGTCTCAGACCCATAGCCTCAATCACAGCTTAGTCCTCGAATGTTAGCTCAGGTCACAACCTCTGAGTCAATGGGAATCTCTCCCGTGACTCCAACATAGGCAAATACTCCTGCAGTCAAGCAAATCAATCATGTCAGTCATCATGGCATTCCCTGTTTATCACAAAATGCTACTTTTTATCTAAATGCATATGGCTATCTATCCTAGTAACACTCATTGTTCATCACAAAGTGTTGCTTCTATCCTAGTGACACTCACTGTTCATTACAAAGTGTTGCTTCTATCCTAGTGACACTCCCTGTTCATCACAAAGTGTTGCTTCTGTCCTATTGGTACTCCATATTCATCACAAAGTACTACGTGTGTGGCACTCCCTGTTCATCACAAAGTGTTACTCACATTTGCACTCACTGTTCATCACACAGTGCTGCTTACATTAGTACTCCCTATTCATCACAAAGTACTCTATCTTGGTACTCACTGTTCATCACAAAGTGCCTTGATCTATCCTAGTCTTCCCTAGAGGACCTGCTTGAGTGTATCCTCTCAGCAGCTTATCCAATCGACAGCGTATGTTCATCACAGAACTGCCGATTTGACCTAGAAGACAAAAATTCATATTTTTTGAAACACAAACGCGCTTACCTAACATAAACGCGCTTAAAGACTGCACAGACGTGCCTGAAAAACATAGACGCGCCTGACAAACACAGATGTGCCTATGCTCTGCACAGACGCGCCTGGGCAACATAGACATGCCTTCTTGGCACAGACGCGCCTAAACATCACAAACGCGGCCGCATTTGACACAGACGCGGTTTCAAGCACAGACGCGCCTGGCACAAACACAGACATGCCTCGCAAGCATAGACGCACCTGGCACCAACACAGACGCGCCTGGACATTTTTGGACATTTTTTGGACCCTATTCTAAGTGCATTTATTGCCCTATCTACCATGCATTAATGACAATAATAAATGCATCAAAGTACGAGGAGGTTTTGCGATACTTACCGGCTCTCTTGCCTCTGCTGACCTCTGAAATCGACGAACGCGGTCGAATCTGTGAATGAAGGCCATCATTGCTAACTGCTGCTACTCTATTTTCGCTCTGCACTCTAATCTCTTGGATGTGTGGATGACAATGAGGATGTATTTTCCCCTATGGTCTATCTTATAGACTACACTAGCCCCTAGCCCTCGTTTCCCGAGTCAGTCTTCATTATCCCGTGACTTTGTCACTTTATCTGGTCAGTCCATTCTATCCCGTCTTTCTTATCGAGAGATTGTCTACAATCTTTTCAGACATTTTCATCCAATCTCTTGAGGGGGCATATCATTCCCATCTTGGGGCAACTCTGTATCAGTTCATCTTATCTTCTTTGAAACAACACGACAAGTCGCATTGTCTCAAAGAGGGGCAAAATGTAGACACCCAAAATTGTCCAGTCTAATTAAATAAATATTTTATTTATTTAATTATCTTAGCTTAATTCTTCTATTAATTAAATAAATCTTTATTTATTTTCTTAATTCATTTATCCTCTTCTAGCCTTATTTCTCATTTAAATAAATACATTTATTTATTTAAATTATCTTTTTCCTAAATTAAATAAATATCTTATTTATTTAATTGATCTCACTCCTATTAATTAAATAAATCTTTATTTATTTAATTAATTCATTAACCTTTTCTACCCATGACACATGTCATTCATCTCTTAATTCCTACACTACCTACCCCTTTCATTATTTTATTATTTCCTCTACCTACCCTCTAATCATAGCTGACCTCCTTTTACACCTCTCAATCTTATCCCTCCATTTCATATAGTGTCTTCTATATAAGGAGATGCTTCCTTCATTATCAAAGCCTAATCATTCATCCTAAAGATCTTTTATGCACTTGACTACATTGCCATCCTACTTGCAACCACATTCCGTTCTTTGTTGAGCTCTTGTGCACATAAAATCTAAGAGCAAATATATCAAGCAAGATCAATGGAGATAGGAAGAATGGAGATTCAAACCCTATTGGACATGTGATGGTATAATCTTTGTGATTTCATTTGATTTGCATTGTCTTAGGTAATCTTCATATGTTATGGTGGATCTTTGTTGTTGTTAGGCTAGGGTTTTGTGGTTGAATTCATTTAGCCTTTCAATATCGTTATTATTGTTATCCATTTTCACCATATACAATAACAAAAGAAAATAACCTCCTAAAGATAACAATTTCTTTGAAAAGAACCATTTTTGCAAAGAAAACTAAGATCTACTTTAAGGTCCATGTGGCATTGGATTCCTTGCCTCCTTTATCCTTTGCTGAATCTGAGCATCAATCATCTCATCCTTTACCTCTTGTTCGACTACCACCAGAGTCACCATCACAAAATCCCTATCATTGTTGTGGCATTCCCAGGCTAGAATGATCAATCCAAAAAGAATATCCTCCTATGGATTCTCCATCATGTATTCCCTTGGCTGCATAACTAGAGCTAGACCATTACTTAAGAGAACCATCTTCTTCAAATCAACTGTATGCAAAAATAAGTTAATTTTTCTGAGCCCTAGCTACGACAATTCTTTCCTACAAATGGAGATGATTCTCTTTAGCTTGCCTTTCTGTTTCTCTCAATATAGTAATTGTCTTTCTATAGTTTGATAAATTTGTTTGTTGTTTCCACATAAGAGCGTTCAATTTGAAGATAATATCCACTTGCTCATTTCCTTGCCAATTAAAATCAGGATCGCTGACATGGAATTGATCTTCATGCAGGAGAACCATTCTGAGCTAAGGTAGAGGAATAATCCATTCTTAGCACCCCTAATATGTTAGTCCAACTAATCATGATAGGCTCAAAAGTGCCACCACCTTTCCTTCACATACTGAATTCCTCTTGTGCATTGAATGCAAGTCATGAGAATTAACTTCATTTACCGCCCCCTACTCAGGCTATCACCTTTGCACATCTTTCACTATATAATCAGCCATTATAGAGATGTACTTGCAAATATTCATAGGATTGAGTCTTGGGAAGAGTGTAATACGTGGTGATCGATGAGCTAAAGATTGTAAAACATGGTAACATAAGTTCCCAGATTCTTCGATATCCTGACATCATTATAACTATCTTCCCTTCTTGATATGATCTAGTGTCTTCAAAGGAGTTTTGGCCATTTGCGATGATCGGGCACTTTAACATCATTGGAAACAGTGACAGAGTTCCTATATCACCCACTCAGCTGATAGGTATGGCTTTATCTTGGTGATTGAGAGATCAGGAGTTTTGAGAATTCAAGTTCCTCAAAGACAGTTCTGAAACAACCAAGGTTAATCAACCAAAGACTTTAATTGCCACAAAGACAAAGAGGATTGAGAGATCATATTTTCAAGGGGTTGTCAGAACACAAAGCTCAATTCTAAAGGGAATAAAACAGTTGATAGTGCATCGGAACATACTTATGAGTTAAAATTTATGTTTGAAGGTGGTAGGTGAAGAGGGGGAAATGGATTTGAAGGGTTAAAGGATCAAAAACACAATGAAATAAGCATGAAAACACTAAAACATCAAGAGATCATTTTTACCTTTGTATTTTACCTTCTCCTTTGGATTGATCTTGATGAAGTGGATGGTGAGGATGTGCCCTTGATGCTTCACTTGATGTGTTGCTTGCTTGATTTGGATGTGGATTGATCTCCTTTGTGCTCAATAAGATAGATGGATTGATATTTGGATTGGATTGTGATAGATAGATGAGGATTTGGATTAGAAGAGGATGAGAGGAGAAAAGAGCAGCATGACAATGCATGAGAAGTCAATGATTTGTGAGGAGAATAGGCTCCAATTTATAGATTGGAGGAGGCCAATGGAGGGCCAAGATTGATTTCCTTATGGAGGGTTGAGATTGATTTGACATAGAAGGCATGGATCAAGGGTGCCTTGGGAAAATAAACAGGAATATAAAATTCCTTGGGAAAAAGGGGGGAGAAATTTAAATTTCAAACATGAGGAATTAAAAATTCCAAAATAAGGATGCATTGAGGGATTCAAAGAAATTTGAATTTCTTTGAGAGACTCAATGTTGATGTGACATGAGTGGGAATTAAAAAATTGAGGGATAATGATAAGAATGATTATGAGATTCTAGAAGGATTAATTAGGCTAATGGGATTAGGAAAAGTGATTTGTAGGAATCACATGACTAGGTTAATTAATTAAAATTAATTAACTGAGCGGGTTTAGAGGAAATAATTATTGGAGGGGACTTTTAGAAGAATAAGGGAATAATTAATTTATTTGATAAATTAATTATTGGACAATAGTGACAGGATTAATTAAATTAGATTTAATTGATTCTGAGAGGAATAAGGATAACACAATTAAAGTCAATTAATTATGTTGCTAGGCTTAAATTAATTAAACATTAATTTTAGGTGTCTACAGTAGGTTATTTAATTTGTAGGGAGGGAAGGTAACATAACCAATTTTTGTTACTTCCATCCTTCCTTAGAGGATTGTTTCCCTGATCCCTCTCATTATTTCACCAACTCAAGTGATGGTTGGCAAACCTTAGCAGTTTGGAACTATCTTTAACGTTCTAGAGTTCTAAAAATATAGACTTCACGATCCTCGTGGTGACTATTGGTACCTATAGGTTGATCAGTCAACTTGGGAACTTTGACATCACTTCCACTAACGATCAAGTGCTCGACCTTTCCAAGCGGTTGATACTCCTCTAGAAGCAATGGGTCATACTAAGTAATGAAGGAGTCACAACAACATTGGGATATTGGAGGATTCAAGAACCTACGCAATCATGCTTTGAAATCTTTAACTTGTCAATCACCATACATTGCACTCTTTCCAAGATCTAATCCTATAAATATTGGCATGTATGTCACTGTATTGGCTAATTTAAACAGTGAAAGACATGCAAAGGTGGTGACACAAGTTATAACATTTAATGAGGTCTTTTATTGCATAAGGCATTTAAGATGTTTACATTTTCTTATTATGATCTTCAAAGTTGGCCAAAGTAACGCATCAGCATGAATTATTATTCCCAAAATGGTTCTGCCCCATAATGATCAGTTTCCTATAGTTAGCTCCCTAATTTGAAATGGCCAGAGAACAAACAAGAAGACATTATCCTTAGATTATATGCTCTCATGTGGAATCCACAAACTTATTTTGCAAGGTATAGGGAGATCGTGACATTGTTGGGAAAGATAGAAGACAAATTGATAATCACAATCGCCAATTACAAAAGGAAATTGTTGCAGCCAGAAATTGAGGTAATTAGTCCAACAATTAAGAACCACAGGAAGGCATACTTATTGGGTTGAAAAACTTGGCTTGGCAATGCAAGCACAACTATTCTGAGTACATGCGGGTAATTTTTGTGCTTGAAGAGGAAGAGGAGAAAGCCGAAAGACAAGAGAGGGAAATTGATATGTGAAGGAATCTTTCTCCACCTATTGATTGAGTACCAATTAGAATAGTCATAATAGGTTTCCGATTTTGTCTTTGAATTATAAAAATCATGTAATACCACATGTTCTTTAAAGTAGCTTTCAGTTTTTCTTTAGTAAAAATGTTTCTATCCAAGAAACCATTATCTTTTAGGAATCTATTTTTTTTTATTTATATATATCTATAGATAGAGGAGAGAAAAAAGGAGGATTGATCCCCCTTGCACTTTGATGCATGAGTGAGAATTGATCAGTTAGTCTTTTTTGTTGTTTTTAAGTTAAGCTTTGGAAATTGATAGTATGTTTTCCCTTGCAAAAACATAATTGTATATGCAGAAAATGGAGACTTTGTGCTTTTGAATGTGATTCTAAGAATGGGGAATTTGTTTGAGGCTTTATATTCGTGCATGTTCTTCTGGTTAGAATTTACTTTGAGATTTGCAATCAATTCTTTGAATTCATCTGCTTATTGTGTTATGAATGTACATGTTTACAAAACTTTGAGTCTTGATGCATTTACATTATCTAAGACAAATATATGTCATCTTTCTATGGCCATTTGTTATGTGTAACGAATGAGTGAAATAAGAGTCACTTGTTTGTGTTATTTCCAACCCTGGTCTTTCCTTTTTCTTGTTTTTTGTTTGCCTTTTATGCTTTCTGGTTAAAATAATCCCCTCCAAAAACCCAATTATATCATAAGAGGGAGTTTTACCTTTGAAATTCAAAGGAAAATTGCTAATTTACTTGGCAATTTCTCCAACTGTTTGTTGCATATTTGTCTATGTCAATAGGGGTCAGAGGGTTTCGTTTCATCTTTCGAAGGGGGACAAATTTGTAAGCAAACATTGCCAACTCTATAATTTCAACCATTTGCAGACAGATGCTCTAAATATGTAAATACTAATGTTGGGTCTTTTATCTGGGGGAATGAAATTATGGTTTGTGGTTTTTGGTATTTTTGTGGTTGTCAGGTAGCCTATGCTTGGACATCTGCAACTATCATATGTAATATTTTCATTAGCATCAATATATTTTTGGGACTTCTATGCATTATTAAATATATATAATTTTATTTATTATTATTTTTGAATCATTGACATAAAAGATATCATTTATTGACTGATATCCACTCTGCTTTTCTTTTCGCCATGGTTGCATGTGTTGTCACCCAACCAAAGTAAAAAGTCAAAGTGGATTTTTCGTATTTTTGGGCAAATGAAAAATGCATTTTTTATCACATTGCCACTTTTTGGCCCCCATGATCTTGTACATACCCATATGCAATCAGATAATAGAGACCTTAACTAATGGAAAAATATTTTAGGATAAGGAGTGAAAATATAATGAAAAGATGTGAAAACTAGGTGTTTACAAGAAATATAAAGGTACTTAGATGAGGTAAAGAGGTGTTACATTTTTCTTTAAAAGATACACAAAGATCTAGTTTGATGGGTTGGTTCGATCATTATAAAAAGAGAGTGTTATAGATGTTAAAAGGGTGTTGCCAAATTTATAAAAAAACTAGATAAGATCTAGGGGCAAGAAGAGGTAAAAGTGATGGTATTGTATAGTGTACAAAAGGGGTATGAAGATGTTGTAGAAAATTGAATAGGTATTCTAATAACTTGATGAGATGGGAAAAGGGTAACCTAATATTGGGAAGGTGAAGATAAACATAGATAATAAATAAATTAGTGTTTTAAAAGTTTTAAATAGGATTGTGAAGATAAGAAGGAACACACATATGGTTAAATTAGAGAAACTAGTTGGTGGGTTAGAAAAAATAATGTTAGGATGGAAAAAGTGGTTTTCTAAAGGTTTAAGTGTGTAGAAAAGAAAGTGGTAAGGTTAGAATATGCTCGGTAGGGTAGAAAGGGACCATATGAAAAACTAGAGGAGTGTTGTAATGAATTGAAGGATTTGAAAGTGATAGAAAAGGTGATAAGATAAAAAAGCGAGATAAGAAAAGAGAAAGGTGTTGCATAAAATATTAAAATATACACAAAGGTAGTATAGGGGGTGTGTTGATAGTTGTAAGAAGGAAGAGAATGATGGAACATATTAAGAGAGAATTGAGAAAGTTATAGTACAGTTAGGTAAGGGATAGTGGCAAGAAGAAATGAAAGTGTGATGAAGTAGTTGAGTGGCACTTATGTAACACTCATTCCACATATTTACCATCAATTTTAAACAAAAACACCAATATAATCCACATGATCTATATAATCAAATGAAATCATTAGATATTATGAGATTTACATGAACATAGCTCCCAGAGTAAGTTTTTCAAAAAGTATAATATATATTTTATTTAATTGTTATATTCATTTTCTATTGTTCTAATAAACATGAATTATTAATCAAACACAAAGACCTTTGTTTAGATCAAATGAAAAAATAGAAAAAAAATGAAGAAGTGTTAGAAAAATATAGCGACCCTCCATATTGATGTCCTTGTGGGAAAATAAATATCTAAATCAAATTAATTTGAATTCAAAATTAATAATTAAAAATGTAAAAAAAAGACTTATGCCACTTGATCTATAAATAAGGAGGGTATCCCTCACACATTGTTCATTAATAATGGATACATAATAACCTTATCAAGAAACCTTTAACACACTCTAAGAACCATATTTTATGGATGTCAAACCAACATAATAATATTAGTGCATATCAAGGACTAAAGTGAATGATCTCAACTAAATAACTTATAAAAACATGACATACACAACTAAAACTTAATTTTCCTTGGACAAAACTCTAATTGGATGAAAATATCCAACTCTATAGAACAAATACTCTTTGTTCCACTATTAAAAACCCATGCAACTACAAATAAACTCCCAATGCTACAATGAACTCAACAACCCATGCAACTACTTTCCCCTCATTGTTAGAATTACAAATACATGGGCAATATTCTTGAGATGGACTAAAAACCACCAAAAAATAAGAGTAAAAGCCACAAAAATCATAGCAAAGCAATATATAACCTTTCTCAACTTCCCTATCCTTGAAAAATATGAAATTAATAGATGAAATGGAAGATCAAACAAAAAACCCTTCTCATTCAAATGATATATTCTACTAATTATATATTTTTTAGTTTGTTCTTACACTAGCCACTTCATCTAAGAGAAGGTTGTAGTACTATAAGAATTTACTACAATGATATGAGCACTCATCTTGCTATTCACAAGATCATCATTGTAGAGCGAGTTCACCACTACATTTGCAAGTTTATTGCATGTTACAAGAGGCCATTTTTTTCAAAAACAAGTTTTCTTGACTATTCTAAGGTCTAAAAGTTTGAATATAGAATTTAAGAGATGTCCCATACAATCTCTAATCATCCAAGTAGTCACTATCATAGCCTCTTCTTTCCATTTTGATGACAAATATTCTCTCGTGGCTCCTCATCAACACTTTAATGAACATCAAATACCATGACCCTAAAGGTTTGTGAGGTTTTGACCTTATTTTTTAAATCAATTAGAGATAACAATTATGGGTATGGAATGTTTAAGGTCGTACTAATGTCTAATGCTTATGATAGAAAGAATGATTGGAAAACATAGAATAAAAGAAGACAATGACGAGAATAACAACAAAAAAATGTTTAGTAATTCTAAATATGCACAACTAATAGATTGAAATTTTAAATGAAGCCATGAACACACCATTCCAAATCAATTATAATAAATTAAGAATGAATCCAACTATCTCAATTAATATAGAGAACACTCCATTTTTTTACATTAGGTACTTAAATTTTTGTTATAATACTCTCTAACCCAACATGGTATAACAGAAGCAGCTAAACTCCACACAAAATGGTACGTTGTACAGTTTCCAAAAATTGCAAAACACAATGGATTTCTGCAAAATTTTCAGGAGTTAAATCTTCACGTTCTGCATCCCCATTGCTGTTAAATCACAAAACATCTGATGAAAAGAGTTGTATTTTGCAGATCTAGAAGATTTTTTAGAATACCATTTTTTGTGGAGAGTAGCCTACACCTATTATAGCCAACTACTTATCAAAACCAAAGATATAAATATCTCATTACTAACCATTAATGAAATTAGGTTTCCATGATTAGATTGTATGAAATTTTTTTGCATCAAAACATTGATTCGAAAAACTTTCACACAGTCTAACCCAGAATCAACATTGAACATATTATAATCAACTCCTTACCAAAACCAAAGATATAAATATCTCAATACTAAATTCATTCCATCGAAATCAACCTACATTCTTTAATGCTACGTTCTTCATTGCTTGTACTGAAACTCAAGTGATGTTCTTAATTGTCCTGTTTATTTAATCCTTATCCACTGTACGCGTTGTACATTGGTTTAAGAGGAATATTGGTGGTAAATCACAACTGTTGAAAATGTGTGTCTCACGTTGCATGGCGCCAACCATAACGACAAACAAGCTGTCTACAGCCAAGGAATTTGGGGGAGAATTTACGAGCAATTCAGTGAGCATGTGAAATGAGAATATGAGTGATATAAGTGTATGATATATCTTCTGCCTGTCTTTATGTGATGTAATTGTTTTTCCTCTTCTGGTTTTGAGTACATGTAAGTTAAAGTGGGATGAAGGCGTCACATGCTGAGCAGGAATGCAGAAGCGATTATAACGCCGCCTGCTGCGCCACTAGACCATACTTCCTAGTGGGGCTTACCTATAAAAAACAACACCACATTACTAATTTCCACAAATGCCTATCCATTCTCCTAGTCAATGGTCGGTAGCTTTGCTTTGCTGGTCACTACATGCAAATGGCTCTTCAATTTAACCTAAAAGGTGAGAGTTTTTGGGTAATATGTTTATATTCTAATATTTTATCTTTATTTTTCGTTGTTATTGTAGAATGTCTATCAATATTGATTAGGATCAACAAGGATCGAGAACATTATTATTATTAGACATTTTATATATGTATATGAAATGTATTGGTTTTGGTTAAAGGAAAGTTTAACTTCGAAACTTGCATATACTTTTTTATTAACCATTGTTTTGAGTCTATTATATGAAAAACAAATAGAGAATTGACATTTATAGATTCTGATGATAAGTAGGTGAAGCATTGGGCCTTCCTAGGAGGTCACCCATCTTAGTACTACTCCAACTCAAGCGTGCTTAACTGCAGAGGTGGAGTAGTACTAGGATGGGTGACCTCTCGAGAAGGCCCAATGCTTCACCTCTGTGAGCATCACCTAGATGCAATGAGTGCTAAGTGGACCATTCATTCTCATGAGAGATGGGTTCTTATGAACCACTACTAATGAAACATGGGTCAATGAGTTTGACTCAAAAACTACTCAGTTGAATCCTAATAGCAATATCATAATATATAGATCTTGCATGGTACCATAAGACAGTGGATGATGTCTTACATTAACAAAGGTATAAGTTTGGAAAATACTCTGAATAGAAAATTTAAATATAATTGAAAAATAGTGCATAAATCATCACATGGGTGCGATTATTTAAGATTAAAGGTAAGAGTTTTTGTTAACATGCTCACTCCATTACCACTCCACCGTTGCTATTATTGTAAAATGCTTATTAGCATTGATTAGGATCAACAAGAATGCCTAATATTTTCATTATTGGATATTTGATGGATGTGTAAATTCATCCAATATATTTTAACTACACGGAAGTTCAGTTTTGAAACTTGAACATACCTTTGTATTACCATTCTCTTTATCCTAATGTATGAAAGAAAATATAGAGAATTGAGATATCTGAATTCTACAGGACACATTTGAATAATAGATGATATTTTACATTACCAAAAATACAATTTGGAAAAATATTTTAAATGGAAAAGCTAAATATAATTTATAATATTGCATAAATCATCACCCAAGTGCAATTATTTTTACATTAAATTTTTTATCTACATCAACAAAAAAAATTATTTGGATAACTAACAAAAATATACATATATATCTATATTTAACTATCCTTAAAGGAAAACTAGATGTTAATGTCTTGAACAAGTCATCTTCTAATTCTTTTATGAACTACCTTTCTAAGTGAAAAATTATATTTTTGTTCTTCAAATCCTCCTTGTATCTAAAATTAGTGGAAATTATTTTTAAGATCTAATCATATAATGCAATAAAAATAAAAATATAATACTAGATCTTGTAGACTAAGAGAAGCAATCTATCAAATTTTAGTAGCTATATCAAGTTATTTAATAATCTACACAAAAGTAAAATAATTCTTTCAATAGATCTAAAATATTATAATAAGCTTTCAAGGTATTAAAACTTGAATCAAATAATAAAGTTGATTTTTGTATTGAAATGCTATATTTGAATTAAAATGAATTTCCTCCAAATCACTTCATTATTAATGTAAAAAAGAATGCCATATTTTGGTAGCTCCAATTCAAACACAACTCTAGATATTTAAAGTATGTAAGAAATCCAAATTTCAGATAGTCATATAATAGGTATAAAGAAAAACATGTACACTTCATTATTAATGAAAACTAATTTTATTTAAGCAATTTGATATTCAACTAATCCCACTAATTTTCATACTTCAATTATAGTGTTTAGGATTTGATAAATATGTTACCACTCATCAATATCATTTAGTAGATAAAAATAAATTATATCCAATAGGTTCTTTACAATACTATTGCATTAGGGAATGAGATGTTAAACTTAGGAGAACCATAACATTTATCATGGAAGCACAAGAAATATAATTATAGTTGTTGGTGAAAAAGGTATAGCATAATCATGATTCAATTATCATGTACAAACTTTCATTCACCAATGTCATATTTCAAGAAGATGGCTACCATAGAAGGAAATTTCTATAAGAAGTGTCAAGGTTTCCTAGATGACTCATTTTAAGTTGTAGGGTCACCAGGGTTACCTATACTAGTAAGAAGGGCAAGCCATACCTAGACACGAGTGACCTTGTTGGTACTTAGTGTGTTCATGAGTCATTTAGATTTTTTGTTTTTCATTTTTCCTTGTCAAAACTCAATATTTTTAAATATGGGATTGTTCATTTTCTTTTCTTTTCTTTCCTATTTCATTTTTGTATTTAAATATTTCTTTCATTCTTTATTTATTCTCTCTTCTACTTTTCCTTTACCTATTTAAACCCTTTAGTCACAACATAAGCATATAATTTTGAGAAGCTTTCAAAAACTAAAGAATAAAAAAGCTTTACATCTCTACAAATAATAATCATCCTATTTAATCTCTAGCCTCATCCATATAAAGCTAATTTATCTTCCTTCCAAATAATTTTCAATTAGTACTTTCTCTTCCTATCAAGTGAAGCACCCCAAAGCTAGAGGAAAAAGAAGAAATTGTGGATAAAAGTTAAATACTCTAAGGAAATAATCTCTATACTCAAATTTTTATTTCTTTGTAATTATATCATATAATCTTTCCTTAAAGTTGTAGCACCAATATTGTTTCTTAGTTTATATTAGAATCATTATTCCTTTCTTAGCTAATATCTTTTTTTATTATTTTTTTGCAAATGACTTAGAAGTTTCATTTCTTCCCAATCTCTCCAAAAATGTCAGTGTAATTGCAAATAAATTTATTCATATACAAGTAGTTATTTTCATAAAAAATAATTAACTCACATTTCAATTTAAAAAATTAAATTTTTTTTATAAAGTACATAAAAGCTCTATGTCTTCATTGAAAAAACACAAAAGCTCTATCCATTTATTTAGTTAACGTAGTTCAAAAACTTAGAAGGGAAAAAAAGAGAATCTCTTGATACCATTATAAAGTGTTTAGTTCAATCAAAGAAAACATCATAAATTCAACAAAGGAAGTAAACATTCCAAAATCACTCCTATTTAAGCTTTTTTTATCTCTTACCTAGCTATTTACACTTTATGTGTCCAGGGATTAAGGAAATTAGATTTTGGAAAAAATATAGGAGAACATACACCTTCTTAGGTACATCCAAGAAGAGAGAATGCCTTATGAATAGAAATCATTGAACTTCTTGATGCCAAACTCACAACAAGAATTATGAGATGCAAGATAATACCTAAACACAATTATTAGTTTACATCACACCTTACATAATAATATCATAGTCCCCCATCTTGCATTCTTTCCTTAATAAGTGAGTAAAAGTGATATGACCCCATATTAAGTGATCATATTGCTATCACTTGTCAAGATCCCCTTCCTTGAAAAGAGGCTAGTCCATCAAATTTTCCCCCACTAGATTGGATTTTTTCATGAGAGCAAGAATATTTTGGTCAATGTCATTCGTAAAGGTGAACACATATTATAGTCCAAGTCCATATCATCTATTTTGTGAGGATTCAACTTAGAATATAATAGAAACATTGTACCTAAATTTTATATTTAGATCTAAAAAGAGAAAAGAATGTCCTTGCAAAATAAGTGAATAATACTCCCATTAGACTTAGTAGATAAAACATGAATAGATCAACTATGAGAATAATATAAGTAATTTATTAAATTCTAATATGAGTTTTAGTACATTGTTTTGGTGTTCATACTATTGCTTTGATTAGAGAGTTATCTTTCTTGTCACTTAATTTTAACTAAATTGATCAAAGAGAATGAAAAACAAACAATGAATTGCAGATTTAGTGAATGAAATAAGAATGTGTTAAATTTATTTCATGACTTTGTCACAATCACATAGAAACGACATTATTTTTATTCCAAAGAAGATTAGTATAGAAAGGTTGTATATAAGTCACAAACCATCAAAAGATATTCTAATTAAAAGTTCTATCATCCCAACAATATAATAGTTATTTGAACCATAATTTTTTTATCATTATATCTTAATTTAATCTAGCATCAGTTTCATTATATCTTAATCATATATGTAAATATAAAAATTCCTTTTATGAAAGAAAAGATTTATTAAATGAAGAGTAGTGTCCTCAATAGATAGGCTTCTTGTTTTTATTCTTAGATGATGATCCTTTTTTTGTTTTTGCATGAGAAGAGCACCTAAACTAGCTTTATCAAGTTGTCCACGTTAGTCTTTAATAATAAAAGTTGTGTGCTAACTTGGTGAAATATGATCACTGATCCAAAAAAATAGATAAACCACTTGATATATATAATTTATTTGTAATCATAAATCTATGATCAATCTATTAAATATCATATTATTGAATAATTTATTAGGAAAAATAAATTATAATATTTCTTTAATTTATAAAAATCTCTTTCACATTTCTTAATATTTTATGTGATTTTGTATTTTCATGTGATAATTCTCATTTAAAAAGAATTCAAAACTCATTAAAATGTAAACTCTATTATGAATGGATATCATTCTGGCCAAAACTACAATCATTTATGAAAGGGTATGACACATGTTTACACATACTCTATTATGTATGAATATGGTCCTTCCCAATTATACAACAATCATTTAAGATAGAGTCTGATGCATGTTAAGCATACACTTAGTGTGGTCCTTACTCTAGTTGGCCATGCAGATGCCTGATACAACTAATATTCACTATTATGATTTTAAAAATCCCATATGCTAATTTCTAGGCATGGAAACATTGCATTTTGGAAACGGCATATTCTGAAACATAATAAGTAATTCTACTTAGAGCATCAAACACAATAAAATAAGCTTAATTTCTTCTACTCTTAACTCTTTACTGGCCTTTGCTAAGATTTTCAAAGAATTCTTGTTCTAGTTTGAGCTATTATTGTTCAATTCTATTGCCAACAAAAACAATTTCATCATTAAGGCTTTCAAGGCAATCTGTTCAAGTGTGTGGGGGTTCTTTCCTGGTTTTAGATAGGTTCTTTGTTATGCTAGGTCATGCATTCTTATAGATCTTGTCGATGTATGAAGCACTTGAACATGACTAAGAGTGATCAGAGAGATTTGAGATAGAAATTTATACAAATGCATCTTTAACAAGTGGTATATTGTGCTTATTTTTGAAGGTGGGTAGTGATCTCAAACAAACAGTATATTGTGGTCAATATATTAGTTGTTTATTTAATCATTTATCTTAATGGTGAGTTTCAGCGAAACAATCAATATATCAAGCTTAAATGAATCGTTTCAGCAAAACAATCAATATATCAAGCTTAAATGATGAGTTTCAGCGAAACAATCAATATATCAAACATAAATGATGAGTTTCAGCCAAACAACTAACATATCAATATATCAAGCATAAATGATGAGTTTCAGCCAAACAACTAACATATGAACACAACTTATATTTCATATAAACAACCAATACATTAAACATCTTATTCTTTGATGTATCAATTACTTATCTGAATGACAAATCTCAGATAAAAAACCAATATATTAAACACAACCTACATCTCATATAAACAGCCAATACATAACTTGCACTTCTTTTCTTCCCATCCAAACAACCACAATGTGTGTACTCCCACAATAAAAAGATATCTCAGCTCTTATGTTAAGAAAACCTACGTTTGCAGACGAACAAATGGCACAGTTAAATAACCCATTTGTCTTTTAGACTTAAGTTTGGTATTTAACTTTTCAACTTTCATATTTAACTTTGTGGGCTTATTTACGCAGCGTTTTAGAATAACTCATAATGGCCCAGTATCAATTATTTCAAGCGTCTCTTAAACCCTTTTGTCTCTTAACACATATACTGCAGTTAGAATAAACTACATATTGAAGTTTCAACGTTCACTGCTAAGTACAGACATTTTGATTACTCTAATATATCTAGTGAGAAACACAGCTTTCTGTGCAATAACTCCATGCATGTTAAAAAATGGTAGCCACCATTGTTGAACCAGAACCAAGATCAAACCCACTATACAAAAAGCATTGATTCTGAAATCAAATAATTTTGAAACAGAATCTTGAATTCCTCTTTATCTTACAATATCGGAACATGTTAGGTTGAGAGTTTTATAAGCAGTGCAGTACCTTATGCGCTTTGGCATAACAATTTTTCTGTTGATAATTCACTCGGGGAGATTAAAAATGCAACCCTATACACATACCCTCAATCTCAATCTCAACTCATTCTACACCATATGATACTCCATTTTTTTAGTGTAAAATTTCCCCTCAACCAACAAAACATAAAACCATTATCAATGGTTTTAATTTCCTTTTAACATCTTAGGAGAGGAAGCTCTTCTGGGAACTGATCAGAATGTTCTGCTGATTTCCAACTTGATCTGCCCAAAGTGAACTCCAAATCAGGAAAGCTTGAAACCTTTGGAATCATCAGTTGCGAAGAGACTATTGTATTATGGCAGCGTGGAAGGTTGTTCTGTAAAGTGTTGCCCTGACGTACATGGGATTTCTGGTCCAACTTCATCTGATGAGCCAACTGCAGGCAATGAAAGTGAAAACAAAATAAAGATAAGATTTCCATTTTTTTAATATGGTAATATTCTAATTGGGAATTGATCTCACTGTATGCCAAAAGCCCACACCTCATTCTGATCAGCGGATGTGTGAAGATGAGATTGAGATAAACTGTTATTGTCCAGTTGAAGTAGATTTCTTGACCAGCTTCCAATGCTATCATTGCTGAGAAAACAAAGAAATCAATTGTAAATTAGTCTATCCATTTTGTATGCACTACAATTCACTTTTGAAAGATTTAGAGAAGATTTCTAAATTTCTAAGTGATAGTGGTTTAGGGTTACTTATTCCCCAGTAAATTAACTCTATGCATATGGCCTCCTATCTAATCCAATTGAACTCTTGTAAAAGCTTGAAGAAGATGTGGAAGATGTCTTAAGAGATTGAACATTACCTTGAAGAAATGTTCTGTAAATTCTGGTGGTAGAATTTTTTCTGGTGTTCATGAAATACTGTAGTTTTTAAGCCTCCTTCATTCACTTCACTAACATTAGGATCGGTTTCTATCTCCCCTTTACTTGTTGTCTGGTTGATTTTTGAAGAAGAAATGAAACTGGGCATAAAATCTTCAGATTTTTTCATGGAAGAATCTCCAAACGTATCACAAGGCACTGTCGCTGCAATTATAAATTGGAAAAAAGACAAATCAATGGTTTGCAATAATAAAACCTGATTTAAACCATAAATTTACGATGCACTTTGATCGATTCAATTCTGACCAAGACGCTTAGAATTTAATCACAGGACTGGAAAGACTTCACAACCAAAAATAAAAAATAAAAAATTCAGTCATCTACACCATAAAATAATCTGGCCAACCTTGACAGGCTGGTTTGGAAAATTACGTGCTAATGAGTTAAAAACTGTGCAAGATCTTAATTACCTGCAGGTCTGTCAGTAGTCTTCACTGTTCGATACATCTGCATCAACCAAACAAAAAACAAAAGACAGTTAACTCATTTATGTATCGTGAATCGATAACTTGTTTTCATATGAGAACTTTCAAATTTAGATTTGTATGCCTCCAAGACCCAGAAACAGATTTTAAGCATAATAACTTTGAATCTTATGGTTAAGACTGCAACAGATTTTAATGGCTGAAATAGCAGGTCTAATTCAGTTTATAAGGATGTTTAGAATTAGATAAATAGACTGGAATACGCACAGCAAATGTAAGAATACAGCATGGGTTGGTCTCCAAAAAAACTTATGAACAGTACAGTATTACTGGAATTATAATGGGATCTTCACCATCCATGGAAGAACTTTTTCGTTTTGGATGAAGTACTTAGATCCAGTTTATGCCTCCTAAAAGCTTTTTTTTTTTCTGGTTTTTAATGTCTTTAAAACAAGGGAATGAATATAGAACAATATTTCCATTAGGAAGCAGTTTGAAGGCAGATTTTAAGATTGCCATTTTCTAATCCATGTACTTTATGAAAACTAATGAACGCTAATAAATGCTTCTCTAGGTAGATCCATATGCGTTTATTAGAGATGTCAAGATGATTCTAGATCCCATTTATTAACAGCTAATCTGTGAGTAATATGCACAATGAATTTTCCGTACAATAGTACAAGATCCTATAGAAGGAAGTGGAATGAAAGAATTAAACAGTGAGCATGAAGAATGAACGCACTGTAAACCCAACAAGAAGTGGTCGGTGGGTACTTTTGCATTTATTTGTTTTTAACTTTTTCCACATGGTTCTGGCTGATGCTTTCCATTGCAGATCCTGAAGCTTAAAATCTAAGACATCAATCAGATTTCAACAGTCTGATAATCATTTCAACCCTGAAATCAAATGGAAAATATGTATTACCTGCAAGTGGCTCTTTACATGAGCAAGAGTGAGGTCCTTGACATTCATGAGCTCTAAAACTGACTTGGGTGTTGCCCCTATACACAAAACACCAGATTTAGAGTAAGCCCAATTGACAAAACATTGTGATTGAATTGAGTTCAATCACTCTACACATAAAATCAACAAATTTGGACAAGAAACAATGAAAAGAGAATGCACAAGAGCTAACAATAAACAGCTCAGGATGCTTACTTTCATGGCCTCCAAGGAGCTCAACTGCATGTACAAAATGGGCATGAAGGGTGCTAGTCCAACGCATCCTGGGGGCTCTCATGCTTCTTTTATTGGGCAACTTTGAAGGCATAAATCTTGATCTATACCCACTGTCAGCAAAGCCACAATTTTCCCTAGAAACAATCTCAGGTTTTCTGTTATGATCCTGAGAAATTCCCATACCCAGTTCAGGATGGCCAGGAAATTCACACTGATTCACAAAATCACCTCTAATAAACCTTTCCCCAGCTTGTGCAGCCATGTAATGATGATTATCAGGGATCAGGCCTGGTAATGGCAGACCTTGCACTGCTATACTGCTTCTATCAGAGTGTAGAGGATTACAAATAAGATGGGGTGGAAGCCCTTGATTGATACTCCCTCCAAGCTGAAAAGAATGTATTGCAGGCTGATCAAATCCAATCCCTCTTCCATTAATCTCATTCTCTGCAAACCCACCAATACACAAGTGCATGGATGTTGCATCCTCTTGGCTTTTATCACTCCCTGTGCTCAAATTAGTTACCACAGAGCTCTCTGTAACACTACTGCTATTATTAGACCTAACTTGTGCACTAGAGCTGCTGCTCCACAAGTCCAAGACAACATCTTGTCCTTGGTTACTCGTAGATGAAGTACACTCAGGATTGGGGGGACTTAGACTTATCTGCAGAGATAAATCCAGAGGATTATAAGCTGCATTTTGGTGGTAAGAAAGCCCTAGCTTTGACATGATGCTTGATCACCTTGTACAAGCTGGATCAACTTTATCCACAAAAAACACTTGATATCTAATCTGTGGAAATGAAATCTTTCGATTTCTATTTCGACTGTGGGGACACAAGTCCATATATATATAGAATGCAGGGAAGCCCAAACCCAGCTATGATCTCTGCATGCTACAAATTGAATTAAAATAGGAAAAGAACATAAAACAACCTATTTTTATTCTTTGACCAGACACAAAACCAGACATGCTTAGCTTACACATCAATTTAAAAAACATCACTACAATGACCTAAAAACCCACAAGTACGGCAACTGAGGGTTAAAGGAATATATCCTGTCTAATCAACCCCACAAGCAAATTTTACAGTCTCATGTGCATATGGAGAAGATACCTATTAAACTTACCTAGGGAAGTTAAGACTCAAATTTTGGATTTGTACAAACAATGCCTCGTCTTCATTTGCCTCCTTATTCAATATTTGGAGAGATTGAAAATATTCACCATTTCCAATATTGGTAGAGTAATTTCATTTTAAGGTATTAGATTGGTTGGTTTAAAATTGATGCTGTTTTTGGATTAGATTGTGTTATAGTTTTTTAAAGTGTATGATCTTATTGTGGAATTTATTGTCTTTATATTAAAGAGAGTTTTTTTTCAACATTTCACATTCCTTATTCATCATTGGGATTTTAGAGTGAGCTTTTTTTCAACATTTCACATCTCCTATTCATCATTGGGATTTTTTGTCTAAGTTAGATTGGTTTGTTTAAAAAAATTAATTGATGTTGTCTTTGGGTCGAAAGTGTTTGATAAATGTTCTGTTTTATTTTGGAATTTGTTGTCTTTATATTAGAGAGAAATTTTTTTCAGCGTTTCACATTCCCTATTCATTATTGGGATTTTATGCCTCTCTTAGATTGGTTGATTTAAAAAAATTAATTGATGTTGTCTTTAGATTATAAAGTGTTTGAGTTTTTTAATCAATGATCTTCGAATTTTCTCTCTCTTAGCTCTCTATTATCATATGATGGATCATTGAGTGTTATCCAAAATGTTGATTAAAATAATCAAACACATTATAATCTTGAAGCAACATCAATTGAATTATGGATTGTGGTGATCTGATAACATTAATTTAAAAAATATATATTTAACATGTTTATTATTTTGGGGGGGTTTATTGTATATTAGTGTGTTTTAAGTTTGGTAATTTAATAATAATTTTTATTGATCAAATATGGTAAATAAAAATATCAATTAAATCGATACAATTAAGATAGTTTTTAAGTCGTGATTAAACCAAATATCAATATGTTAATATGGTGTATGAGATATTTTTATGCTAGTATTTTATGAGGTTGTTTCTCACTTTATATATTAATCAATTGGGATGTACAATCTTTTGTTTTTTTCACAAACAAGGGGTAAAATTTTATTAGTCAAAAGAATACAAGTAAGAAAGCCTATAGCCCAACATAGAACAAAGAATTAACCATTCCTATCCTCTTCAACCAAATTCTATAACAAATGAGATAAATCAAGCCGCAAATGTTCCCATTCTACAATATTTCAACCATCCAATCCCTCAAATGCCCATTTCGCTAGGGAATCCGCTACTCCATTCCATTATCTAAGAATATGACAAAAAGTAATAAATTCTAAAGACTCACTTAACCATAGAACCTATTGAATAAGGAGAGCTAAATGCCAATTAACATCAGCATATTGATGTATGAGATTTTACTATATTCAACCAATTAAATTATAACCCTCGACGCGAAATCAAATTTAGATATATACAACTTAATTTTTAAAATAAAAGTAAAATGTGAGATTAATGAGAATGGCTTAATTACACGTACGTGGGAGACACGTGTGGAGCCCAGCGATCGTCATCTTCACATGCGAAGGTCGCTCACGTTGACTCACAGGCCACGCTTTAAAAAGGCTTATAACTTTTTAAGTCCTTTTAAGTCCCTCCTGTCATAACTAGGTCATTATTGTTTTCCTCCTCTTTTTTCACAAAGGTTATTAGTCAGCGCTGGATGCGGTAGATTCCCTGGGAATTTGGGAACTTCACCGTCACATTTCACCCGAGGGACATTTTTTTAAACCTTTCTACACCTTGAAATCAACCCCCAAAAAAACCCTTCTTTAACAAGTCAAAAGCAAGAAGAATAATATGATCAAGCTTGTTTCTACCAAGGGTATAAGTTAAAAGACAGTATTGTCATCTATTGTACCGTTCCACCATGCATTCCTTCATAATTGGGATACAAATTGTCTATGGGATCGATAGAATGCATCGACTTCATAGTGTGTTTCGATGAATTCTGTCGGTCTTATAAACAGAGCCTTATGAGTGTGTCATCCACATTAGGGTTTGTAGGTCTTCAAATAAAAATTTACTGAAGTTTTTCTTTCCACCATGCATTCCTTCATGAGTGGGACACAAATTTTAGCTTTATGTCTATTTATCAGTGGGTGTTGTCTCAATAGAATGTACCGGTTCTATAGTGTGTTTTATAAGTTATACATATATATTATGGGGTCGGTGCATTCTATCGGTCCCATAGTTAGAACTTTATAAGTGTGCCACCCACATTAGGGTTTGTAGGTCTTCAAATAAAGATTTTGTAAAGTTTTTCTATATAGTTATGATTTTCTATAATTAGGGGAAGTGTACCGGTAGTCGTTGTAGCTAACTTCACACACCTGAAGATTCTAAACTATACATCATATTTTAACCTTTTTTTTGTTGTTGACTTTGCATGCAACTTAACTGTTTAAAGCTATTGTTTTGGCTTCTGGGTAGTAACGATGGACGATGTGGGATCCATTATACATACAAGGGTCAAAAAGTACACATATCAAACCGTCGCCCGATACTTGCTTAAAGATGTCTTAATAATCGTGCACTTGAAATTGCTAATACCTATGTACAAATGCCCCAGTTGTCGTGCGCTATGGATACCAATACAGGTGCACAAATGAGTCAATTATGGTCCAAAATGCTAAAAAATAAGCGACTATTGATACATGTGAAATTTATTAATGGACTTTTAGTTATTTGATTTTTGGTTTTATTTAATTTAGTAATCGAGGGGTTGAGTGTGCAAGGAGTGAATGGTTATTGGAAGATGAATGGTAATTGGTGCTCTTCCCCTGTAGTGGTATATTTGAGTGTTTTTAGATTAAATTATATGAATTTTTATCATGGTTTGTTAATAATAGAAGAATGGTCTTTATATTTTTTCATAAACATGTTTTGGTTTCTTGAATCAAATTTATTCAATATAGTTATTATTTATAGTTGTTTTCTTAAAATGGCACAATCTCATGGAGCATTTGTATAGATCAATCAAACATTTTCAGATCTACTTTATTATGGAATATTTATATCTAGGGGAGAGGAGCCTATAGTGGAGTGGGGACCAATAGAGGGGATGGTAGCTGGGCACAATTAGTCCTTTAATGAAGCACAAAAAGTGTCATATCAATACTTTCCCCAAAAAGATTTCAATAAATCTAAGAAACAACCAATGATGTGGTGCCACACCAGGACATCAGTAAATATGTATTATTGTACAATTATGGTCCTCAATTTTGGAACCATTTTGGATGCCACAACAAAAAAAAGCATGTTGATGTAGCATCATATTTGACCATGTGGACTCAAAACCAAAATTTTAAGTAGGGGACTTGGCAAGCAAGCAACTATACAAATAGAGAGTGACTTGAAATATTCACTTAAGACTTTGGAATTCTCGAATTTAAAGTGCTCCACTATAAGACCCTCTCCCCTATGTGTTATTATTTATAGTTGGATATTTTAATTTTTATCTAGTGTGAATTGTTATACATGTTTTGAATTACTTTTTAATTTAAATTTATAATCTTTTATTTTTTACACGATTTTATTGTAATCCATAAAAAAATTCTATGAAAACTTAAAAATTTGATGCTATAATTTTTTTGACACCTAAATATACGCTTACTCATTTTTTATTCTTAATCTAATATAAAAATTATTTATTATTTTAAAAATGATTATATTAAATATATTTCTTTTAATTTTATTACGATTAGGATAAAATTATTTTATTATATGAAAATTTTTAACATTTTAATCTAATTAAATATTCACATTATAAAGACATATTATCTTCTTTATTTATTTATTTTTAAAATATCTTAAGTTTATTACATTATAAAAAAAATTATTAATTTAAAAAAAAACATATTTAAATAGTAAAGAGTAATTTATCTTGTTAAACATATTCTCGTAACCATTACGCAATAAATTATAGAGTTATGTTTTATTTTTAGTCTACAATATTATGTCTTATTTTTGGACCACAAAGAAAAATGGACTAATTTTATTGTAAATAGCATTCTAAAGTGTATACGTATCTCTCTTAGACATCACGTGTTACGTCTTTACCTTCCTATGCACACTATTGTGTTACTCTTAGGTCACAAAGAAAATAAATGTATTTCATTGTAGATGGCATTCTCATGTGTATATGTGTCACTTAAACATCATATGTGACATCCTTTTCCCCTCCTATTCACAATAATGGACCATAGTGAAAATAGAATATAATGATTGTAGATGATCCCTTAAACATCTCATGTAGAATCATTTTCCCTCATATGCACATTAAAGTGTCTTTTTATTGGGCCAAAAAAATGGCATCGTAGATGTCATTTTCATATGTATATGTCCCTTTTAAGCATTCTATGTGACATCTTTTTACCTCCTATGTACAATAGTGGGCCAGAAAGAATAATAATATAATATCTTTTTATATGATATCTTAATGTGTATATGTGTGTCCTTTAAACATTCCCTATGACACCATATTCCCTCTTGTGCTCGATATGGTGTCATACGCTTTGTCCAAGAATAAAAATAGTAATTGTGGATGAAATTTTCAAATGTATACATGTGTCCCTTAAACATTATATGTGACATTTTTCCCCTTATATGTACCAAAGTGTGTTCCACTCTTGGCCCATAAAGAAAAAATAGACTAATTTTATTGTAGATCTAGAACTTTTATGTGCATATGTGTGTCTTTTAAAGAATATATGTGATACTTTTTTCCCTCCTATTCATAATAGAATGTCCTTCTCTTGGACCCCAAAGAGAATATTTAGAAAAATTTTAATTGGATAATATTCTCACATGTATATATGTATGTTCCTTAAAAATCATATGTGATATTCTTTTCCCTCCTCTACATAATTTTATGTTTTACTCTTGAACCACAAAAAAAAAAACAATTTATTGTAAATATTGTCATGTATATAAGTGTGTCTCTTAAGTACTATATGTAACATGTTTTCCCTCTAAACCATATGCAACAATTGCATGGAAAGAAATGTATCATTTTAGATCCCAAAAATTTAAGTCATATAATATTGTAAAAATATATGTAATAGTTTTTATTTTTTTCTAGTAAACATGAATGCAATGAATAATAGTATACCATGTGAAATAAATTATCAAACATGCATGGCTTCCATATCAATGCCCTTGTCTCAATAAAAATTGGTGCAGTCACAGTAGGAAAGTCCTCAAAGAGAATTGTCTGGACCATGCAACAAGAGTTGCACAACAGAAACAACTCAGTGTGATGGAGGCAATGCAGAAACAAACTGTATTATATCATGAAAATCAATTACAAATTGTCAGCAACATGCGGGCTTACAAGATTCGACACACAGGCTTGATTACGTACATGCTCAACTACAATATCCGAGCTCAAGCAAGAATACGAGCCAGCTTCGGACCTCCTAACCTTCAAATTTATCTTCTCTGAGCTCCTCCTCCTTTCTAAATGCTTAATTACATTGATTTATATGGTCAAGAATGATCTTCATCGGCCCAAGATGAAATGAATGTAGATGAATCAAGACGTAACGTGTAACAACCAAGTTGGCCTCCCCCAAAGAGATTCCTTCAAAAAATTCATGGAATGAAGTGCAGACCCAAGGCAAGGTCGGCTACATGCCAAGGAACGTTGGAAACAACAAACAAAGGCTCTGCAAGCTACAAAAAAGATCCACAAGATTCACCAATAGCAAATAGGTCCAAGCAGTTCTGGTGCTCCAAGCCAGAAAATTGTCTCAGATTCAGGAAGCGATAACTTGCCAGAAAAAGATCCAAAAGTCCTATGGACTTAGGATAAAGTAGATGAACATGTCCACAATCAAAATCCAACTCCACAAATATGGAGATCAAATACAAAGAAACACAGTAAGAAGTGTTGAACTACAAAATAGGAAAAAAACTAAAAGAAAATGTTTTTGGTTGATGCAAGATTGCCAAGAACTAGGGATGCTCATGCATCAGACATCTAGGGTTGCTGAAAAAAAGTGAGTCCCTCACTTGCTGGGGTTGGAGAAAAACCAAGACAGTCTACCTCTGCCTGAGAAATCCATGATGAGTTTTCAATTGGTCTGCCTTTCCACTTCACAAGATACTCTCTGTACTGGTTGCTCTGGGTGCTACACCCAATCCTACTATCCAAAATATCTTCAATCTAGTCTGGTTCCCTTTGGGGTATCTGCTTCTCCAAGTCTGTTACATTGTCTTCACTGAATTTTGTCTTATGATATTGATGTAGGTCTACAATGTTGAATATAGGTGAAATTTCCAAAGTATCAAGTAACTCCACTTTATATGCATTTCTGAAACTGAATTTCTTCAAGATTTGACAAGGTCCAAACTTCCTCATCTTCAACTTGTTATAGGTTCCAACTCCAAAAATCTCTCTTTTCTCAGATACACCATCACTTCATCTCCAACATCAAATTCCTTATGTCTCCTCTTTTCATCTTCTTTCTCCTTATACTTGTTGTTCATGTCTTCTAAATGCTATTTGACATGAGTATGTATTGTCTTCATATGCTTTGCAAATTCTTCTGCTTCTACACTCCTTTTATCTTCATTACTAATGTCTTTCAATTCTGATATACCTCTAGGATGTACTCTGACAACAATCTCAAAAGGTGTTCTTCTGGTACTCCTATTCACTGAATTATTGTAGGCAAATTTTGCCTATGCAAGAATCAAGTCCCAACTTTTGGTTTTCTCTCCAACTAAGCATCTCAACAAATTTTACAAACTCCTATTCACTAGACTTTTGTCTATCCATCAGTCTGTGGGTAAAAAGTAGAACTAAACTTCAAATCTATCTTCATCTTCTTCCAAAGTGTTCTCCAAAAATATCCAACAAACTTAGTGTCTCTATCTGAAACTATGCTCTAAGGTAATCCATGTAATCTCACCACTTCCTTGAAAAATAGGTCAGCAACATGTATTGCATCTGTTGTCTTCTTATAGGGTATGAAATGTGCCATCTTTGAGAACCTATCTACCACCGTAAATATAGAATATTTTCCTCTTTGTATCTTAGGCAATCGAAGTATAAAATCAATGCTTATGTCCTCCCAAGGTCTCTCTGAAACTGTCAAAGGCTTATACAATCTAACATTCTGACTACTACCTTTTGTAAGTTAACAAATTCTACAACTCTACACGAATTTGTTGACATCCTTATGAATTTGAGTCCAAAAGTAATTCGCACTAATCAATGCCACTATCTTATGAACACCAAAGTGTCTGAGTAATCCTTCACTATGCTTCTCCTTTAATATATTCTCTATCATAGAACTCCTAGGTATACACAACTAAACTCCTCTAAACAAAATATCATCTTGAACGAAATAATATAACCACTCACTTTTGTCCACCATAACTGGTTCCTTACAAGCTTTCCAAGGTTCTGCAAAATCCGGGTCTTCCTCATACGAGTTCTTTAATTCTTCAAAACCTAATACCTCCACTATTATCCCTATTAGAAGATTCCTCCTTCTACTCAATGCATCAACACTTATATTTGACTTTCCACTTCTATGCTTCAAAACAAAGGTATAACTCTACAAGAACTCTAGCTATTTGATGTGTCTCTGATTCAACTTACTCCGACTATTCAAATACTACAAAGCTTGATGATCAGTATACAACACAAACTCCTTAGGCAATAAATAATGTCTCCATTTCTTTAATGCTTGAACTATGGCATATAATTCCTGATCATACACTGAATATCTCCTCCTTGCATCATTCAACTTCTCACTGAAATAAGCCATTGGTCTTCCTTCCTAACTTAATGCTACTCTAATTACATTCCCACTAGCAGCATAATCTACTTGAAATACTTTGCTAAAATCTGGTAAATACAACACAGGTTGCTATGTCACCTTCTGCTTCAACAATTCAAAGCTCCTATTTGCTCTAGTTGTCTATTTGAAATCCTTTCTATCTCCTCTCATTTCTTCTGTCATAGGGCCACAAACTGCACTAAAATTTATGATAAAATTCTATTAGAAGCTAGCCAGTCCATGAAATGATCTTACCTCTCCAATGCTTTCCAGTGTAGGTCATTCAATAATTGTCATTACCTTCTCAGGATCCGTCTTCAGTCCATCCGTAGATATCACAAATCCCAAATAGACCAACTCTTCATGAAATTTCACTTCTTAATATTTATCAGCAACTTCTCTTCTCTCAACCTCTGCAAAACTTGTCTCAAATGCAACATATTCTCTTCTTTTGTGATGCAGGAGAATCCCTGGTGTAGACACCCAAAATTGTCATGTCTAATTAAATAAATATTTTATTTATTTGATTATCTAAGCCTAATTCTTCTATTAATTAAATAAATCTTTATTTATTTAATTAATTCATTTATCCTCTTTTGGCCTTATTTCTCATTTAAATAAATACATTTATTTATTTAAATTATCCTTTTCCTAAATTAAATAAATATCTTATTTATTTAATTATCCCACTTCTTCTATTAATTAAATAAATCTTTATTTATTTAATTAAGTCATTAACCTTTTCTACCCATGACACATGTCATTCATCTCTTAATTCATACACTACCTACCCCTTTCATTATTTTATTATTTTCTTTACGTACCCTCTAATCATAGCCGACCTCCTTTTACACCTCTCAATCTTATCCCTCCATTTCATATAGTGTCTTCTATATAAGGAGATGCTTCCTTCATTATCAAACCCTAACTACTTGATCAATTGACTACTTGGCATATGCGATCCTACTTGCAACCACATTTTGTTCTTTGTTGAGCTCTTGTGCATATAAAATCTGAGAGCAAATATATCAAGCAAGATCAATGGAGATAGGAAGAATGGAGATCCAAACCCTATTGGACATGTGATGGTATAATCTTTGTGATTTCATTTGATTTGCATTGTCTTAGGTAATCTTCATATGTTATGGTGGATCTTTGTTGTTGTTAGGCTAGGGTTTTGTGGTTGAATTCATTTAGCCTTTCAATATCGTTATTATTGTTATCCATTTTCACCATATACATTTTGGCACGCCTGGTGGGACTCTTGTCCTTTTTTTTTTGCATTTAACATTCTTGTTGCAGATTTTGTGTTTTGAAGTGGCAGATCTGACGTTTTTAGCAGCATTTTGATATTTTAGCGTCTGCGTACTTTCGGATCGCGTTTTTTGATTTTCTGGCGTGTCTGCGACACCTGGAATCGCATCTGTGTTATTAAGTCGCATCTGTGGTGTTTTTAGCCGCGTCTGTATCCAGAGGTCGCGTCTGCATTCTAGAGCCGCGTCTGTGCCTCACAGAACCGTGTCTACATCAGGAAGTCGTGTATGTGTTGAGGGTAATCGCATCTGTGTCCACTGATTTCAAATTTTGGGATTATTGATTCAGTTTTGGGTTTTACATTTAGGGTTTCAGATCTGGTTTATTTTGAGCTAACATTTTCAGATCTAGCTAACAAAATCAGTGCAGCTTGTCTTTAAAGAAAAATCATTTGGTTGAAGGCCCCTATTTTCACAAAGTCTTTTGGGTTTAAAATTTACCTAACTTGTGTGCTTGTAGAAAGGGGTGATTATTTCAAACAATCCAAACTACTAACAACTCTTTGTTGCAGGTCCTTGGCAAGGGTTTTTTGGATTCTTATTGTGTGCCTTGTTTTCATAGACTAGCAAACACTTCAATTGGTGCACTAAAATTGAATCATTGCCTTTTGTGTCTTGAGCAATAGGCTCTTTTTGTTTAATCTTTAGAGGGCCTGTCTTCCCATGTGGTCATTAGGACTACTAGTGAGAAGAGAACGACCCAAGTGGTAGCGAGGAAAACCCACCTCTTCCGAACCACTATAAACAACTGTATTCATGGTGAAAACTATGGATAACGTGTGCTGATTAGTTCATACCGACACTATGTCTCTCCATAAACCCGTTTGATCAAATTTATTTGATCAGTTGTAGGGCGTAACCCCTACCGGCTGGGAGCCTTCTGTATTTACAGAGCTGAAAGTGCTGCATGTATGGCCACACGAGCGGATGCCCTTACTAGCACCTTTTTGTTTTAGAAGGCCAAATCCTTCTAGTTGTTGGGGCAGGTGGTCGGACCTCTGGTAGCGGCCCACACACATACGGTTCTTAGTAGAGATACAAAGTTCGCCACAGGGAGTTTTCGTGGGGACTGATGCTTGGCTGACCCGAGAAGTGAGTGCCGAGGGTGGAGCTAATGAGGTCAAGCATCTAAGTATCCACTCTGAATAGCGTAGCCTCAGGGGTAAAACCCCATGTGGGATCAACAACTATTGTCTTGGCCAGCCATAAGAATTGTGCTTGACTTATTTTAAACATTCAAACATTCAAGACCAAACAACAAAACATTGTGTCTTTTGTGTTTTCAAGTGTATGCAAAACAATTTTACATCAAACAACACACTTTTCTTGGAGTCATTTTGGGTCTTGACACTTGCAAACATTGGGTCTTCATCAACAATGTGTCCTCTTGTCACAAAAAAACAGTCAAACAGTCAGATTTGGTCACAACAAAACAACTTCACAGATTGGAAAATATTGCACAAATTTTGCAGAAATGCGTCTGTGTCTGACATAATAGCATCTGTGTTGTATAACCGTGTCTGTGAAGGGCAGAAACGCGTCTGTGTTCCCAGAATCAACATTGCAATTTGCACAAAATCTCAGAAACGCGTCGGTGTTAAACAGAGTCACGTCTGTGTCAGGAAACCGTGTCTTTGAAGTATATAGGCGTGTCTGTGTTCAGAATTAAAAAACTATTACAGTCCAGCAAACAAACACAGTCAGTTTCAGAATTCTTGAGCTTCCTAGGTTGTTTCTCCAGGTTTTCATTTAGCATTCAACCTATCTTTGGGTCTCACAAAGTCCATCATTGCTTCACATCTCACTTTACATTCACAATTGTCTAAACTTGAATCAAAAGGTCACTTGTTTGTCCTCACTATACTTTGTCAACACACTACATACAACAACATTTTGCTAAGTGGTCCCTCATCAAGGTTTCTTACCTTTAGGTCTCATTTGGTCTTACTTAGAGTCAAGGTCAACTTACCTCATCAAGAGAAACTATCCTCTCTTTGGAAGTCACACCTACTCTACTACATACATACTTGGTCTTACACTTTGGACATTGCAAGTACACTTCAAATTCATTTACATTCCATTCAACTCTTGGTCTTCCATACCTTTTTACATTTTCATCTAGTCTCACACATCTCGATCAATACCTAGTTCATGGTTGAAACCCATTCTCAAAAATCTAGGAGAGAAACTAAAGAGGCTCAAGAGTCCACAAACATGAGTTCTTATGAGTATGACAATGATATCTTTTTCAATTCTGATCATACTACATTACCTGACATGGATGCCTATAGAAACATTCCAAATGTTGAGAACATGGACACTACAAACAACAATGATACACACAATGATGATATGGACAACTTTTCAGTACATTCAGTAGATGTGGAAGAATCCATTATGAATCCCCATTTCAATCGATTGGTTGAGGAAATAATGAGGAGGGATAGACAATACTTCTTACAAATGATGGCACAAAGTGGAGCCATGATGGCAATAGAGGACCACATATGGTACCTGAATCACCATCATCTTTGTTTCAAAAACCAGAGGTCCCATACACACATGGTCAAGCATATGATACTCACCTTCACAGGCCATTATGGAAGTCTTATGCAGACAGATTTGCTCAATCACATACCAATGCTAAGGATCAACCACCAAAGCAATTGGATATTCAAAGGCATGCTCAAAATTTGGACACAAGGAAACCCCGTGTCAAATTTGGGGGTAACACATTAGAACATGACATGCCTGTAGAATATGGTATACATGCACAAAATAGATATGGTGTTCCTCAACATGAATCTATACCAAGTGGTCCATATACGCAGCATCGCTATAGACCTCCTCCATATGAGCATGTGTATGATCAATATCATCCATATATGCAACATGCTCCTCCTCAAATCAGTGCCTCAAGCATGGGGTATGGTCCAAGAAGTCGATCTCCACCTAAGAGCAATTTGGAGCAACAAATCAAGGACTTACAAAAGAAAATGGAGGACATAAATACATCGAAGCCAACATACACAATGAGAGACATATGTCCCTATCCATTTGACAAAAGAATTCCAATGCCTCCATTTCCTACACACTTTGTGATGCCTAAGTTTGATAAGTACAGAGGCAAAGGGGATCCTAAGGCACACATAAGACAATTTTTCATAGCTTGCATTGAGGTAGCAGCATAAGAGACATATTTGATGAGATTATTCCCACAAAGCTTAGGCGATAAAGCTATGGAATGGTTCTCCCAACTTCCACCTGGTATTAAGTCATGGGGTGACTTAGCAGAGGCATTTATTCAACATTTCTCCTACGACATAGAGACAGAGATATCGGTCACTACTTTGTGCACACCAAGCAAAAAGAGGGAGAGTCTTTTTCATCATTTTTACAAAGATTGAGGAATCTAGCTAGCAGATGCTCCTGTGAAATTCCACAAAAACAAATGGTGGAGATGTTCACCCAAAATGTTAACAAAGACATTGGCTATGATCTAAGGAAAGCTTGTTTGTCCACCTTCAAGGACGTCATTGAAAAATGCTTAGCGACAGAAAAGGTCCTAATTGAACAAGGAGTCATTAAGATATTCAAGGAAAACAAAGATGACTTTAAAGGAAAAGACAAGCCAAGATTTTGGAATAAAAACAAGAACACAGTCAATGATGGTGTTGTTGATGCCAACACAGTGCGACCCAAATTCATCTTTTCGGGATCAAGTTCTACAAACAATCAAGTGAATACTCAAACAACTTCCAGATCACGAAGCAAATACACTCCCTTGGGAGAACCACTTGAGTTAGTTTTTAAGAAGCTAGTGGCAAACAAGGTAATCATAGTTCCAAATTTTCCTCCATATGAACCAAAGGTCAAACCAAATTGGTGGAATGATGATGAGTATTGTGAATTTCATAAGAGCAAGGGTCATAAGATAGGAAATTGTCATCGACTGAAGAATATCATACAAGATCTCATTGATAGAGGTGATATTGAAATTGAGGGACATTCATCTAATCAAGAACATGAGATGTTTAAGGAACCATTCCCAAAGCATGACAAGGGAAAAGCTAAAGCCACAGAGGATCAAACCAATTATACCAGAGCATCCTACAACTATGATTCAACCATCAATCACATCTCAATGGACAACTATGTCTCTACAATTATCATCAAGGACAAAATGTTTGAGAATTCTACCCGGAGACCCCGGATTGTCCTAAAAGGTGTTGGATCTTCTTCCGAACCTACCTCTGAATGTAATGTCATAACCCGCCAAGGTAAATTCACTTTGCAAGGTGCTCCAGCTAAAAACATCGCTTCCTCATCAACCAAACCTGAGTATGACCTTGTAGAATAGTTAGGGAAGACACCCGCGCTCATCTCCATCCTTGAGCTATTACGCATATCCCCTGCTCATAAAGCCATTCTTGACAAAATCTTGAGAGATACTACCGTTCCTACTGATCTGAACGTGGACCAGTTTCAAGCCATGGTGGGATACCTTTTCGTTCCACATTCCCTTACTTTCATAGAAGTTGATGATGCCTCCGTAAGTTAGCCACATAATGCACCACTACACGTTGAAGCCTTCATACACAAACATCGAATAAAACGAGTCTTGATAGATGGGGGAGCAGGTCTAAACATTTGTACATTGAGCACTATTAAACAATTGGGATATTTTGATAAAGTTGTGAATTCTACAAATCAAATCATCATCAAGGCATATGATGATGAAGAACATTCATCCAAGGGCACAGTCACCTTACCTCTCAGAGTTGGGCCAGTTACAAAGGATGTGGTTTGTCAAGTCTTGGATCTAGATCTCACTTATAACATATTACTAGAATGTCCTTGGATTCATGAAATGAGGGCGGTCCCATCCACATATCACCAATGCATTAAATTTAGTCATAATGGAGTGGAAGTAATAGTTAATGGCTATCCTAATCCATTCATATACTGCAATAACCTGAGATCAAAGACTGAGACCATCATTCCCAGTAATCGTGAAGCTGTTCCTTCCTCGGCATACATTGATCCTGAGTCATTAAAACCTTCGACATCAAAACAAGGTGAGCTTAAAGGCAAGTTTCAAGACAAGGGCATGGGGGAATACACTTTGAATCAGACCATGTACCTACGACAAGTCATGAGTTCCCCAAAAGAATATGGAAGACCACATCCGAACAACCAAGCATCCATCATGGTACTCAAATGGGACCCTACTACCTTTCAAAGATGGGGCGAACTAGAAGAGGAAGACTTATACAAAATGCTTTACAAAGACATTGAAGATGACACACAAGATCACATCAGTCTACCATGTGAGAAATATGGCAAAGGCTTCAAAATTCTATGAAAATTCAAGTATGATGGAAAAAGCCCTCTTGGGTTACGAAAGGAAGGCATCATTGAACCTTTACAACCTGAATTAACATTTAAAAAGGAACGCTCGAAAGGACTTGGTTTCCTGACTTCCAAGGTCCACACTCAAAGGACAGAAGAAGCCTTACAAATCAAAGCTGTCAAAATTCAACAAGAGGATCGCTATTCCACAGATTCCAATGAATGGGAATGGGGTTCAGACAAATCTTCCAGTGACTACGAGCTCACCGAGATATTCAGAGAGCCAGATGAACCCATAGAAGAAGAAGAATTTTATAACAAGTTCAAAGTTGGCCAAGAAACAACCGATGAGGATTCCATACAGTCCTTGTCTCAAGGTCCCAGGTTGAAATCACATAGGATGAGAATACCTGTCCCAGAATGCACTACTAGTGATGATAATTTGGATACGCTCGCGATCGAGACTGATGAGGAGAGTGCTATCGATGACCTTGATAATTACCTTGACATACCCGAATATAACTACATCTTCACTCTTAGCCCCGCTAACTTCGAAGACGTTAAAGGCCTTCCCCTTGTTCACCACCAGCTCATTGACTGGGATCATGAAGGACCTGCATAGTTTGACACATTCCAAAATGATGAAGCTTTTATTGACTATCTGGGCATATGAGATGATCTTCCTCCTGGGGACCATAAAGCGGGATACACTATAGAACTCAATAGCATGGCATATTTTGGTGAGGTGTCGGACCTTCCAGTCGCAAAAATGTGAAAATAAGAACAAACCAAGGGTCTTATGGTGAAAACCACACTATGGCGCTGTCTGACCCCAAAAAAGTAAAAAGAAAGGACATATCTGAGGGCGAAAACCTCTCTAAGGCACCCGAAGATGGAAGGCTCGACATTCTCCCAGCATCATATGAGGAAAAGTCATCCATGTTGGTAGAGGAAACTATCAAAACAAACATTGGTACAGAAGAGGTTTCACACAACATATTCTTGGCTCAATCGTTGACAAATTCCGAAAGGTCAAAATTCATAAGTTTCTTCAAAGAACGACAAATCAACTTTGCCTGGTCATACGCTGATATGCCTGGATTGGATCTGGATTTGGTAATGCATCATTTGACAGTTAAACTGGGGGCAAAGCCAGTGAAACAGAAATTAAGAAAAATGCATCCATAGGTGGCATTACTAGTCAAAGCAGAACTTGAGAAATTATTGGATGTCGGATTCATACGCCCAATTGATTATCCTGAATGGATTTCCAATTTGGTGTCTGTCAGTAAAACAAATCGCAACATCAGAATATGTACAGATTTTAGAGACATTAACAAAGCTTGTCCAAAGGATGACTTCCCATTACTGAATATCGACTTGATTGTTGATCTCACAGCAGGTCATGAAATGTTATCATTAATGGATGGATTCTCTGGTTATAATCAAATAAGGATCGCACCCAAGGATCAACACAAAACATCATTCACTTGTCCTTGGAGAACTTTCTGCTGGAATGTCATGCCCTTCGGGCTAAAGAATACATGTGCTACATATCAAAGAGCCATGACTACTATCTTTCATGATCTCATGCACGTCACCGTGGAAGATTATGTCGACGACCTCTTGGGCAAATCAATAGACAGAAATACACATTTGGACATACTTTCAGTCGTCTTTGATCGGTTGGAAAAATACAAAGTAAGATTAAACCCCAAGAAATGTGTCTTTGGAGTGACCTCCAGGAAGCTTCTAGGATTCATTGTATCCAAAAGAGGAATCAAAGTTGATCCAGCAAAAGTCAAAGCCATCTTGGAGATGCAACCACCAAGAAATATCAGTCAACTTTGATCTTTACAAGGCAGACTCCAGTCCATACGAAGATTCATAGCACAACTTGCAGATAAGTGTAATCCTTTTCAGCACTTGCTACATAAAAATATCAAATTCAAATGGGATGATAACTGTCAACAGGCTTTCCAAACGCTCAAAGATTATCTTCTAAATCCGCCAGTTCTGATGCCACCAGTTCGAGATCAACCTCTGTTACTATACATATCAGCTACTTCAACAGCACTAGGGGCACTCTTAGCACAACAAATTGCTGAGGGCAAGGAAAAAGCAGTATACTATATCAGTCGTACATTGGTGGGATATGAACTAAACTACACACCAATTGAGCGTGCATGTCTCACCGTGGTCTTTGCTTCACAGAAATTATGACATTACATGCTCACTCATAAGACTAAGTTGGTTGCAAGGATAGACCCATTGAAATATCTTCTCAATAAAGCAACACTTACAGGGCGACTGGCCAAATGGGTAATGATCCTAAGTGAATTCGACATCGAGTATGTGGACAGAAAAGAAATAAAAGGACAAGCCATTGTAGATGAATTAGCAGATGCTCCCATGATAGATGATGTTCCTCTAAGTTTAAAATTTCCAGATGAATCCATTTTAACAATGTCACATGCAAAACGATGGCAACTGTACTTCGACGGCTCATACACAGTATGGGGCAGGAGCCGTCATCCTCTTTATAACTCCTCAAGGGGATTCTATACCAAAATCATACCACTTATCATTTCTTTGCACTAACAATATAGCAAAATATGAGGCATTAACAACAGGATTATGAATTGGAGTTCAGTGGAAGATCCAAGAACTTCGTGTTTTTGGGGACTCTCAACTTGTCATCCATCAAGCAACTGATGATTTCCAAACAAAAGATGAAAAATTAATGCCTTATAAACAAATGGTGGATGACCTGAAACAACACTTCACAAAGATAGACTTTGAGCAGATACCAAGAGAGCAGAATCGCGTCGCAGATGCCATGGCTACAATTGCTTCACTGATTGATCTACCTCCAAACGAGACCCGTTATGAGTTCTTGGTGGATAACCTTTTGGTTCCTTCATATGAGATCATGCCTACTGAGACGATATGTGTTGTCGGTCTCGAGTCCCAGTTATATGGTTCCATCTTCACATACCTTCGTGCCAATACCCTACCTCATGATCTATCAAATAACCAACGTCGCACTTTCATTCGCCAATCCTCTCGATATGTTATTTTAGCTAATATCCTATACCGGCGAGGTCTAGATGGCACTCTTCTTAGATGTTTAGAAAGCGATGAAGCTCAGATTGCGTTACGTGAAGTGCATGAAGGGATATGTGGTCCGCATGCTAGTGGTCCTACCTTGGCCAAGAAACTCATAAGGACTGGATATTACTGACCCAACATGGAAAAAGACTCATATTAGTTTGTCAAGAAATGTAAGCAATGTCAAATTCATGGAGACCTCATACATGCGTCAGCACAAGAACTTCAACCAATTGCGTCTCCTTGGCCCTTTTGTCAATGGGGACACGATCTCATAGGCAAGATTCACCCTCCTTCTTCCAATGGTCATAAATTCATTATCACTGCCACATAGTATTTTACAAAATGGATTGAAGCCGTGCCTCTCACACAAGTCACTGGAAAACAGATTGCTACATTCATCCTCAACTATATCATTTGCCGATATGGTATTCCTATTTCCATTATCACTGATAACGGGTGTCCCTTCAAAAATCAGGATGTTCGTAAACTCTGTGACCGCTTCCATATTTCCCATCGTTTCTCCACACCATATTACCCCCAAGGTAATGGCCAAGCTGAGGCGTCTAATAAAACAATCCTTAAAATCCTCAAAAAGACAGTCGATGATGCTGGCTGTAATTGGCATATCCAACTTAATCCGGCACTTTGGGCCTATCGCACAAGTGTCCGCACACCTACAAGAGCTACACCCTATTCACTTGTCTACGGAACTGAAGCCATCTTGCCTATTGAGGTCGAGCTACCCTCTTTACGGGTCTCTTTGCAAAACATCATTAGTGATGAAGACTATAGGGTCTCTCGCTTACAAGAACTAGAACTATTGGATGAATGAAGACAAACTGCTTTTAATCATCTCAAGGCTTACCAACAACGAATGAGTTGCAACTACAATCACAAGGTCAAGCCTTGCACCTTTGAGGTAGGTGACTTGGTTCTCAGAGAAAACCCCAAAAATCAGCAAGACAGAGAGAAGAAAGGCAAGTTCGAACCAAATTGGCTTGGTCCTTACATCATTACAATAGCATATGGATCTGGGGCATATCAGCTCTCAACTACAGAAGGTGAACCTTTGGAGGATCCTATCAACAACATGCACCTTCGCAGGTTCTACACATAGCTCTTTGGAATATCCTAATTCAAAAATACAAAAAAATCAAAAAATTTAAAAATACAAAAAAATTATAAAACAAAAAAATCTTTACTTGGTGAAAACTTGGCAAACAGGTGCCTTGTGACACAAAAAACATTGAAAAAATCAAAAACAGTAAAGAGAAATAATTTCGTCCAATGGTGAAAACAACTTCGGTGGTGCCTTGGGTAAGTACCATGGTGAAAACTAGGTCACCAGCGCCATGTGTAGAGACATTGTTCCTCCCTCCTTCAGGATTCTCTTTCATCACTTCACTTTGCACACACTCACAACCTATTCGTTCATAATAAACTTACCCATTCCCATCATGGCTTGTTATTGATCTACCTAAGATTGGTTAGCCATTCATAATAAATCTTCCTTTTCACTCCTTTCTATCCATAATAAATCAACTCCTATTTGTGGCTAAGGAAAATCCTACATCTAGTGATGGGTGTGGAATTGAGAACATCACATGTTTCGAGGAGTACAGTTTCTTCCAGCTTCCTTCAGTCTATCCGCGCACAATTTGCGATAAAGCAACATTTGCATCACAGATCCACAATAAAGTTTCGTCTTCTTCACAATAAAGTATCAGTTTCATGGATTCAGTCAGTTTCAGATGAGACACAACAGCAACAATGGGTTTCAACAAATCAAATCTTTCAATAGACTCAGACAACATATGGTTCTGTGTTATCTATCCTTTTTGTGAAAGTAAACATTGTGACCACAATCAAATAAGACTTATACAAGTGACAAGAGACACTAAACTTGAGGACTACAGTGGATGTTGGTGTCGAGTCTTGGTTTTCTTTTGATTTTATCTTTTTTGGTGACATGTCTTTTAAGCTTTTTCGGGATGTCTCTGACTAGAGATTCTATCTCCAGGATGTCTTTGACTAGAAAGGCGAGGATGGGATATCGTCACCTATTTTTCTTTGTTGTCTTTGGATTGTCTCTTAGTAATGTTATGACTTGTCCAAGGATATGAGAACATTGAGAGTCTAGTGTGAACTGGGGCATTCCTTGTTTGTGACTATCTTATCTCCATGCAAACAGGTACAATGACTTTCTGGGTCGAACATATGCCTCGATTGTCATAACCTACTTGCCATAATAAAGCTCAATGATGATAACACACAAGAAGCTCTTTCACTTTCATATCTTCTATCTTCCATCCCCCTTTCTTGATTGACTTCCATCGTCCTTCTCGAGTTTGCGTAGCCTGCTATCACATAACTGAGTATAATGACACACCAAAAACATTTGCATTTCCTGTAGTTGCACCTACATTACCACATATAAGCATTTCATACATACATATAGATATCACAACTGCATCACATCCTGCACACAACATCTATTAGCACAATTTACATTTGCATTATCATATTCATCTACATTACATACATTCACATTTGCACCATGCATACACATATAAAACATAAAAGAACAAAAATATTGCATTGCATCATGTACATATTTGCATCACATAAAACAAACATCACATAAGAAAATCTCATCACATAGGTACACATGCATATAGCTGCCGCAAAGATGAATCATCTCATATATATATATATATAAAGTGTCATGATACAATGATGTAAAAAAAAATCATATGGCTACAAAGCACCCGTAGGTGTCTACATCATCATACAAAAATGGTACAATACTGATACATAGGGAGCCCCCTACGGCTATGATGAACTCCCTCCCTCGGAGCCGCCTGGCCTCGACAGAATCTAAGCCCCTGAAGGACCCACCCCAAGATCATCCCTCCTGTCCCCTCTATCTGGTGGTGGTGGAGGACCCATAACCCCACCACTTGATGCCTGTCTCCTCCAGCTCCCTCCTATAGCTGTCGCTATATGCGATGGTCTATGGAAGCTCCTCGCCCGCTGATCCACTGGCACTGCACCATAATAGAGATCCCACCAGTAGGCAATCTCCTCCCCTGCCCACAGGACATAGGCATATCCGGCCCCTATGTCCTCTGCTGCCTATCTCCCAGCCCTCAGTGCTATCTCAACCTCTGTGTAACGCTGAATGGCCTGGTCTCACTCCTGCTCAGTATCTCAAAGCCACCTCCTAAGCCTATCCCTCTCCCTCTCCAACTCCTAGATCTCATTTGCCTGTCCCTGGCAGATCTCCCTCAGCTTCGTCAGCTCATCCTCCTCCGCATCTGCCCCCTATGGCTCTGCCTGTGGCTCCCCCTGTATGGGTGCCTGCCCCTCTGCCTGTGCCTATACTGGTACCTGTATTGATGCCCTTACTGGTACCTGTCCCTGTATCTGTCCCTGTCCTTGTACCTGCACCTATCTAGGACCCTATGCTGTTGGCACCTGTAGCGGCAATCCACCGTGACCCCTCACCACCCGAGCTTGCCTCTCCTCTCCACCCTCCCTCCGAGGTGCAACCCTCCTCTCTCCAACTGCTCCCCTCCTCCTCCATCAGCCTCTACCCCCATCACCTCCACCATCATTATCATCCCCACCACCATCTCCATCTAATGGCTCTCTCGGATCTGTCATGCGTGGGAATGGATGCTCTACCTAGTATGCTGTGTACTTGGTATCCATGCCGGCATCCTCAATCTCTGGCCACATGTCCTAGGGAAGGGGCATCATCTCTACTAGCTGCATAACAGCCTAATCATATGATAATAGGGGTCCAAACTGCGCCTGATCTCTCACAGTCCGTGCATACATGCCTAAACCCCGTGGCATCCGCTGAATCCTACCGAACTACCTACCAACCCTGTCCACTAGCTGCCTCTCCAGCACATAGGGCATCCGCCCAATCAGGTACTTGCTCTAGAAGGTGTAGGGAAGCTCAATCACATCATCCTCCCACTGCTCGCATCCCAAGTATGGCCTCCATATGACCATATCGATGTCATCTATCACCCACTGCCAATGCTCCAACCTGCCAATCTGTGGCTGCGATGTGATCATGTCATACAAGTGAACAAAACTGCGTCCATGACCTCTGCCCCTGAAGTGTATCAGCCTCATCACTGGCAGATGGTCATAAGCCCACACCTGTAACAATGTCACCCCGCAACCCAATCCCATTGATCTGTGGTATACAAACTGATGCAGCTCATAGTAGAGGTGTGCCAGCACACATGGTCCCCAGGCGTATCTGGTGTGCTGTGTCACCAGTGTCTCCAGTGCTCCTCCCCAGCCCACAGCCAACCCCCATGTCGCCCTATCTGGACACAAGAACCCACTGATCGCTCCTCCTACCACTGCCAATAGTGCTAGCCTTGTAGCTGTCATCGTATCCCAAGCCACGTGTCCGGCCCTCATCTCTAGTCCTGGGACCTGGAACACTCATCTTAGGGCCTCCCTGTCTCCATCTCGATCATATGGGATCAGCTCCCCATCGATCGGTATCCTCAAGATCCTATATACATCCTCCAGGGTGACTGTCATCTCCCCCATCGGCAAATGAAAAGTACATGTCTCGGAGTGCCATCTCTCTACCAGCGCAATCAACAGTCCCATGTTCGCCTGAAACTTAGGCACATACAGAACATGTCTGAGACCCATAGCCTCAATAGCCACTCGGTCCTCAAAGGTCAGCTCAGGTCGCAATCTCTGAGTCGATGGGAATCTCTCCCGTGACTCCAGCATAGGCAAATACTCCTGCAGTCAAGCAAATCAATCATGTCAGTCATAGTGGCATTCACTGTTCATCACAAAATGCTACTTTTTATCTACATGCATATGGCATTCTATCCTAGTGGTACCCCCTGTTCATCAAAAAGTACTACGTGTGTTGCACTCCCTATTCATCACAAAGTGCTACTCACATTTGCACTCCCTGTTCATCACAAAGTGCTGCTCACATTTGCACTCATTGTTCATCACAAAGTGCTGCTCATATTTTAGTACTCCCTGTTCATCACAAAGTACTCTATCTTGGTACTCACTATTCATCACAAAGTGCCTTGATCTATTCTAGTCTTCCCTAGAGGACCTGTTTGAGTGTATCCTCTCAGTAGCTTATCCAATCGACAACGTATGTTCATCACAGAACTGCCGATTTGACCTAGAAGACACAAATTCATATTTTTTTTGACACAAACGTGCTTACCTGACATAAACGCGCTTAAAGACTGCACAGACACGACTGAAAAACACAGACGCGCCTGACCAACACAGACGTGCCTATGCTCTGCATAGACGCACCTGGGCGACATAAACGTGCCTTCTTGGCACAAACGCGCCTGCACATCACAAACACAGCCACATTTGGCACAGATGTGGTTTCACTCATAGACGTGCCTGGCACAAACACAGATGCGCCTCGCAAGCACAGACATGCCTGGCACCAACGCAGACGCGCTTGGACATTTTTGGACATTTTTTTCGACCCTATTCTAAGAGCATTTATTGCCCTATCTACCATGAATTAATGACAACAATAAATGCATCAAAGTATGAGGAGGTTTGGTGGTACTTATCGGCTCTCCTGCCTCTGCTGGCCTCTGGAATCAGCGAACGCAGTTGAATCTATGAATGAAGGTCATCGCTGCTGACTACTGCTGCTCTATTTTCGCTCTGCACTCTGCTCTCATGGATGTGTAGATGACAATGAGGATGTATTTTCCCCCGTGGTCTATCTTATAGACTACCCCTAGCCTTCGTTTCTCGAGTCAGTCTTCTTTATCTCGTGACTCTATCACTTTATCCGGTCAGTCCATTCTAGCCTTTCTTTCTTATTGAGAGATTGTTTGTGATCTTTGCAAACATTTTCATCCAATCTCTTGAGGGGACATATCATTCCCATCTTGGGGCAACTCTGTATCAGTTCATCTTATCTTCTTTGAAACAACGCGACAAGCCGCATTGTCTCAAAGAGGGGCAAAATGTAGACACCCAAAATTGTCATATCTAATTAAATAAATATTTTATTTATTTAATTATCTAAGCCTAATTCTTCTATTAATTAAATAAATCTTTATTTATTTAATTAATTCATTTATCCTCTTCTGGCCTTATTTCTCATTTAAATAAATACATTTATTTATTTAAATTATCCTTTTCCTAAATTAAATAAATATCTTACTTATTTAATTATCCCACTTCTTCTATTAATTAAATAAATCTTTATTTATTTAATTAAGTCATTAACCTTTTCTACCCATGACACATGTCATTCATCTCTTAATTCATACACTACCTACCCCTTTCATTATTTTATTATTTTCTTTACCTACCCTCTAATCATAGCTGACCTCCTTTTACACCTCTCAATCGTATCCCTCCATTTCATATAGTGTCTTCTATATAAGGAGATGCTTCCTTCATTATAAAACCCTAACTACTTGATCAATTGACTACTTGGCATATGCGATCCTACTTGCAACCACATTCCGTTCTTTGTTGAGCTCTTGTGCATATAAAATCTGAGAGCAAATATATCAAGCAAGATCAATGGAGATCCAAACCCTATTGGACATGTGATGGTATAATCTTTGTGATTTCATTTGATTTGCATTGTCTTAGGTAATCTTCATATGTTATGGTGGATCTTTGTTGTTGTTAGGCTAGGGTTTTATGGTTGAATTCATTTAGCCTTTCAATATCGTTATTATTGTTATCCATTTTCACCATATACACCTGGTTCATAGCAATCTTGCATCAGCCAAAAATATTTCCTTTCTATTTTGTTTTTTGTTTGCGGTTTCAACATTTCTTTCTGTGTTTCCTGGATTTGGCTCACTGGAACCTTTGGAGTTGGATTCTACTTAAAGACTTGATCATCTTCCTTATTCCCAAACTGTGGAGCATTTGGATCATTTTCCAGTAAGTTATTGCTACTGGTTTCCGAGACAGTTTTATGTTACTTGGATGTATTTGCATTGGTGATCTATTGGATCCTTTTGATAGCTTGTGGAGCCTTGAGCATTGATTCTGATGTTCCTTGGCATGTGGCCAACCTTTCCCCATGATCTACACTTCATCCTTTGGATTTTTCGAAGGAATTTCTTTGGCGGAGGCCGACCTTGTTGATTTTACATGTTAGGTCTTGTTCTTCGGGTTTTGATCCCTTGTTGGGCTGATCAAATCTCCTTGGATCATATAAATCATTGTAGTAGAGCATTAGAATGTAATTGGAAGAAGTTAGACATAGTATAGAAGATATATCTTAAGATTTGAGGTCCCGGTTGTGACTTGTTTTGTATTTTGAGCATGTTTTAGTAGGCCTATGAGCCGGTTATTGTAACCCGGTTGTTACCAGTTGGTTGTAATTAGTTTTCATGATATAATTCAATCTGTTTTGCATTGCCTCCATCATGTCCTTGTGTTTTCATTGTGTTTACTCTTGCTAACTGGTCTAGACTGATCTCTTTGAGGTCCCTCCTAGCCGGTGACTGCTTCAAGTAGTATCAGAGCGAGATTTCGTTTTGGAGATTGCATTGTCCTGAGAAATTTTTGTCGTAGGGTGGCGGACTGTGGATCCGACCTACAGCTGCAGAGGATTGGCGTAAAGATGGCGCGAAGAGGAAATAGGAATGGTGGAGCGCATGGGAATGCAAACCCAGTTGTGATGGAAATGTTGAGAGGAATTGCAGTCCAGTTGGAAGCCGTGGAGACAACCCATAGCAGAGGCCAACACATTGAAGAAGTAAGTGAAGATGAAGGAGAAGAAGCACTGGTAGAACAAGTAAACCCACTGGCGGTTGATCCATATGAGGAAAGGTTTTTGAGGGTTTTGAGTAGGGTGAATACTAAACCTCATTTTACCCCACCTAAATATGATGGAAAGTTGGATTCAGATGAGTTGATGGATTGGACCTTAGAGATGGAGAAATATTTTGATTTTGAAAACACAGCAGAAGAAAGGAAGGTGAAATATGCCTGTACCTAGTTGAAAGGTCATGCATCTTTTTGGTGGGAGCATTTGTAGGTTGATAGACAGAGAAGAGGTAAAGAAAATATCAAGACATGGGATCCGATGGTTGCTAAGTTGAAATCAAAATTTATGACAGCTAATTATCAAATAAATTTGTTCTAAAAGTTGCAAAATTTATGACAGCTAATTATCAAATAAATTTGTTCTAAAATTTGCAAAATTTGAGACAGAAGGAATCTAGTGTGAAGGAGTACACCGAAGCATTTTACAAGTTAAATATTAGATCTAGACATGTTGATGATGAATTTGAACAAGTTGCAAGACATTTGAATGGATTGCTGGTTTCTATACAAGATGAACTCAGTTTGATCAAATTGCAGAGTGTTGAAGAAGCTTACCATTATGCCCTGAAAGCATAAGAGAAGATAAACAAAATACACGAGCAAAGGCAGAGAGGCAGACATGGAAGATTTTCTAGAGGAAGAGGATATACCAGAGATAGAGGAACCTGTATGGATCAGAACAAGGACAAAGAAGTGAGAAAAGAAGGTAATTTATATTGGAAAGATGATAGGAATTTCTACTGGAGAAGAGAACCAAATTGCTACGGAATGAGAATTTTGAAAAAGATGACATAAGACAAGACAAGAGAGTGTTTAGAGTAACTTTCTATAAGTGTGGAGGAGAAGGAAATTGTTCTTTCGAGTGTAAGAAGACAGAGAATACCAGAAGAACAACAGTGGTGGAAGAAAACCCCACCGGATCAACTAGTAAACCGGAAGATGGAGAACTGTTGATTATTAGGAGAGCTTTACATCATACCGGGAGAGATGAAGAGCCCTTATAGAGGAAGAATTTGTTCAAGACTAGATGTAAGGTATCCAGTAAGTGTTGTAAAGTTGTCATTGATAGTAGCGGTAGTTTAGATAATCTTGTTTCAGAAGAGATAGTGAATAAGTTGAAATTGGAAATATTGAAACACCCTAAGCCTTATCAGATAGCATGGATTCAAGATGATCATAAGTTGTTAGTAAGTGAGCAATGTTTGGGGAAATAGAAAATTGGGAATTATCATGATGAAGTCTTGTGTGATATTATGCCTATGGATATTTGTCACCTTTTGTCGGGTAGACCTTGGCAATTTGATAGACAGACAATACATGACGGGAGGAAAAATACATACACTATTGTGGCCAATGGGATGAAGAAAACCTTGTTGCCCTTGGAGGAACCTTTGAAGAGTGAAGTTTGTACGAATTCTAGAATCTATTTGGTGGATGGAAGGAAGTTATTGGATGAATTAAGACATGAGAATGTGTGTTTTGCCTTAGTTCCTAAAAAGACTGAGAATCTGGAGCATGAAGAAGAACAACTGGAAGAGATAAAAGATTTGCTGACATAATATGAAGACATCATTTTAGATAATGTTCCTGATGGATTACCGCTTGTGAGAAGTATCAGTCATTGCATGGACTTGGTTCTAGAAGCTAGTTTGCCTAACAAACTTGCACACTGGATGACACCGATGGAGAATGAAGAGTTGAATAGACAAGTGCAGGAGTTGTTGAAGAAAGGTTTGATCAGAGTAAGTCTAAGCCCTTGTGTAGTACCAACAATATTAGCACCTAAGAAGAATGGAGAATGGAGAATGTGCACTAATTCCGGAGCAATAAACAAGATCATAGTGAAATACCGGTTTCTTTTACCTAAGATGGATGACATAATGGACTATTTGAGAGGACCCAAGTACTTTACAAAGATAGACTTTAAGAGTGGATATCATCCGATCGAGCTCAGAGAAGGAGATGAGTGGAAGACAACATTCAAGACAAATGAAGGACTGTATGAATGGTTGGTGATGCCTTTTGGGCTAACTAATGCACCACGTACTTTCATGAGGCTGATGAATGAGGTATTGAAGAAATTCTTGGGTAAGTTTGTTATTGTAAATTTGGATGACATTTTGATTTTCAATAAGACAAAAGAGGAGCATTTGTTGCATTTGAGACAAGTTTTGTAGAGGTTGAGAGAAGAAAAGTTGTTAATAAATCTTAAGAAGTGTACTTTCATGAAGGATGAGTTAGTTTTAGGATTTGTGATATATGAGGATGGTTTAAAGATGAACCTTGAGAAAGTAAAAGCAATTTTTGAGTGGCCTACACCGGAAAGCATTGGAGAGGTAAGATCATTGCATCGATTGGCTAGTTTCTACCGGAAGTTCATCAGAAATTTCAGTTTAGTTTGTAACCCTATGACTGAGACAATGAGGGGAGATCAGAAGGAATTCAAGTGGACCACCAGAGAAAACAAATTTTTTCAACTGTTGAAGCAGAAAGTGACTAAGCAGCCCGTGTTAGCTTTACCGGATTTCAATAAAGTATTTCAAGTGGATTGTGATGCAAGTGGAACAACAATAGGAGCAGTTTTGAGTTAGGAAGGGAGAACAATAGCTTATTTCAGTGAGAAATTGAATGATGCCCAGAGGAGATATTCAGTGTATGATCAAGAATTTTATGCCATAGTTCAAGCCTTAAAGAAGTAGAGACATTACCTGTTGCCTAAGGAGTTTGTGTTGTATACAGATCATCAAGCTCTGTAGTATTTGAACAGTCAAAGTAAGTTGAATCAGAGACATATGAGATGGGTAGAATTTTTGCAGAGTTACACCTTTGTGTTCAAGCATAGAAGTGGGAAATCTAACAAAGTTGCTGATGCATTGAGTAGTAGAAGGAGTTTGCTGATAGATATGAGAGTTGTTAGTAATAGAGAATTAGAATGTAATTGGAAGAAGTTAGATAGAGCATATAAGATATATCTTAATATTTGAGGTCCCAGTTGTGACTTGTCCTATATTTTGAGCATATTTTAGTAGGCCCGTGAGCCGGTTACTGTAACCCGGTTGTTACCTGTTGGTTGTAATCAATTTTCATGATATAATTTAATTTGTTCTGTATTGCCTCCATCATGTCCTTTTGTTTCCATTGTGTTTACTCTTGCTGACCGGTATGGACTGAAATCTTTGAGGTCCCTCCTAGCCAGTGACTACTTCACTTTGTCTTACTGAAAAATCAAGATGTCATCCAACTACACAATCATGAACTTATCCAATAATTTCCTCAATACCTCATTCATCAACCTCATGAAAGTACTTGGTGCATTAGTCAATCCAAAAGGCATCACCAACCACTCATACAATCCTTCATTTGTCTAGAATGTTGTCTTCCACTCATCTCCTTCTCTGATTTTGATATGATGGTATCTTCTTTTCAGGTCTATCTTTGTGTAGTATTTGGCTCCACTCAAACAATCTATTATGCCATCCATCCTAGGCAAGGGAAATTTGTACTTTATTGTGATCTTATTTATTGCTCAGGAATCAGTACACACCCTCCATTGTCTATCCTTCTTAGGTGCTAATACAGTTGGCACTGCACAAGGACTCAAGCTTTCCCTAATCAAACCCTTCCTCAACAAATCCTGCACTTGTCTATTTAGCTCCTCACTCTCTGTCGGTGTCATCTGGTGTGCTTCTTTATTAGGGAAACTATCTCCGAGAATCAGGTCCATGCAATGACTGATACTCCTCACAGGGGGTAATCCATCAAGTACATTATCTGAAATGATGTCACCATACTCTGTCAGCAGCTCCTTATTTATTCTAGTTGTTCTCCTTCATGCTCTGGATTGTCAGTGTATTTTTGTACTTTTGGTTAAGTCTAAAACTTCCACAAGAAGTGGACTCAATTATGTTCTTTTACCCTCATCATATGGCATCTTCATAGTCTATATTCTCTACATTTGAGCCTTGTAACATGCCACCTAATTTGATGAGTAGTCATACATATATTAAGAAAATGTTTCAAGTTTATTGTGATGCAATTTGGAAAGAAATTGGAGCTTTAATTTGAGAGTGAAGACTAATAACCTACATTAGTGAGAAGTTAAATAATCAAAATGAATTATTCAATGTGAAGATTTTTATGCTATTGTACATGCACTCAAAAAATGGAGACATTATTTGCTAACCAAGGAGTTTTTTTTTGTACTCTGATCATCATGCACTAAAATTTATAAACAACCAAGAAAAATTGTGTAAAAAACACATGAAATAGGTTTAATTTGTTCAAAACTATTCTTTTTTTGAATAATAAGAGTAGTAAATGTAATCCAATAGTTGACACATTAAGTTAAAGGTTTTTGTTGTTGAATGAGTTGAGAATATATATGCATGGGTTTGATACAATAAAAGAATTATATGAACATGATCTAGATTTTATAGAAGCATTGACATCTAGTAGAAATCTAATTAATAATGATAGAACACCATGGTTAGAATATTTTCTTCAAGAGATAATATTATTTAAGGGACTAAAATTATGCATACCCAAATGATCAATGAGGGAGAACTTAATTATAGGGAAGCATAGTAGAGCTATTTGAGGAATAGATAAAAAAATTGGGATAGCTAAGTGAAGAATATTATTGTCCAAGGATGAGTGTGGATGTGAAAATATAGCACAAAGTTGTACAATTTGCTAGCATGCAAATGGATCCTCAAAAAATAGGTTTGTCTGAATGTTTAGCTACACCAAAAAAAACATGAGAGGAAATAAGTATGGACTTCATTATTGGATTACCAAAGACTCAAAGAGGCAATGAATCAATTTTTGTTATGGTAGATATATATTTTCAAAAATAGCACATTTTTTCCGTGCAAGAAATTAAATGATGCAACACACATTGCTACTTTATTTTTAAAGGATGTAATTAGATGTCATGGCTTGCCAAAAGGAAATTTTTAAGATAGAGATTCTAATTTTTTTGGATGCTTTTGCCATACATCATGGAAGAAATTAAATAAAAAAATTGCATTCGGTTTAGCCTATTTCCCACAAAGTAATGAGAAAATAGGTGTGGTTAATAGAAGCATTGGGAGTTTGTTAAAATGTTTGACAAGAAAAAAGACAAATTAATGGTATGTGGTATTGGAACAAAACAAATTTGTATATAGTAAAATTTTCATTAGTCAAAGTCCAAGTCAGATTCTTTTTCAAATTGGTTATGGATTAAGCATAAGGGGTGTTGATGAATTGAAAGATAATGTATAGTTGGGAAGGAAGAGTCTTAATGCAAAAAATATTGTTGAAAATCTCTATGAGCTACATAAAGAGGTGAAACAAATCTTAGAAACAAATCTTAAAGAAGAATTCCATGAAGTACAAAGAATGTGCTAATATGAAGAGGAGGCTACTAGAATTTGAGGTAGGATAATTTGTTTTGGAGAATCTAAGAAAGGAGAGATTTCCACTAGGCACCTATAACAAGTTGAAATGGAAGAAGATTGGGTCATGCAAGGTGATAGAAAATTTTCACTTATGCCTATGAAATAGAATTTCCAAAAGGAGTGAATATATCTCCAATTTACACTATAGAAGATTTGTATCAGATGTCACTATAAGGGAGAAACAAGTGAGAAAGAGAGTGTAGTTTCATGTTTATTTGATATCCAAAATGAATACAACAATTACTATAAAAAATAAATTTATGAAATTGATGTGGTGATAGACTCTCGAGTGGTCAAGAAAATAAGGGTAAAATAATATAGCAAGCATCTAGTTCGTTGGAAGAATAGTTCAACTCATGAAGCTACTTGGACGAATGTTTCAAATCCCATTAAGCATGGAATTTCCATTTCAAATTCTAAAACAAATACATGATTTTTTCTCTTATACAACACTCTTATTTTACCTACCGAGATTGATGTAGGACCATCTTGAAAAAAATACATTTTAGTAAATCTTTATTTTTGTCTAGTTTTCTTATTTTTGAGACTTGGCTTAGGAAGAAGTATAAATATGAGATTTTTTTATAACGTTTTTTCAAGGATTTTCATCATTTAAAAAACTATTTAAATTAAAAATGAAATGGAATGAGAAAATATGTAGGGAAGAGGCACCAACATAGGAATGCAAGAGAAATTTCAAGGAAGTCAATTAGATATAGAAATTCTAACTACGAAAGAGTTAGAAACCTTTTGGGGTGCAAAAAGGTGACATCTGAATGATGGAAACAAGCGTGAATTTGTAGGGAGATTTAAAAAAGGATGACATAATCACCAAATATCAATAAGAATGGATCTAATCACAACTCTGATGGTGGTTGGTATTAGCATAATGCCGGCATTAAAGGGTGTTGGAGTTATATGGAAGGATATGACAACAAGACCAAGTATACCACTCAAATACATTCAATTATTCTATACTTGCACAAGGATTAGGGAAGTGAAGCATAAGCGTTAATGGTAATTAGGGATGTAAAATATTGAAGGCTTGATATTTGGAAAGATCACAAGACAATCATCAAACATTAGAATCATGAGGGATTGATGGAAATGACATTAGGGTTAAGTGATGTCTAATGTATTAGCATTAATAGAGTTAAATAAAATTAATTATGAAGGATAAATTTTTTGGGTTGGAATAAATGAGTTGGCTAGTGGGTTGACCAAGGACCCGAAAACCTAGTAAAAGAGGCTAAACTTTTATATGCCATAGGGGGTCAAGGATTATGGTGGGTTGACCAAGTTTGAAAACTCAATAAAATAGACTAAACTTTTATATATAATTGAGGGTCCAGGATTAAGAGAACAATAGGAATGATATAAGTGAGGGATGAAATCAACAAATTGACAAGACAATAAGACCAACACTTTGATAGATCAAAACCTTTATAATACACAAGCATTAAGGAAATGGTGCTTGTAGCTTCAACACAAGTAGAAAATTTTGGAATTGATGAGGATATTGAAGAACTATGAATAGATGAGGGGCATCATAGAACTAATCATTAAAAAAAAAATAACAAAGTAAAAAATCAAGGTTTTAAATTTGTTATCAAAGGTGAGTCACACAAAGACAATGAAATCATAAGAGAAATCAAAGCCAAACCTACAAAATTTTACAACACTACTAACAATGCTAGATCTCTTAATTCAATTAAGGTGATTCCTTTTATGGTGGCATTTTGATTTTTAGGTACCAATATCATATCAAAATAATATAACAAATGACTAGACTACTTCTCTATTGAACCCACCTTCCCATTTTCATCATTAGAGGACATTTAAAGAATGGGCAAACACAAAGATCGAAAAATAGAGTTGAGGGAATTTATTTCATGGATCTCACCATCTATGCCCTCCCTAATAGCCTCCTTCTCGTCACAAATATCCTCTAATCATCTCATGTCAAAATGAGACTTGCTCTTATAGCCAAATTAGAGGACACACCTAAGGGGTGCCTCATCAATAGCCTAAGGTAGATGAGGCTCCTTTTGAGACTTTTTATTTTTGTGTATTTGCCTCTTTCTTGTTATCCGACACTCAAAAATAGCAATAACATGCTATTGGTGATTGTGACATGCCACTAAGGAATCCTCATATTTAATATATTGCACCCATTTACCCAATTTAGACGATAAGGTAATTAAAAGGGGATAATCTTATCAACAATAATATTTACATAAAATCTACCAAATAACAGACTATATTTGATCACCTCATCAACTATAATGAGCTATTTGAAAGCACTAACAATACCATATTACTTCTCCTTCAAATATTAATGGTCATCCATGTAGTCCTACTAAAATAAAAATAGCCAAATCAAAGCCCATTTTTCATCTCTTAAAAATATTTCAAAATTACCTAGAAAATATGACTACCCAAGATAATCTAAACACAATCTTCATGAAGAAAATAGAATCCAAACACAATCTTCATGGAAAAAAGAGAATCTAAACACAAATTTTGAGCATTTGTTACACTAACAAGACCAACCAATTCGCATTAGCTCCTTATAGATTAAGACCAACCATCTCTATGAAAACCAATTGAATTGAAACAACCAGCAAATACCAAACCAAACTTCCCCCTTCCTAATATAATGGTCATCCTTATTTAATCTTACTAAAATGGAAGTCTATTAATACATTCCTCATTCAAATCAAAACCAATTTTCCATCTCTTAAAAAATATTTCAGAACTACCTAGAAAACACGACCACCCAAGAGAATATAAAGACAATCTTCATGAAGACAAGAGAATCTAAAGACAATCTTCATGGAAAAAAGAGAATCTAGCATAGCTTTTGAACATTTGTTACACTATCAAGACCAACCATTTCTTATCAATTCCTTAGCTATCGATTAAGGCTAACCATCTCTATGGAAACCAATCAAATTTGAAAGAACTAGCAAATACCAAACCAAACTTCCCCCTCCCAATATTAATGGTTATACATTTAATACTACTTGTAAAGCGGAAAATCGCGATCGAACCCTAATTTCTCTCCCCTCTTCCAACTCCAAGGAGAGAGAAGGGAGATTCACTAGGGTTGATGGTTTTCACTTAGGGGAGAGACTTTACATTCAAAAGAGGGGTTGAAACCCACAAGATCCAATCCCACGCAATGCAAGATTGGATGCTAAATGAGTTTCAAGGGTTAAGAAAGCAAGGCTACCCTCTTTTGTAAAGAATGTGCATAGAAGAATTAAGCTAGGAATGCATAGAAAGTGAGAAAGATTCACTTATAAACTGAGATAGGAATACAGTATGAAGCTGCGGACCTGGAATTAGCAGTAAAATGTCGATACGGCGCTGTCTTGCAAATTTGAGCAAAAGTTGTCGGGACGATGGCGCCCAGCACCACGGTCCTCCGAAAAATCCGCGAAACGAAGGGGGATCTGTTCGTCTCTGCACAAGGATTCCAGATCTTCAATTTCAGCCGCGTACCTGCAACCTGCACATAGAAAAGCGAAGACGATTGGGGGGTTAGGGATTAAGGGTTTTGCCTTTAGGTCAAACCCCGGTTTTGGAATTAACCAAGAAATGAGCAATGCTGTAAATGTAAATGTCTGTAATGTAAAACAAGTACTAATACCTTGTTGTAAGGATGTTTGTATCCTTATGTGCGAAGGTATAGATGTTGTATGTTGTATGTTGTAGTAGTATGTAGGAAGTGATCTCCTCTTCAATGGTTGAATCCTTGTCTTGAATGCAACACTTAGCCTTGAATGGAGACTTGAAATGATCAATTGCTTGAAGGAATGCTTGAATGCTTGAATGCTTGAGTATAATTTCCACACTTTTTCCATCATGTCGAATGAAAGAGGAAAATGTAGTTTATATACTTGTCAATTAGGGCTGATAGACTGATTTTCCCGACCTTAGGCCGACCAAGAAAGATAATTTTCCAATTTGCAAACAAAAAGACCCAAAGTCCAAAAAGAGACCGGGCCCAAAATAGGACCCAGGGACCAGGGCGCTGGGCGCTCTGGTCCCACCTCCCGGGATAGTAGGGTGCAAAGGAGGTTCAGGCCAGGGTGCAAGAAAATGCAGTTTTTGGTGTCATAATCAGGTTTCGGGGTCTCCATTCAGGTTGCGTGTTGCGTTGCCATCGTGAAGACCGAAATGCAGTCGAAATTGCAAGTGTCGCAATTTTAGGACGCTACATTTAGCCCCCACTTTAGCGGGAGTATGTATGCTCATACTTCCGATAAAGTACAAGGAAACAACATTGAAAGACTTTCACCACGTCAAGGAGGCAAGATACACCAAGCCCCCAGTGGACTAAGGATCTTACGACTTCAATTGACAAAGTAAAAGTGAAGATCACGAGGGAGAACCATGACTGTCAGTAGTAAGGTTCCCTCACTATGAGTCATGCAAGAGAAATACCGAAAATTTTCAAGGCAAAGCTGAGTTCTCCAAGAAATTTTCATGTATCCTGAAGGGATAGACAGGGTGTATTCCCCCCTATGTTAAAGCGATCGCACATGCCTCAACGGGGGTGATTGTTTTAACGTAGTGATACACATAAGAAATGAGAAAGGAAAGGAGCACGTTATCGCAAGGATTTAGCCCCCAAGTGTGAGATAAACCCAAGGATAATAGACACAAAACACAAAGCACGAGGTGACTTCGCTTTCCTCAGGGTCAGTATGCTGTATGATAATTCATGTATATCATATGTATATATGCATAATTGTTCTTCATTCCCCAATCAAGGAAGGTCACCTAGAAGAAGGGAACACATGTGTCTTTTGAGTCAACATGAGAGAGACCAAAAGAAATCTCAATGCTTTGCATCGTCCTCAAGTAGACAACACTAAGGACAACAAATAGAAGAATGGGAATAACATATAGAAGAAGTAACAAAAGAGAGGGGGAGAGAATCTGCTATGCTAATGTAACTAGTCTAGCACGTCATCTACCCCCCGATCTTGCTGATCAATGTTTCGGGAAGGCAGGGAACACGCTAGAGGAGGAACACTCAACACAGCAGATGGAGCTATCACAAGATCCAAACAAGGGCTATGTTCATGTTCCAAGCCACGTTGTTCTTGTCTAGGAGCTAGGATAAGTGCTTTAGAAAATTCATTAGATAAATGGTTATCAACATCAACAAGTTCATATTCACTATCAGAAGCAAGAGGAGTAACATTTTCATCATGAATAACATTTTCATCTATATCATCATCAAGATTTATAAAAATAGGATCTTTAACTCGCACAGGATCAAGACCATCATGCATCTTATGTTTAGGAGATTTCGGCTCAATCGTCGGCTGATGAGAAAATGGAATAATATTAGTTGAAGGTGTTTTTGGGGATTGCAAAGTTTGAGCTCTAAGACGACGCTTTCGCCGGCGTTCACGTGCAGAACGATTTCGTCTAGTCTTAGTAGGAAGTTGAGAAGATTGAGGAGGAGGAATGTTATCATCCTTAGCACTTGGGTGTTTAGGTTGTGGTCTCTTAGGCTGGATAATAGGAGAAGAAGAAGGTCTCTCCTCTCTATAAAAAGAAGGAGGAGGAACTGCTCCATATAAAGGAGGAATATTTTGTTTAGGAAGAAGACCAAGTCCATCATGATGAGGAGGTATAGGTCTACTCTTAGAAGGTTTATTAGGCATAGACATAATCACATCCATGGAAACGGGTTGGGAATCTTCTTGAGGAAAGACATTAGTTTTATCTTTCAAAGGAAGAACTTCCTTCTCAAGAACGATAGGAATATCAAGTTTGGGTGTTCTAGGTTCACTTAAAGATAGGATCATATCCGTTTTCCACTTTTGATAAGATTTGAAAAGATGATCACTTCGCGGAGGAAGAGATTGGAATTGTTTAGGCCAAAAGTAATCAATAGGAACACTAGAAGTTCTTTCAGCTGGTTTAAAGAGACTATGATTGACAGTAACAACTTCACCATTATGGGGAAATTTCAAACACTTATGTATAGGAGAAGCAATAGCTTTCATGGAAGATAGCCAAGGATAGCCAAGCTTCACACGAAATTGTTCGGAAGATGGAATAATAGCAAAGTTCACATCAAGGGATTTGTTATGGACCTCAATAGGCAATGTAATAGAACCAATTGCAGGAGAAGAAAATGCATCAAATAATTTCACAATCACATCTGTTTTGTCATATATCACTTGATTCAATTGCAAAGTAAAAAGAAATTCTTCAGTAATAACATTAACCATGCACGAAGGATCAATAAGCACTCCACGGCAAGGTGTATTCTTGACTTTTGCAACTATGTATAAAGGACCATCAGGTGCCCTAATGGTTTCACTGGAATCAAATGTGATGGAAGGTTCTTTAGGGTTTTCTTGCTGCTCTACAAAGTTAATCACATTCGGAGTCATAGACACAAGACCATCAGATGAGAGAGAGGAATCATTAGCCTCAATTGCATTAGAGGTATGAGAAGGTAATGGGTCAGTGAAAATCTGAAGATTTTGATTAGGAGGAGCTACAGATGTATTGCCTTTATCATTCACTCCAGAAACAGAAATAGTGTTATTATCAATCAAATCTTGAATTTTACCCTTTAAAGAAAAACATTTTTCAGTATCATGCCCAGGCTGACGATGAAATTGACAAAAAGCTTTGTTATCAAAATAAGGTGAAGTAATCTTTGCACGATCAATTTGCCTTATAGGAGGAAGAGTAAGCACATTTTGTTCCAATAACTTATTCATAATACTATGCAATGATTCATTCAAAGGAGTATACTTTCTTTCTTTCTTGAAAAATTTAGAAATAGGAGGCACACCTGATGCTGCATTCACATTGTTGTTGATGATGTTTTCATTGAATTTGATGGAATCTCTGTTCGGTTTAAACTTCCCAAATGGTTGTTGACTGCTATCACCCTTATCACTCGGAGCCATAGGATGTGATTGTTCCATTTGACTCACAGTCAGTTGATAATTGTGAAGAGTTGCACACAACTGTTGGAAAGAAGTAAACTCAGAAAACAGAAGTTTGTCTCGGATATCTTTTTGTAAATTAGAAATAAAGATTCTTTGAATATCATTGTCAGGTACTGGAAAAGAAATTTGAGCATACAAATGCTTATATCTACCAATAAAATTAGTCACTTTTTCTTTAACACCTTGTTTACAATGCATTAAATCAATCAAAGTAACTTTAGGACTTATATTGTTTTGAAATTGTTGAATGAAAGCATTTGCAAGTTGTTCGAAAGAAGTAATAGAATAAGAAGGCAACGAGCAATACCATTGTAGGGCTTTGTCTCTTAATGTTCTAGTAAACAGTTTTGCAAGCAACCTTTGGTCATAAGCAAAATCAGTACAAATTGTTTGAAAAGTCTTAACATGTGTTAGAGGATCACCTTTACCATTATAAAGCTCCAAATGCGGGATTTCAACATGTTTAGGAGGGATAGCTCAAACGATGTCAAGAGAAAGTGGGCTCGCAACATCAAATGTGGGCACACTAAACTTAGATTGATTCATAGAGGCAATTTGTTGCTGTAAAGAAGAGACAGTTTGTGCAAGATTGTTAATGGTCGCTTCAGTCGAAGAGTTCATATTAGATGTGTTAGATTGAGATGGAGGTGTTATGTTATTGAAAGAAGGTAAAGAGTAAGGTGGTGGGACTCTATGATAGTTAGTCATAGGAGATGATTGGACAGGAGGAACACTACAAGGAGGAATGGAATGATTGAATGAATTGCCCCCTTGCGTCATGTTCATTTGTGGAGATATAATAGGGACACTCATTGAAGGAATGAATGAAGAAGTCGGATTAAATGAAGGAAGAGGGTTAATTGAAGAGGAAGGATTGCCCCCATGACTGGTGATCACAGGAGGAATGTCTTGTGTAGAAGTAGCCATTATGTTTGATGTAAAGGTAGGTACGCTAGCAATAGAAGTCATCAAAGGAATAGAATGATTGACTTGAGTAGGAGGTTGTGTATAACCCAAATTTTCAGCACAACTCTTCATAGGCATCACATTCGAATCCACAATGTGTGCAATACCACGCAAAATATCAATTCCATTCTTATCACTTTGAAGCATACGTTTTAGACCCTCAATTAAAGGAAGAGCTTGACTATCGGGGTATTCTTGAGACATCCATTGTCGAAAATCGTCAAATTGGTTATCCAATTTCGAAAGTTGTTCTTCAGAAACCTCATGGAGAGCTTCTTCATCATTAGGAGGATTAGAGGAATTACCCATGTCTTCGTTAAAAAGGCTATTCAAATTAGGTTCCATCTCCTCAGTAGTTAAACCTCGGAAAGACTTAATTCTACGGCTTCGTCTAACGAGAATAGTGTAAGTAGGGCTTATTGTTGTAAAACTCATGCACTAGAAAGAGAGAGAAGACTTTGAATTTAGAGGTAGCAATTTTCAGTAAAATCAGCCAATCTTCTGGATTTAAGCTGTTAAATGCAATCACGACAGTCTCCCGAAATTTCGGAAAAAATGTCTGGGACCGTGGCGCTCGGAGTGCAACACGATCCTTGCAACTTTTTTCAAAATTTGCAGGGATGAAAGGTATGATGATTTTAGAGCTAATCTGAAAAAATTGGGTGATTTTACGATCTGTAGATAGGCCAAATTAAAGTTGCAATCTCAAAATTGAACCCTACCAAGATTGTCGAAAAAATGCCAAAATTTGAATTTTGAAAAAGAGAGGGAAACTGAAATTTTGAATTTTATGATTTTAGAGGGAATGTCAAAAGCAATGCAAGTTTTGAAATTTAAAATTGACTCAATTTCACGCAAAATTCAATTTTGAAAGCGGAAATTAAAGTTGTTGTAATTAAGCGTTTAATTTCAAAAGTCACAAATTGCAAGAATTTGAATAAAGCACTGAAATTTCGAATGAATGAAAACACACTTTTCAGATTTAGGACAGTAAGAACACAATTTTGACACAAAATTTCAATTTCGATGATTTTTGAATGATTAGAAGTGTTAATCCAAGCAATCCCTAGACCAACTTTGACTGTAATTTTGAAAGTGTTATAATTGACAAAATCAGCCAAAATTCTGGATTTTAGCAGGAAAATACAGTAAGATCTCGCTCCCGAAATTTCGGAAAAAATGTCGGGGACGATGGCGCTCGGAGTGCACACGGTCCTCGCAACTTTTTTCCAAATTTTCAAGGATGAAAGATATTGTGATTTTATTGCGGAATCCAAAGTTACAGCTGATTTGGAGATGTTTTGATCAGTCAAATTGTCGAACAAAGGTTGAATCAAGAGGGTTTTAAAAATTAGGGTTTTGACACTTAACCACTTAATTTTCAAAATTAAAGCACAAATATGAATTGATAATTTGTAATAGAAGGGCAGATCTGAAACAAGCATCAACATTTAGACATTTCACAAGCTTAATTACTAAAAAGAAAATTTAGGGTTTTTATGCAATTAACCTCTAAAATTTTGCAAAAGATCAAACATGGAAATGTAATCAAGGAATCCAATTTTCAGATCTAACTATGAATAATCAGAAAGGATGTTCACGTCGGGTTCACCAAAATGTAAAGCGAAAAATCGCGATCGAACCCTAGTTGCTCTCCCCTCTTCCAACTCCAAGGAGAGAGAAGGGAGATTCACTCTAGGGTTGATGGTTTTCACTTAGGGAAGAGACTTTACATTCAAAAGAGGGGTTGAAACCCACAAGATCCAATCCCACACAATGCAAGATTGGATGCTAAATGTGTTTCAAGGGTTATGACAGCAAGGCTACCCTCTTTTGTAAAGAATGTTGATAGAAGAATTAAGCTAGGAATGCATAGAAAGTGAGAAAGATTCGCTTATAAACTGAGATAGGAATACAGTATGAAGCTGCGGACCTGGAATTAGCAGTAAAATGTCGATACGGCGCTGTCCTGCAAATTTGAGCAAAAGTTGTCAAGACGATGGCGCCCGGCGCCACGGTCCTCCGAAAAATCCGCGAAACGAAGGGGGATCTGTTCGTCTCTGCACAAGGATTCCAGATCTTCAATTTCAGCTGCGTACCTGCAACCTACACACAGAAAAGTGAAGACGATTGGGGGGTTAGGGATTAGGGGTTTTGCCTTTAGGTCAAACCCCGATTTTGGAATTAACCAAGAAATGAGCAATGTTGTAAATGTAAATGTCTGTAATGTAAAACAAGTACTAATACCTTGTTGTAAGGATGTTTGTATCCTTATGTGCGAAGGTATAGATGTTGTATGTTGTATGTTGTAGTAGTATGTAGTAAGTGATCTCCTCTTCAATGGTTGAATCCTTGTCTTGAATGCAACACTTAGCCTTGAATGGAGACTTGAAATGATCAATTGCTTGAAGGAATGTTTGAATGCTTGAATGCTTGAGTATAATTTCCACGCTTTTTCCATCATGTCGAATGAAAGAGGAAAATGTAGTTTATATACTTGTCAATTAGGGCTGATAGACTGATTTTCCCGACCTTAGGCCGACTAGGAAAGATAATTTTCCAATTTGCAAACAAAAAGACCCGAAGTCCAAAAAGAGACCGGGCCCAAAATAGGACCCAGGGACCAGGGCCCTGGGCGCCCTGGTCCTGAAGGACCAGGGCGCTAGGCGCTCTGGTCCTGAAGGACCAAGGCGCTGGGCGCTCTGGTCCCACCTCCCGGGACAGCAGGGTGCAAAGGAGGTTCAGGCCAGGGTGCAAGAAAATGCAGTTTTTGGTGTCATAATCAGGTTTCGGGGTCTCCATTCAGGTTGCGTGTTGTGTCGCCATCGTGAAGACCGAAATGCAGTCGAAATTGCAAGTGTCGCAATTTTAGGACGCTACACTACTAAAATAGAACTCTATTAATAAATTCACACTCCAAATCAAAATCCATTTTCTATCTCTTAAGGAATAGATCAAAATTACCTAGAAACCACAATCAACCAAGAGAATCTGAATATAATCTTCATGGAAAAAAGAGAATCTAAACACAACTTTTGAGCATTTATTACATTATCAAGACCAGCCATTTATCATCAGCTCCGTAGCTACTGATTAAGACCAACCATCTCTATAGAAACCAAACAAATTTGAAAGAACTAGCAAATAGCAAACCAAACTTCCTCCACCCAATATTAATGGTCATCCATATAAGCCTACAAAATTTAGAACTCTATTAAAGAATTCTTTCTCCATATCAAAGCCCAATTTCCATCTCTTAAGGAATAGACTTGGATTACATAGAAACCATGACCACCCAAGAGAATCTAAAGACAATCTTCATGAAGAAAAAAGAATCTCAACACAACTTTTGAGCATTTGTTACACTATCAAGACCAACCATTTCTCATCAGCTCCTTAGCTATTGATTAAAAAAAGAAAAAGAAAGAAATATTCTCTTATAGTCCATGATGTAGGGTTGTTTGTATAGATGGCTTATAGCAATATGGAACTATTCCAAAGATTCTTTTATAGTCCATGATGCAGGGTTGTCTGTATATGGCTCTACAAATAGCTTATAGCAATATGGAACTATTCCCCATACTCCTTGTGGGAGGCATCTAACTGTGCTACAAACGAGGCATACATACCTTACCCCCTATGGGACTTGAACTTGTGACCTCTTTTTCAACAACACAAATTCTCCACCACTAGACCGACTTAGACTATATCATGATCTACAAACCAATCAAATTTGAAACCAAAAAGCCAAACCCCAACAACATAAAACCAAAAAGACACAACCAAACTGGTGTAGCCTGACTGATATTTACCATCTTAAACTCCAAGTCTCTAGAAATAACATGGATGCCACAAAATGATCACCACCACACACACATTTCTCCTCGTTTTTGTATGTTGAATCCTTGTGGATTGGCACGGCAATCGACATCACATGCATCACCCTTCCATCCTTTTAACTTATCTAATAAAACTCTAGTCTAAATGCAAGATGACAGGCACATAAGGACGTTATCCATCCTCCTGTTGTTCCCAATCAGAAAATTCACATGCTCACTGAATTACTTGTAAAATTCTCCCAAATTCTTTGAGCTTAGACAGTCTGTTTGTCTTTAGGCTTGACCGCATGCAACGTGTGAGATATATATATTCCTCTCAAACAACAAAAATGTCTTGTGGGTTTCTTTAAAAAACATTTGCAGAGCATTAGTCATCAATATATCTTTTCAATGGTCCCTCACTTGGGCAATCATGGCGTATGTTTTCCTTTGACTGACTTAAAAAAACCCTAACCTATTATACTCCTACAAATCAATTTTGTAGCGTACCCTAAGATTTGGTTTTTTAGTGTTCTTGCTGTTATCCTCAAGCAAGAATATTCCTCCACAACCACAGTCCATTCACATACAGTCGAATGCTACATATCAAAGATGAGAATTATGACGAACAACACTCCAAATCTCAGGGTAGTTCTGAATATTAGCATTGACTGATATTAACATTCAAATCAAACATGTCTGGAATTGATATTGAGATGAGGGTGACGTTTTAATTGTTTATAATCTTGTAAAAACATGGAGAGAAGATCTTTTGTTCAATCTAAAAAATGGATGAAATTTAATGAAGCCGTCTATTTTTCGTACAAAACAGTATTTGATCAAAAACATAGAATCTATAAATCACAATGGATTTATATGTGAATTCTACTGGTTCGATCCTCTTAATCTGCCTTCTCAATGCTGTAAAAATACAAAAAATCCACTAAAAAATAATTGTATTATACAAATTTGTGTTTTTGATCAGATGTCGTTTTGTATGGAGAATAGCCATGCCAAATTTAATTGAATAGATTAAATAATTAAAAAAAATTGAAATCAAATTTAAAATTTGATTTAATAGTTAAATTTGATTAATATAATATATATATAAATAAATAAAATAACATATTTTTTCATCATATAATATTATACATATGTTAAGAATGTCTTTTTCATCTCTTTATTTCTTTTTAAGAATTGTTACATTATACACTAGCAAATTAAAAATATATTCACATTCAAAGCAAAGATGTCTTGAATTGATATTGAGATGAGGATGATGTTTTAATTGTTTATAATATTTTGAAAACATAGAGAAGGTTTCTTTTGGTTCAATCCAAGTATAAAAGTACATGTGGGAGGAGGTGGACAAAGGTATATTTGGGTAGATTAAATGAATAACAAATATGAAATTAAATTTAAAACTTGATTTAATATTTTTACATTTTGTTGATATGATGAGAATAAATTGGATATATATAAATATATATGAAAGCATATTTTTTCAAAGTTAGTAATAAATAATTTTTTATGTTCTTATAATATTATACATTTGTTGTGAATGTCTTTTTCATCTCATTTTTCATTTTAGGATGGTTACCTTACACACTAGCAAATTCAACAAATATTCTTAGTATATTTCATTAATTAATACATTAATATAATTCTAATCTCAATTCAATGAAATATTTTATATAAAGAAATGCATGTTATTTTTCTCTATATAATCAAAATTAAAATTCGTACAATAAATTTTAAAATGATAAAAATGAGGGACAAAAAAGATCAAATGAGTGATTTTGATCATGTCACACTTGTGTTATGAAAAGTTTGAAATAACACAACAGTGCTATGGCTCGAAAAATACCAAATCATAACACAACCACATTGCGTGTCCTAAAAAATGTGATCATATTTTGCTGAACATGAAACATAATCATATTCTGAAGAATATGAAATTTGTGGTATTTCATGTTTCACAAAATGAAATCACATTTTTAAAGCATAAGAAATGAAAAAATACAATCATGTTTTAAATGCAACACACTCATGTTTTCTACTCAAAATTTTTCCCCCCCTTTATGTTTTGGATAATGAGTGTAAAGGGTTAGAATTCTAATTTGATCATGTTTGATGTGTGTTCAAATCTTCAACATGACATTATTTAAATTTAACATCACCAATTCATTCATTTTACAATAATATGTAAGAAACTACCACAAAAACATTGAATATATTCTTAACTTTTTGGAGTTTAAGATGGTGATTCAACCTACATCAGTTTGGTTGTCTTTTTGGTTTTATATTGTTGGGTTTTGGCTATTTGGTCTCAAATTTGTCTGGTTTAGAGATGAGATAGTCTAAGTCGGTCTAGTGGTGGAGAACTTGTTTATTTGAAAGAGAGGTCACAAGTGTTAGGCCCAATATGGAAAGCTAATGTACTGAGAGGGGAGGGCTGAATCAGTACTCCAAAACTTTTCTTCAATAATAACCTTACTGTTATGCATAAACATAATAGTGTAGTAACATAAAATAAAGTTAAAACAAACAAATAACTATCATACATGATTCACTCCATAACACATATATTTTGGTCACGCAGAAACTCTTGGTTAGAGAGAAAAACTACGGTGGGGATGGCACCCACAACTTCACTACTGCAATAATAAAGATTGCTCAGTTAGAGCTACATTTAGCTATTTCTGATAGATTACCTTGTTAGGAGTAACAAGATCTGTTAGATCCACCTTACTAAAGGATTTCACAACACTATATAAATGTTGCACCTGGTTAGATGATTTACAATTTATAGACTTGGTTAGAGTCTTTTACCCTATTAAAGGTATCTCTTTCAACTTCAAAATATTACAATAAGACTTTACAAATATCTGAAACTTTACATCTGAAATGTTATAGTAGATTCTATGTGCTCAAAATAGGATTACCTAGCTTGTAGCATACCTCGGTAACCCATATTGTAACTTGGTAAACCCTTCTGTTTACTTTGTTCTTCGATTGTTCATTGATAACCTTCTCGGTGACCTCTCCGTGTCTCTGTAACAGTCTTCCTTCATACATACACACACACACATATATATTTCTCTCTTACCATGCTGTATAAATAGATCTCTTATAGCGGTGATCTAATTCATTGCTTCGATCTTTACAAAAAGATTCCTTGAATGAATAACTAAACAAAATATTTCATTGGTTAGATTGACCTTGCAATCATACATAATCTTCTAGTGCAATTTCCAATGTAATAATGGTTAGATGTGCCTCGATCTTGTAACACGTTTTCATGTGCATGTCCACGTTCAATGTATCTGGTAAAACGTTTCACTCGGTGAGTTAACTTTACTGCTCGGTAGCCATGAAACAATACTCGGCAAACAGCTTGGTGAATACTGTGTTCTGTGACTGCTTTTTTCTGTAATCGACTAGACTGTTCATACCGACTTCTCTGTGTGTACCAAGTACATGATTCGGTAATACTAAATGACTAGAATATATAGTATGACTTTGAATATAAAACTAATGGCAATTTGATAAGTAGTAACAATCTCCCCTTTTGACATTAGTTGAGATGTTTGACAAAAACTACTTTCAAAGTCATAACTCAAAAACTATATACTTGCAAAATGACTACACTTGACAATATATACAATAGTCAATGAAATAATATATGCAGATATACTCCTCTTATCATTATACTATACATAACTCTGACTTTTGCATGTTCTATTCTGTTCTGTGCTTGTGTGCTTTGAATGCTCTTTATATTCTGCTCGGTATACTCCCCTTGTGTACAATACTCAAAACTGTGTTACCAAAACTGTATCACTCTCCAAATATAGTATTACTCCCCATTTTCCGGGTATTACTTTCCTCTATGTAGTATTATAATATTACTCCCCCTTTTTGACAAACATCCAAAACTTAATTTCCATCCGGAGGTGGTAACTGATCCAAAATAGACTTATACTTGGTCCGGGCGTCAATGAGGGTGACTGAGAGTGAATCCTTTACACTTTCCATTAATGAATTTTGTGCTTGAATATCAGCTAAGAGTGATATTAAGTCATCAAGAGTGCTTCCCTCTTGTGTAGTTGATAGGCATGTAGCTCTATTGATCTGTTCCTATACTAACGAGAGATGAGGAAGGAATAATGTCTGAAGGGTCATTATGTCCATCCTGATTTTATGCTCTTCATTCCTGAGTTCTAACTGTTGAGCCATGAGCTGTTGAAGCTTTGTATAAAAATTCTGAACGAAATTAGGCTCGGTGGTCAACTTAGTTGAGAGATCGATGATCTCTTTCTTAATTGCATCAGTTTTATTTTTGATATCTTTAATGAATAAAGAAAATGTACATAGTTTTTGGAATAAATAAAGAATATGCTTGAGTTGAGGGGACAACTCAGCAATGAATTTGACAAGCTTTACCTTTCCTATAGCGAGAGCTTTTTGTATCTCTTCAATCATTTTTGTTGTAAGCTCTTTATCCTTTAGCTTGCTTAAGTACTCAGATGCATCAACTCTAGATGTTTCTATTTGAGTATGGAGCTCATCCAGTTGAATGTAGATGGTTGCATCGGTTGACACTGTTGCTGAAGGTAGCATTTCTGTTAGAAGTGTCTTAACCTTCTAAAGTACTTTATTCTTCTTTTGTATGGCCAGTTGCTTCTCCTGTTCGGCCTTTGCTTTGCATAGTTCACCGAATTTAGTGAGTGCTTGCCCTTTCAATTTGGAGATGTCTACATTGGGCAACACTATCAGTTTAGATAAGTCAAATTTGAAACTATGCTTTCTCACCTTCCTTTCTTTTCCTTTCGTCAGTTGCACTAAGACAAGTGCTTGTGAGGCTTGCTGACCCTCGGTAGGTTGCTCGATAGATGCAACACTTTGGTCGGTTCCTGTAGCTGTTGTAGTGTCCTTGGGTGTCTCGGTGCTAGGGGTCTCAACTATAACATTTGTAGTGCTCGACGGTGCTTGAGACATCTGATCTTTGGTTGTATCTTCTGCTACTTTAGATTTGGTACCTTTGGTGCCTTGCTCTGTGTCCTTGGGAGCTTTGGTTGAGACAAGTGGCTTCACTAGTGGATAAGGCTAAACTTGTTCTAAAACAGATTCACTAGATACAAGTTTTGCATAGGTAGCGCCTTCAATCATTTCCTACTCCAGTGCTGCTTCATCCATTACATCTTCATCAATTTGAATAGTGTCAGCTGGGTCTAGACCTTGCTCGGTGACATTTGGATCTTGCTCGGTGACATCAACAATTTCAATTTGAGATTGTTCATCGACATCCTTTTGTTTGAAGATCTCCTGCCACTTGGCTTTTGTCTCATTCTCCACATCTATGTATAGCCCATTCATCAATTTTAAGGCTCTTTGTTTGACAAGAAATTTAGAATTGTATGTGGTCAAATGCTCCTTGATTTCTGCTACAGACATATCAGGAAATAGATGGACTAGACTGCTTTCTCTTATTTGTTTCTCTGAGTCCATTGCATATTTCCATCTGTTATCAATATGTAAGTATAATTCACTCGGAAGTGACTTTGCTAGTTCTAATGGAGATAGCCAAAACTTTAGAAGTGTACAGATGACAGCTTCTTCAATTTGTCGCTTCTCATCATTATTCCTAGTCTCATACTTAACATATCTAAATCCTACAAATCCACTGTATTCTTTAAGATTGGCACAAAAATTTTCAACACTATGAATATTTACCTTTTTTCTTTTCAAAATCTGAAATTTATTTGCATCATCAGATTTTGTATCACTCGACTCTTTTCCCAAAATGAGTCTCCGAGTAGATTTCTTATAGGTCTTGGTTACCTTGGGTGCAGTAACACTCTTTTGTTTCTTACTTGGTGATGCAGCTGATGCTCTAGTGTTGGGTCTCTTTGTTGGTGGAGTCAGTAGGGCCTTTGAAATGTCCTATTTCTTTCTTTTCAGAACTTTACCCTTAGGCAACTCTGTACTTAATGTTATTGCTGCCTCTTGAGCTTTTGATTCCTCTTTGGTAATGGCAAGGTTGCCTTTGACAAGTGTAGAGGAGGATTCTTCTTCGAATTTCTCAGATAAAACCTTTATCATTTTTGTATCTTTTCTTGTAGCCTTAGGTACTACAATGCTCATCTTTACTTTTTCCTTCACCTCTTCATATGTTCCATATCTTAGTTTAGTTGCATGCCTTTGCAATGATAAATAGGCATCAATTTGTTGTTGTGTTATATCATAATCAATCTCATAACCCATTGGTTGCAACGATTGAGTCCTCGGTTCAACAACATTCACATAACAATAATTAGTGTCTACCTCAAAACATATATTATCCTTATATTTTTCTACCAGCTGTGGTGGAATCTTGTACCTGTTGTGCATTTTCTCTTGGAACTTGCTGAAGTAATCATCCATGATATCATTAAAGTTATCACCTAACTTCTTGATGAAATCATTGATTTGATGGGTGATAGGTCGGTGTAGCTCCCATACTACTTTACCGACTGAGGGAAAGAACTTCTCAAAGTAGAAAAACATGCATACAAGAAGTGAACCAAACTTTAGTGTATTTTCTGAGTTCTTCTTCTTCGGCTTCCTTATTGTGTTCAGGTTCTCAAACAAGTTCTTTAGTAGTACTTCACATAAATCTACTTTCATTCCCTTCTTCACTATTTTGTAGGCCAAGTCAACTGCAGCACATGGTACACTATTTTCCCTTGCAGATTGGAAGAAACAGTAACCAATTACTCTAATTGCAAACTTGAGTTCTGCATCAGTGAAATTAGTCAATTTCAGTCCTTGGTAATCAGATTCTACTCCAGTTAGACTGATTAGCTCCTTTTGTGATATCATTTTCTGTGCTTGTGCATGATCATAGATAGGATACCCGGTGATCAGGTGAATGATTTCCTTAGTGATCTTAAACGGTTGCTCTTGTAGCCACATGAAATCATCATGTACTCTACTCAAGACAAACTTAACCCACTGGGGTTGAACACATGGGGATAGACTAGGGCTTAAGTTAATCCCTTGAGTTTGATATGCTCAAATTTGCTATCCAGTTTGCCATCAGTGCAAAGTTCATCATATGTGTCACTAATCTCGACATGACCAAGTTCCTCAACATGGCATTTGGTGAAGAATCTAACATCTTCTACTAACAAGACTCGATTTGGTATGAGTGAAAACGCAGTTTTATCATCCAGTTCAGAGGCAACTTTAGGACTTAAAGAATATTTTAGCGAGGGCTTCTCCACATTTTTGACAACTACGGGATCTTGGATCTTGGGCGCCATTGTAGGTTTTGGGTAAGATTTGACAAATTATCCTTAGGGTTTACAAACGACTTGACGCTTCACACTCAGTAGACAATAGTAATTTGACTAGATTGGAAACCAGCTTAACAGTGTGAATAGATTGATGTAAATACCTTGAAATTTGCTTTGAATGAAGTTTAATCACCTTGATTCGCTCTGCTCTGCTTCTTGAAAACTTGGTGAATGAAAATGACTACGAAAACACTTTCAAGTACTCAAAAATACCTTATCGGGCTCCGTGTAAGTTAGGTCAAAACATTAAATGCACTCGGTTCACCTTTTACCGATTGACTCCATTTTTTTTGTTTTAACCGAGTAACCGAATTTCCTTTATTAACCGACTTGACAGGTTTCCTATATACACCAACTTGATAGGTTTCCTGTAAAGTATTATAAACTGACTAATTGCATCTTAACTATGCAGATTTTGAATTTTGTACATAATAGAATAGGAACTATTATGATTTAACCTTTAGAGAATGCAGTCCCTTCATACCTTTTCCTGACTAATTTGAAATAGGTGCACCTAACTCGGTAGGTAAGGTGCTTTCTTCATCTGACATAATTTCCTTCTTTTTCCAAATCATCTTGAATTTTTCTTTTATCTCTTCAGTGTCTCTTCTAGGTTGATCTTTGCAATCTCTAGCTAAATGTCCAACTTTGTGACAATGAAAACATGCCATACCAGGATTTCTCCATGATCTTCGGATGTTCATTCCAAACCTTATAAAATAGTTGGCACTAATATGTCCATATCTTTCACAACATTCGCACCATATCCTTGTATTGTAATCCCATGGTATTGCTGCATATTGTCGGTAAGGATCTGTGTGAGTTTGGTAACCTCTAGTGTTTGCTCGGTGTGGATACCGCATGTAGTTCTTTTGCTTAGACCAACACTTCTTGGTACTATGTCCATATCTATTGTAGTTTCTATAAAACCCTTTGAATTTTGCCTTCTGATAGTTGTTAACAGACTTTGTCCTACATTGATTAGATGTGTGACCATATTTATTGCAATTGTAACAATATCCATTGGGCTTAGTGATATTTGGTTGCTTACCTTTTCAGATCTGGCATATGTTGGCAGTATGACCTTGATTTCCACAGTAGTAGCAAATAGGCTTCTTCCTTTTGATGTTATTCCTGTTTCCAGCTTGTTTTGATGATTCTCCTCTCTCAGTAGTGTGAATTCCTTTCTCGGCAGATTCTTTTCCTTTGTAACCAAGTCCTCCTTCTTTGTAGGGTCATCTTGTATTTAGTTGCTCATCCAACATCTTTGATGCTTCATAACTTTTCTCCAATGTTTCTTTGGATTTCTTCTCCATTTCAAGTTCACCAGTCAACCTTGATACTTCAAGTTTCAATGATTGATTTTCATCATTCTTTAGAATTGCTTCATGATGTGCATAACCTAGTTGATCTATCATATTTTGTTGAATCCCAGTCAACCTTATGATTTCATCATCCTTATCAGATACTAGAGCTTCAAGTTGTTGTTTCTCTCTTTGTAGATCTCTTGCTTTATCCTCAGCTATCCTTAATGCATCTAGATTTTCAGTCATCTGTGTACTGAAATGTTCATGTTCCCTTTTCATTACTTTTAGTTGATCAACCAATGCTTTGTTCTTTTCTTTCAACATTCCAATCATTTCTTCAGTCTCTTTAGATATATTGTTCTTAGATGATGTCTCGATTTGTTCCACTAACTCTTGAGAATCCTGCAAGTCATCAGATAATCTTCTCCTTACTTTCAAAGATTTTTGCATTTGTCTTTGCATGTCTGCAATCACTTGATTTGCATTATCTAGCTCTTCTTGTAGATACACAATCCTTCGAGATTGTTTGTAGCCTTCCATTGATAAGATCTTTCTTAATAGGTAGCTAAACCCTTTTCCAAGATTCAAGCTCTGATACCAATTGTTAGGCCCAATATGGAAAGCTAATGTACTGAGAGGGGAGGGGTGAATCAGTACTCCAAAACTTTTCTTCAATAATAACCTTACTGTTATGCATTAACATAATAGTGCAGTAACATAAAATAAAGTTAAAAAAAATAGATAACAATCATACATGATTCACTCCATAACACGTATATTTTGGTCACACAGAAACTCTTGGTTAGAGAGAAAAACTGCAGTGGGGATGGCACCCACAACTTCACTACTACAATAATAAAGATTTCTCGGTTAGAGCTACATTTAGCTATTTCTGATAGCTTACCCTTTTAGGAGTAACAAGATCTGTTAGATCTACTTTACTAAAGGATTTCACAACACTATATAAATGCTGCACCTAGTTAGAGGATTTACAATTTATAGACTTGGTTAGAGTCTTTTACCCTATTGAAGGTATCTCTTTCAACTTCAAAATATTACAATAAGACTTTACAAATATCTGCAACTTTACATCTGAAATGTTATAGCAGATTCTATGTGCTCAGAATAAGATTACCTAGCTTGGAGCATACCTCAGTAACCCATATTGTAACTCGGTAAACCCTTCTATTTACTCTGTTCTTCGACTGTTCACTGATAACCTTCTCGGTGACCTCTCTGTGTCTCTGTAATAGTCTTCCTTCATACATACACACACATATATATTTCTCTCTTTCCATGCTGTAAAAATAGATCTCTTACAGCGGTGATCTAATTCATTGCTTCAATCTTTACAAAAAGATTCCTCGAATGAATAACTAAAAAAAATATTTCATTGGTTAGATTGACCTTGCAATCATACATAATCTTCTAGTGCAATTTCCAATGTAATAACAGTTAGATGTGCCTCGGTCTTGTAACACGTTTTCATGTGCATGTCCAGGTTCAATGTATCTGGTAAAACGTTTCACTCGATGAATATCAACTCGGTGAGTTAACTTTACTGCTCGGTAGCCATGAAACAATACTCGGTAAACAGCTCGGTGAATACTGCATTCTGTGACTACTTTCTTCTATAACTGACTAGACTGTTCATACCGACTTCTCTGTGTGTACCGACTGCATGATTCGATAATACTAACCGACTAGAATATATAGTATGACTTTGAATATAAAACTAATGGCAATTTGATAAGTAGTAACAACAAGTTCAAATATCATAGGGGGGTAAGGTATGTATGCCTTGTTTGTCGCACAGTTAGGTGCCTCCCATGAGGAGTATAGGGAATAGTTCCATATTGCTATAAGCCATCTGTAGACACATTTATAGACAACCCTATATCGTGGAGTATTATAGAATCAAATGCTCAAAAGTTGTGTCTAGATTCTCTTTTTTTTAATGAAGATTGTCTTTAGATTCTCTTTTCTTTATGAAGATTGTGTTTCTGCTCTAATAAAAAACATTGAACATATTCTTAACTTTTTAATCACATTTATTTTTATTCACAATATAGTATTATTATTTTTATTTGCTAATATTTTTCTATTCATCAAATACACGTGTATTGAATTTTCTTTATAAAGAATTTGTATAGGATTGTTCTATGTTTTATTCTAAATACATATGTAAATAAATACATTTTTTTATTAATTTTTCAATTTATTTGATATGCATGCTTAGTGATGCAAGTTTCAAGATTAATCTATTTTGAAAATCACAAAAATTTAAAATTACTCTCTTAACTAAATTTTCATCAAGTTGTTTGAAAATTATATTAAATGCAATAAAAAAATGGATGTGCACACCAAGCATTATGCTATATTTTACTAAGAAAGCTAGGAACATTTTTGTGTGCACACAACATTTGATTGTCTTAAACCTAACTAGTTTTCTTTTAAATGGATGTGCACACCAAGCATTATGCTATATTTTACTAAGAAAATTAGGAACATTTTTGTGTGCACACAACATTCTCTCTCTCTCTCTCTCTCTCTCTCTCTCTCTCTCTCTCTCTCTCTCTCTCTCTCTCTCTCTCTCCTTATCCTATTATATCCCTCTCTTCCTATCCCCTACTCTCTCTCTCTCTCCCTCTCCCTCTCTTAATCCTATTCTCATCCTTTCTCCCTTATCTTTCTTTCCATCTCTCTCTCTCTCTCCCCACTTCCTATTTGGTTCCTAGTTATACATAACCCATATGGGTACCGGTTATGAAAAGCTAAGGCCAAAACTTCTAGTTCTGCATAACCCATGGGTTTCTAAAAATATAATGTTCCTCAAAACCCATACGGGTTTTGAGGAACTTTTGATTTATTATTATAAAATATAATGTATGGGTTTTGAGGAACTTTTTTCTTTTTTAATTGTTTTTGGCTAGGCTTGGTGAGCACGTTTTTGAATTTCTAGAACACGCACGGGTTATGTAGAATTTCATTTTTTTTGCATGTGGCCACTTTTCTGTCCACCATCTTGGTGCACTTACCCATGAACTTGGGAAAAATGAGGCATGATTTGTACAGTTTACCGGCTTTCAATAATGTGTCAGAAATGGTCTGCAGTCTCTTATTCAATGTCACCCTATCATCCTCAATTATCTTAAAAAATGTTTTCTTCCTAACTTCCTTAAATCTATCAAAAACCTTTTGGGTGGCCGTCTTCTCCAAGGAATCAAAATTGTTATTCACATTATTAATCAATTGAATCAATTTACTAGAGGGGGTGTCTTTTGAATCTAGTTGTACATTTGTAGCCACCTTCTGTAAAATATCAATAGACATCAAAATAAACTTTTTATCCTCAATTTATGACTTCACCAGGTCTTGGCTAGCCTGAGCTTGGACTATAGTAGCAAGGATAAGCTTTTTTGCAGGAGAAAGCTTGCCAAGGTCAACTGATCCATCAAGGTTGATCTGTGGTGAAATTCTTGTTATCGAAGGAGTGGCAATTGCTGGATCAGTTGTGCCTTTGCCTTTGTCCACCTTAACTGACTCAACATCCTTTTGCTCACCCTTATCTCCAATATTAGTTTGTACAGGGGTTCTAGTGATGTCAGTCAGCGGAGGATTTTCATCGGTCTCAGCATCAACTATGGTGTTACCTTGATCATCTAGTTGATCCTTAGATTGAGTTTCAACCTTCTAACTTCCAGAATCACCTAGCTTGTCTTTTGACTGAGATGATTTGAAAGCATCCTTGTACAGAGGGTCATTCTGAATGATCTTCTTCCAAATTTTCTTTGTATCCCTTCTGACCTCCTTAACATTGTCAATCATCAACTGGTTTATTCTATTTTTGCTTTGGAATTCCTTTTTATTGGCTTCCTCAATCAATCAGTTAACTTCATCATGGGTTATGCATGTACAAATATCTACAAGTTCTCTTTCTTTCATCTCTCTATCCATTTTATTTGCATTCACCCTTCTAGCATCAATAATATTGTATAGGTCCTTAGGAATGGACTTCTCTAACTCAATCAATGTCTTACTAAATTATGTAAATACAATAAGTCTAAAACTTCCTTTATTTTTCTTTGGTCACCATCACCAAAATTGTCAAAATTTTCTTGAAGATTCTTCAAGTTACTATCCACAAGTATCTCATCAATCAATTGGTCTACTATTAGTGGAGGAATTATTGTATACTTTGTTATTTGTGAGGATTTGGTAATTACTGAGAGGTGGAGGGGGGGGGGGGGGAGGGGGGTGAATCAGTATTTGCAACAAACTGAAATCATAAACTAAATTGATCAATACTTCACCAAAATAGATCATAACCAGTATTGGTAGTCACTGAAATCAATCTACTAATCAGATTTATTAAATTACTCATTTAAGTGTTCCATATCATGCATGCAATAGAAAGATATTAACTTAACACAAACACAAATCAATCACCAAATGAACACTAGGATTTTCACATGGAAACCCCAATGGGAAAAACCACGGTGGGAATTGGTACCCACAAGATTTTGCACTCTTTCAAAATGCGCCTTTTTAGGAGCCTAGCCTGGTTAGGAGCTTACAATTATGCTTGGTTAGGAGCAGACCCTATTAGGAGTCCCCCGGTTAAGGGATTTACCTCAGCCCTGTTAGGAGCTTTACTCTGTTAGGAGTAACCTTGTGAAAGGATTGATAAACCAAGCTAATGAGTCACCCGGTGAATGGATTTATACAATCAGGCCTGTTAAGACCTACCCGGTTAAGGGATTTTGAGTCTACTACAACTGTTAGGGAACAACAGATGTATGATCTGAAAATAACACTCTCTGCTTGATTGTACAGATCTTTTTCTACTCCAATTTGCTTCTCTCTTGTAAACACACACACTGGTTCAGCCACAAACTCTTCTTTTGATCACCAACATAGTAAATCATTACAGACTTACCCTAAATAGACTTTACAACTTAGTCGGTTACAAAACCCTAACCTCTTACTAAGATTTGCATCATAGATCACAGATCTTTACAAATAATTATAGATCATCACATGGATTATTACAACAAATTACAAATCAATTACAGTTGTTGAATGATCATAAATCATCACCGCACTTCGATCTAATAAGCAGTCAAGCCCTTATAACATTCTTCTATGTTCTTCATTGTTTCCCAAGAGATTCCATCTTTAATCATGCCAAAACAATATTTTAACACTTCACGCAGATTCAGCCATGTCATCACTATCTTACAAACATAATGCAATACACCGCTAAACTCAAAATCATTACCGATTATAAGATTTGAATACTTGTTCTTAAACCCTACTAAAACCCTACATTAAATACATCAGTCAATCACAAACATGACTTTCGATAACCAAAACATGATGTGGTTAAAATCATAACCTCATTACAATGTTACAAACATATGTTCCAAACTGCATCACCAAATTCTTCAACAATCTCTAGATCCAATTGCTTAAGCACAACACAATTTCACATTTATCGGTTAAAGTCCTATTTGCCAGTTAATTGTCAAATCCATTCCATTGCTTTCTTGTCAATCATAGATGACTTAGATAACATGATAGAATAATGTAACCATAGTTGCCATCAATGACAACATAAACTAATCATCAAGTCATCAAATAATATTTCAACTATATCATCACCAACAGTCCTATACCGGTTCATCAATATCATCAACAGTTATGCCAATATCCATTCACATTATTAGTTATGCCAATATCCATTCACATTATCAGTTATGCCAATATGCCAACATACTTACCTTCTATATTGTTGGATTCTAGATCTTTGTCTAATTCACTCACTAATACATTTGGCCTAAAATTTGGACGGAGGTTTCTGACGGAGAAGGTATATTGTGATCAAATTTGATTTTTTTTTTAAATGCCCGATTTTGTCGAAATTCCGACGACAATGCAACATTTGGTTTCAATGGAGAAGGAATTGGAAATGACATTTTGGTTTTTTTAGAAAAAGTGCCTGCGTTCGTCAAAATTCTGACGACCGCATGCATTACTTCAAAAAAAAAAAAAAAGACCAAGTCATTTCATAAATCCCGCATCTTCGTTCGTTGACCTCTGCCATTACTTCATCCCGCCTCTTCCTCCCGCCTCTACCATTACAAAACCTCTATAGGGAACTAGCCATGGAATGAAGTGGTGCTGCAGGAGTAGCTATACCAGGATACCAGGCGATGGGAAACTTTCTTGCAGCTTCATGGTAGGAATTTTTTTTATGTTTTTTATTTGTTTTTGTGTTTTGTTAGGAATTTTGTTATGTTTTTGTTTTTGTGTTTTGTTAGGGTTCCCTAAGAGCCTCCCTCCCTTCAACTGAACTATCCAAAACCTAACTTTCTCAACCAGGGTTGAACTACCTCCATCCTTTGGACCGGCTTCAATCCCTCTTCCTCGGGATGGAGCGTAACAACTATGGATCGATCCTCTAACTAGAAAAAAATCAGATGGAATAGATCTTCTTCCACCATAGAATAGTAGGGGCATACAATAGTAGGGGCCCTGATATAACCCCTCTCTCCATTTATCATTGTTCTCACAGACATGACTGTAGAAGTGACCAACGTCCATTTAGCTAATAAACTATCGATCAATTGATCATTTTTCTCGTAGACATGACTGGTGAAGTGACCGAAATCAATGACCCTAACCTACACCGCACATTGAATGAAGGTTATCCTAGAATTTGAAGCAATGAAGGTGAGCCTCCATCAAGAACAGGGAACCCCTACAAGGAGAGGTGTTAGTTGTTCCTCACTGCTTCCGTTTGTTTGGCAGAGGCAACAAAGAAAGTAGCCTCGGTGATAGATCCATCTCGTGATCCTATGGGAAACTACTACTATAGTTGTCCTTCACTACTCTATGCTCCAATATCTGCTACTACTCAAATTGAGGTGAATATGTACAAATTGAGGTGACATCCCTATTGCAGAACCGTGAGAGCGCTGTGTAGTGATTGAGTGTTATTTTTTGTAGGTGTTTTGGAAGGGAGCATAAGTGTACCATTAGAAAGGTGGTATAAAATGGTGAAAGATGATAAGATAGGGAGGTAAGATAGGGAGGTAAGTGATGAAGGATGTAATGGTGAAAGAGTAAGTTAGGATATGTTAGGGGTTTGGAAGGTAGGAAAGTGAATGGGGGGAGATAAATTAAGGATGTGAAGGACGGAATGGGGTTAGGTAGGTGAAGTAAAAGTAAGTGTGTATGAGGTTAAGGTTTAGGATAGGATGTAGGAAAGTGGAGGAGGTTAAGATAGGGGATATGAAAGGTAGATGGAAGGTAATAATGATAGGAAGTGAGGTAAATGTTATGAGGTGTGGGTTAGAAAATAGGGTGTAGGAAATGGAAGGAAGGGTCATATCACTTTGAGAGTTTTCACCAAGATGAGTAGCCCAAGTATGGACCTCAAATCTTACAAGCCATGAGGATCCATTCATAGTAGAGAAGCATATACTTGCATCTTGGGAGCTTATTAGGAGTTCACCTTAAATTTGGGAAATACACATAGAGGAGATAGAATATTGATGAATACACATTACATAGCCTCATCATGCATAAATACAATAGGTATAGACTATAGCAAGCACATATCATGAGCCAAAGGATCATATTCGAGAGTTGCTTCATCTCCAATCCTCTACATTTTTAGGATCCATAAATGGGGTTGAGGTTAAGTCTTGGTTACTTAGCTTGGACTTATGCTTTGGGTTGCATCTATATGTGAGCAACTTAAAGGCATAATTTTCAATGTAATTTTTGAGAGGACTTGATTCCACCTTGTGGTACTGGGAGGATAAAATGCACCAACTCACATTGGAAACCCTCTCCAGATACCATTTTGGAGTGCTTCAAAGTGTGTTCTATTTCAAAATGTTTTTGACAGAGATGCATAGATGAGTTTCACAATTTACATAATAAGGTTTCATAGTGGCTCAACATGAGAGTTAGTTTTTGGAGTTCTTGTAGTTTGTATATTACATTCAAGACAAGTTACTTGTCAATTATTTCATTAGGGGTGGAAAGCCCAAAATTTCAGTTTTCCTACACATGGCCAATCCAAATGACTTTAGGGTTGCTATGGCAAAGTATCTTACGGAAAAGGAGGTACATGGGAGGACACAAGAGGCATGAAAGAAGTTTGTAACCAACTATGGCAAAGTCTCTCATTTTAGGTATGAGAGACTATAGGGCTATCAAGTTAGGCCTTCTATGACTCAAAAACCTTTTAGGGGAGAATATAGTGTTTTTAGTAATTAGGATCTTCTAATTATGGTGGGGCCTAGCCAACATAGGGTTATATGAGAGGCACATGTTATGTATATGTTAGTATCAGATAGAGAGTGCCCACAAGGTTTTAGAGTAAGTGGACACCATCCTAGGATGTCAAAGTAAATAGTTGATATGTGGGTCTTTACCCTCCCAACCACTCAACATATACCACCATGGGTCTTTACCCTCCCAAACACACAAAGGTCAAAGGAAGATTCACTGCTGCAACACTCACTTTTGTGATAGTCTCAAGCACTCAGCTAGGATAGTCACTCCTTTCATGGCCATTCTTCTTCACACAACACTCTCTAACATTAATTATGATGATAGTGTACCTCCTTAAACCTTCCACCAACACCTAACTCAATACCAAACTTTTTCCCAATCTCGCTAATGGACTAATTAACTCAACTCACTATGAAATTGTGACAGTCAATGCAAGGTTTAGGACAGTAGTAATTAGGATCTTCTAATTATTGTGGGGCCTAGCCAACATAGGGTTATATGAGATAGGGGTAAGTTCAATAGCGATTTCTCCTTCAATTCTTGATCCTAGTTTATGAATTGATCTTAGTTTATCCTTCATGAATTGATCCTAGTTTATCCCTTTAACCCTGATTAATTTATTTAGAGTGTTTAGTTCCATTTTAATCCTTTCTTTTACAATTAAATATTATTAAACAATTGTATTATTGTTGCAAATTTTGTGGATATTTAGGAGACACAAATAAAATATAAATGTAATCATTCCATATTTTTGTAGGAGATATTGGAATGAGACTAATAGGAAGAGTAGTAAACATGAGTCATAATGAGCACTTTAGAGTAAATCTAAACATTATAAGGAAGATTATCTTGGAAAAATAGAAGCGTAACTTATTTTCCAATATGCAAGATTATTACTTGGGAAAGAATCTTGAAAGAGGATTGAAAAGATTCCTTGAGCTAACATTGTCTCACTTGTCCAAAATTATAGGAAGGATTCATTAATGAAATGGTCATTAACAAGATGGAGAGAATAATAATTAGGAAGAGATATATTTCACATGCTACTAGGTGACTAGATTGGAGAGAAACTAGAGTCAAATCATTTAGATTGGCCATGACACGAAGTCTTAGAATAGATGCCAACCTTGGTGAATGGAATGAAAATCCCAAACAATTAATGAATGGTGAGACAAGTAGATCTATAAATTTTGTTTTGAATAAAATAAATAAATAATGGGACTAAAACCAAGGGAAATGCACATGGAAAGGATAAAGGGTTATTTCTAATGTTTGATAAGATAGATATGAATGATTGACCTTAAACTACATGTTTTTAAAGATGAAGGTGCATTTGGGGTTTAGATGATCTTCCATGACCAAGTCAAAGGAAAGTGATATAAACCTATTTTAAAAATTATATTATCATTATACTCAAGCCATTTGGAAAATATAAAAAAATATATCCAATCTCTTAACTATTTTTCTCAAACCTTTTGTTTGCCCATGTGAGTGCTCCATTCCTAGAACTAATAAATAAATAGTGTATTCATGTAGAGAAATGAATTAAAATCAATTTGTGATAGTAAACATTCACATAGCATGTATAATTAATTTATTTATGATGGACTTTTAAATGTAATAAATTATCTCCTAAAGGTGCGGCAATTAGGTCCATATATGATGAAAATCAAAATAAATAGTTTGAAGATAATATTAGTTACCTAAAGGATATTCCAGTTGATTATTTGGTATATCATAACTATTTTGACAAATTTTGAAACCATTGGAGGTACCTTTTGCTTCTGTAGATGAGGCATTCATTCATGTTGAAGTTGTGATAGCTTATTTGCCTCTTTATAGACAACAAATTATCCATACGAATTATCATATATACTTGTAACCTCCATCCCAAACCACATATTTCACTCTTCTTCCTTTGTGTACCTCTTTTATTCTTCCATTACCTCTTTGTTTACCTAAATTCAATCCAAAACATAGTGTATATAGCATCAAAAAAATTCCATATTTGATTAATATTATCCACAACATATCGAAAAGATAAATACCACACTTACTGTGTCATCAACCAAAAATAATTTACTTACATATTCAAAGAGTTCAATAATGGAGAAACATCCATGCAGTGCTCTACACATGTCCTCGAAGGTTCAAGAAATACTTATCCTCTATTGGTCCAAACTTTAAATCACTTTCCATGCATGAAAATAGTTGCAACCATACACAATTTCCCACCCAATAGATTCTCTCGAACTAGTTTACTATCTTAACATAGGGTCAAGGAAAAATAGACCAAAATAGGAATCCAAGTATCTTAAAAGCCTTCAAGACCATAGTGGTGAGGATTGAATTTCTTTCTTTAGTTGTACCTTTGTCTAGATTAATTAGTTGGGGATTCTATTAGGACCTTTTCCTAATATCATATCATTCCATTAGATCGCGTTTCTTTGATGCATCTCACCAAACAGTTCATGCGCTTTCATGTCTATACTTCCACATTTTCCAAATATGTCAAACAGAGCATTTCCAACCGTAAGCATCTGATATTAATTGCCCTTACCTTCTACTTTGATGGAAGCCCATACTTTGTTCCAAAGCTCCCATTTTGGCATAGGTAGAGAGTACATTAACAAATAAAACTGATCGAAATGGAAATCTATTTGTTGCATTGAATGCATTGTGAGGATGCTTATGTATTTCATTGACAACATAAAGAAGGAAAGGACATGAGAATATCTCCTCGGGGAGGTATTCTATGTCAACTGCGAGGTAGATGAGAGTTTCTTATGCCATTTTCTTTGTTCTATGCAGTCAAACGCGAGAACACTATTTGAATTCAAATGCTAACAGTGATTGTCTTTTTAACGGAAAAGGACGTCAAGGGAAGGAATGGGCCCACAGTACACCTAAGCAATCAAAGCTTAGTGTGTGTTGTTTAAGGTTGCCCCCTTAATACATCATAATTGATTGGATCTTCACTCCTAAGACCTTCAAAAGTCTTTAATGGCTTCATTGAGTCCCTTGGTCTTCCAAATGCACCTGCACCAACTTGAATTCTCCTTCAATGCTTGATTGCCTATTCACTTGGAATTGAATTGATTTTATAATTAAGAGATCACTTGAATTGTAGGTAGACCCCTTCAAATGATAGGGTAGGCTTCCTTTTATACCTAATATATGTCTTGAAAGAATTTTATCCTGATGGCTTTAAATTAAAGTACTTTCTCTTCTATCTGGTATTGGTGGAGCAGAGGTTGCATTGCATAATCCTAGGATACATATTTCCGTAGATACAACACAAGTTAAATGTATCCCAGGTCGATGTAAATCAACCTCTGCTCCAGAGATCACCAGAAAATAGAGAAAGAACTTTAATTTAATTCCATCAGGATAAAAGTCTTTAATCAAGACAGATAAATGGTATGCAATTGGATCTATTTGGAATGCATTACCCAAACACTGCAATCGATTAGTCACCTTTGAAAAGAAAGTGGTATGATGAAATATTTAGGCATAAAATAGATGAAATGCACTCCATACTACTGCTGCACAATATTTTGGTCGATGATATTTTTAAAATAGTAAAGGAAGGTGTATGGAACAACCAAATTCTTATCATTATAAACAATGAATATTTTAAGATCCTTTTATGATGTGTAAGTTGAGAATATTTTATGAAAGGTCCCTAAATGAATACACTTTAAACTAATTTTAATATGCCTTGAAGTGTGCAATATGGAAGGTTTGTATTCTTAATCTCCTGCCCATTTCTTAATTTAAAAGATGATATCTTTATTAAATATCTCCTCTATTAAATATCTTTATTAACTTGATTTCTCCTTCAATTCTTGATGAATGCTTGATTGCCTATTCACTTGGAATTGAATTGATTTTATAATTAAGAGATCACTTGAATTGTAGGTAGACCCCTTCAAATGACAGGGTAGGCTTCCTTTTATACCTAATATATGTCTTGAAAGCATTTTATCCTGATGGCTTTACATTAAAGTACTTTCTCTTCTATGTGGTATTGGTGGAGCAGAGGTTGCCTTGCATCGTCCTAGGATACATATTTCCATAGATACAACACAAGTTAAATGTATCCCAGGTCGATGCAAAGCAACCTCTACTCCAGAGATCACCAAAAAATAGAGAAAGAACTTTAATTTAATGCCATCAGGATAAAAGTCTTTAATCAAGACAAATAAATGGTATGCAACTGGATCTATTTGCAATGCATTACCCAAACACCGCAATCGATCAATCACCTTTGAAAAGAAAGTGGTATGATGAAATATTTAGGCATAAAATAGATGAAATGCACTCCATACTACTACTGCACAATATTTTGGTCGATGATATTTTTAAAATAGTAAAGGAAGGTGTATGGAACAACCAAATTCTTATCATTATAAACAATGAATATTTTAAGATCCTTTTATGATGTGTAAGTTGAGAATATTTTATGAAAGGTCCCTAAATGAATACACTTTAAACTGATTTTAATATACCTTGAAGTGTTCAATATGGAAGGTTTGTGTTCTTAATCTCCTGCCCATTTCTTAATTTAAAATAGCCTATTGTATTCTTATTTCAATATCTATTTTCACTATTTAATGGTTTATGGGTTTGTAATGGTAATTTAATGTTCTTTCATATTTTTGTATATATTCTTTAAAATAGCCTATTATATTGATTTGTTCTATTATGGATAATGGTGTGGGTCAGACGGCTTTGCCATTGGTGCATGAAAGCATTGAACGAGCTCTACTTTTAAAAATTACATGAATTTTTTTTAATTTATTTGATTAAGTGTTATTTGCAAAAAATGATTATCAATGATGTTTCCTTTCTCCAAGAATTGTCTAGGATCTTTCCGTCAGATAATATGTAACATCGAATGACTAAATCTTTTCTTTACAAATGCTTATTTTATTTAATTATTATCTGAGCATGAATTAAAATTTATATCTGTATGGAAGCAGAACATACAAGCTAAAGAGTCATGTGCAAGCAAATTTCCTAAAAGAAAGCAACTAGACATTATCTTGAATGACATGGAAACAAGCTCATCAACTGCCTAGAAGAGAGCAATTGGAGAATGGCTGAGGAAAGTGTTTAAGGGTGATAAATAGATAGAGAGTATGCAATACAAACAAACAATGTCTGGAGTGTCTGATGTGATGTCTCTAATTTATGTCCGGAGGGACTAACTGGTTTTGGAGTTCCTGCGAAACCTATTGGTCCACGCTTGGAGGAAATCAATGTGTTCATGCAAGGAGCACCTTTTTTCTATTATGAAAATGATGATTTTGCAATGAAGGATATTTGGAAGTCAATATCCAAAAATTTCTATAGTGTGGAACCAGAGTTGGCGGACTCGAAGTAATTGTCAGCTTTCAGAAGACCAAGAGGTTATGTACACAATCTCCCAATAGAAGGGCGATTTCAAGCATTACCTATCCCCCCCATGACTATTCAGGAAGCACTTCCTCAGATAAAGGACTATTGGCCTCCATGGGATCAAAGAAAAAAATTGAAGCATAGACTCTAGACGATGTGGTGGTGTCCTTCGTGAAGAACTCTGCACTATAATTGAAAATTCACGAGGGAAACTGCAAGATAGTGAAGAGAATTACAATCTTGAAAAGTGGGAAGAATGGATCTTGGTTTGGGTGGGGACAAGTCAGGTGGCTCCTCTAGAGGTTGACGAGATAGAAATCATATTAGGATTTGAAAAAGATCACACTCGTGGAACTTCGTGTGCGAGTGATCGATTGCGGTGTTTGGGTAATGCATTCCAAATAGATACAGTTGCATGCCATCAGGATAAAATATTGATCAAGATTTTATCCTGATGGCATGCAACTGTATCTATTTGGAATGCATTACCCAAACACCGCAATCGATCACTCGCACACGAAGTTCCACGAGTGTGATCTTTTTCAAATCCTAATATGATTTCTATCTCGTCAACCTCTAGAGGAGCCACTTGACTTGTCCCCACCCAAACCAAGATCCATTCTTCCCACTTTTCAAGATTGTAATTCTCTTCACTATCTTGCAGTTTCCCTCGTGAATTTTCAATTATAGTGCAGAGTTCTTCACGAAGGACACCACCACATCGTCTAGAGTCTATGCTTCAATTTTTTTCTTTGATCCCATGGAGGCCAATAGTCCTTTATCTGAGGAAGTGCTTCCTGAATAGTCATGGGGGGGATAGGTAATGCTTGAAATCGCCCTTCTATTGGGAGATTGTGTACATAACCTCTTGGTCTTCTGAAAGCTGACAATTACTTCGAGTCCGCCAACTCTGGTTCCACACTATAGAAATTTTTGGATATTGACTTCCAAATATCCTTCATTGCAAAATCATCATTTTCATAATAGAAAAAAGGTGCTCCTTGCATGAACACATTGATTTCCTCCAAGCGTGGACCAATAGGTTTCGCAGGAACTCCAAAACCAGTTAGTCCCTCCGGACATAAATTAGAGACATCACATCAGACACTCCAGACATTGTTTGTTTGTATTGCATACTCTCTATCTATTTATCACCCTTAAACACTTTCCTCAGCCATTCTCCAATTGCTCTCTTCTAGGCAGTTGATGAGCTTGTTTCCATGTCATTCAAGATAATGTCTAGTTGCTTTCTTTTAGGAAATTTGCTTGCACATGACTCTTTAGCTTGTATGTTCTGCTTCCATACAGATATAAATTTTAATTCATGCTCAGATAATAATTAAATAAAATAAGCATTTGTAAAGAAAAGATTTAGTCATTCGATGTTACATATTATCTGACGGAAAGATCCTAGACAATTCTTGGAGAAAGGAAACATCATTGATAATCATTTTTTGCAAATAACACTTAATCAAATAAATAATAAATGTTTCATGCAATTTTTAAAAATAGAACTCATTCAATTCTTTCATTCACTGACGACAAAGCCATTTGACCCACATCATCTCTCGCCGTCAGAATTCCGATGACAACTAATGAAACGTTCGACAAGGATGCTGTATATCCAATGTCACTTCCATGTCGAATGGTCATCGAGGAGAAATCATAACATCCGTCAGAATTTTGACGGAAATCCATCGATATTTATGGTGAGGGGTGCAAATATAGCCACCGTTAGATGAGTTCATTACATCGTCGGACTACCGATGCAAATGGCATCATCGGGAAGCCCGACAATGAGTTTTCGATGGCAAAGTTGGTCGAAAGTCCGACGTTTGGTTGTCGCAAATCCGATAATTAGTCGTCGGAAATTAGGCCCAAATGTACTAGTGACTCTTCACCGGTTTGCTCCTTTGGGGCCTTCTAGAGGGAGCAGGATCTAATTTCATCCTCTTGATAGGCTATGCTCCACCGGATTGACGCTTCCTCACCTGTCTGACAAATTGAACCTTTTTCTTTTTTCTATCTGCCTCTTCCTTAGACTCTGTCTCTGAGGCCACTGGAGAAACTACAACATAAGTCCTTTTAGGTTTTTCTTTTTGCTTCAACACACCTTTTTCCAGATGGGGTAGGCTTTGTAGGCTGTGCCATCAGAGTAGGAACGAACTTAGTTGCCTCATTCTGTGCATGTATCTCTCTGGCATTCTTCACCTCCTCCTTGGTGGAGCCCATAGGGGTAGCTACTTCTTCTGCCATCTTGGTCACCTTTCTCTTCAGGGGCAGTAAACTGTTGGTGCAAACTAAGATCTTTCTCCTTGAAAATCTCAAATATCTCTTCCTTCGGATCCACCAGTTGACTTAGAAGATGTTGATAATATGATGAATCAATAAGGATCTAGTCAACTACTGAGAGGGGGGGTGAATCAGTAGATAGAAAACAAACTAAAATTTTCACCAAACTTAACCCCAACTCAAAAACAACTTGCAAAACTAACTGGTTTAGACCTTGTACCAAAAACTGCAACTACATTGTCAAACTTTACCGGTTGACCAAAACATAAATGATACAATGTAACAGATTTGTAACTCACATACCATTTAACCAAAACATTAAACCACTTTACTAACATCATTAATAGCTCATTTCATATCACTTTCGGTCATCTAAACATATCTAAGTGGCTTTACCAGTTAATCTATCAACCATATCAAAACATATCCACAAAATCATTCACCACTTGACACAATGATTTTTCACGTGGAAACCCAAATGGGAAAAACCATAGTGGGTATGAATACCCACAAGTATTCTGAACTCTTTTGAAGTTCACCTTGTTAGGAGCCAAGCCTTGTTAGAAGCTTATACAATAATGTCCTATTAAGAATAGATCCAGTTAGGGACCACTCGGTTAAGGAATTTACTACAATACCCTATTAAAGGCAATACCCTGTTAGGAGTAACCTTAGTAGAGGATTTCAAATCCAAGATAATGGATCACCTAGTTAGAGGATTTAAACAACACCAAGTTTCTTAAAGCTTACCTGGTTAAGGGATTTAATTGTTGCAATGGTTAGAGAACAACATGGTCTTTATTGATTTGGTAATAGAACTATCTTGCTTAGTCAGATCCTTGTATTCTCCTATCTGCCTTCACAACATTCTGTAGACACTCCTTCTGGTTCAACAACAGTCTCACTACCATACTTAACCAAATTGCCAACACAATTATAAAACAACTCATTGACCTTAAATACAAATACAATAGGTCGGTAACACATCACAAAACCTACACCTCTCACAGAGATTACAAACATATCAGTTCAATCATGAGTGTTAGATTACATAGAAATCAACTACACATTATTCTAGACAACTTGAACTGCTCCTGGATCACCGCACATAGGATCTTGTAGCTCATCACACATTTTTCACTTCATATTATGCATTTGCTCATTCCCAAGATAAATGGTTATCTCCACACAACAAAGCCACTTTGAAACTCATCATGTGCATCATGCTTATGTGGAATCTTCATCTTCAATCACCATTCAATCATAGATCAACATAATTGATTCACAAAGCTCCATCGGTTAGGGTTTGGCATATCAATTGTTTAGGGTTACCGGTTGATCACTCTGCTTGAAATACCAATGTCGATTTCCTTCACTGCTCTACTACCGATTACATTACTGCATCACTATCGATTGCAATACAACTCCATTACTAGTTACTATTGACATCAATGACAATACTATACTTCATCAATGCAATCTTCATGCAATACCAACAATATCTCCCTTTAGCATTGATGGAAATACAAATATCAATACCCTTTGATTGTGATGATTGAGAGTAATGCACATACACAGGTATAGGAATCTTGGTTTACATTTTTCCATGTACTCTACTTCAACTGTATCTCCATGTCTTCAGCTAGTAATTGGATATCAATCATATACAGTTCTTCTCCCACTTTGAAAGCAATGCCAAAGTGAAGGTTAACCATTCCATGCTTCACCGATCTGCAACAAGTTGCTCCCCTTGTGGAGTAGCTCCACTCTACACCAATCTTGCTTCAAGATTTTCAATAAGCTCTGGGACTGATGTCTTCCACATCTCCTTAATTGACTTCATGTAGGGGTACAACCCCTAACATACCTCTAAGATACTCAAATGTAGCCTTATGTAAAGGTTTAGTAAATATATTCGCTAGTTGTTCCTTAGTAGATACATGCTCCAGTGACACATCTTTACTTTGCACTTTCTCTCTCAAGAAATGATACTTCAGCTCAATATGCTTTGTCCTAGCATGCAACACCGAGTTCTTAGATATGTTATTTGCATTGGTGATATCACAGAAAATCCTTACCATTTTTGAAATCTTCAAGTTGAAACCTTCCAGAATGTGTTTCATCTAGATTGCTTAGGTACAATTCATATATGCTACAACATATTCAGCTTCTACAGTTGATTGTGATATACAACTTTGTTTCTTGCTGCTCCAAGACACTAGCCTTCCTCCAAGAAAGAATGCTCCTCCAATTGTACTCTTCTTATCATCAACATTGCCTACCCAGTCTGCATCTATATAGACTTTTAAATCAGTTACCTGCATATGGATACCATAATCCATAATCAATTGTGCCTTTTAGATATCTGAAAACTTTTTTAGTTGCAACCATGTGTGTCTCCTTTAGGCTTTTCTAAAATCTAGCAACTTATCCTACTACATGAGCAATGTTCGGTCTACTGTAGACAACATAATGTAGTTTACCTATCATTGACATGTACTCCTTTTCATCCACTGATGCAAAATCATCGTCCTTATACAATTTACAGCCTATAACCATTGGTGTTCCAACTAGTTTACAGTCTCCCATACCAAATGTCTTCAATACTTCTTTCACATACTTGGACTATGAGATGAAAATACCTTCCTTCATCTGTTGGACTTGCAGATCTATGAAGAATTTTATCTCACCTACCAGTGACATCTCAAACTCATTCTTCATCACATCAGCAAAGTCATGGCACATATCATCAACAAATACCTCACTTACCAGTATCTTGTCACCTTTTGACTTGAGATATATGTTACTGTCTTCACTAGTTCTCTGAAAACCCATCTTCACCAAGTGAGAGTGCAATCTTTCATACCATTCTCTTGGTGCTTGCTTTAGTCCATATAATGCCTTATGTAATTTGCACACCATGTCCTTTTCTACAGTTAAAGCATAACCATTTGGTTGTTCATTGTATACTTCCTCTTCCAATATTCCATTTAGGAACGCTGACTTCACATCCATCTAATATAATTTGAATCCTCTGTATGCTGCAAATGCAAGTAGAGTCATTACTCCTTCCAATCTTGCAACTGGTGCAAATTTCTCACCATAGTTTTCACCTTCTTTTTGTGTATATCCTTTGCATACTAGTCTGGCTATATTTTTTACCACTACTCTATCTTCTTTCAGTTTATTCCTGAATACCCATTTTGTACCTATTACATTCGTGTTCTCGAGTCTGGGTACCAATGACCAAGTATTGTTCTTTTCTATCTGGTCAAGTTCTTCTCCCATTGCCTTGATCCAGTCTTCATCTGCAAATGCTTCTTTTGCAGGTCTAGGCTCAATGGTAGAAATCATACAAGAGTTCTCTCTAATCCTTGTTCTTGTTAGCACATCTGCATTCATGTCACCAATAATATGATCGAGGCTATGATTGAGTCTAACATACCTTGGAAAGACATGATCTTGATTTCTAGGTTCTTCTTCTTCTTCACTTTCTTCTTCTTTAGCTATACCTCCCTATTTCGATTGGGGCTTCTTTGTTCTATTCTTCAACTTCTGGCTTCACTGGTTCTAGTTCCAAAAATAGTGTGTAAGGTTCTTCTTCTTTCTTCTCATTGGTTTCTCCCAATTTCTCAGGAAGCTCATCAACTCAGAAATTTACACTTTCAATGATCTTCTTGGTCTAGTTGTTGTAACACTTGTAAGATTTTCTCTTGGTGGAGTAACCAAGAATTATGCCTTCATCACTCTTGGCATCAAACTTACCAACTTAATCACCTCTCTTGATAAAACATCTGCTACCAAAGATCTTAAAATAACTAACATTAGGTTATCTACCATACCAGTACTCATAGAGAGTTTTATCCTTACCTCTTTTAACCAGTATTCAGTTTATTGTGTAAATAGTTGTGCTGATAGCTTCTCTCCAGAATGTCTTAGCTACACCTTCTTATATTAGCATAGTCCTAGCAGCTTCAACAACTGACCGATTGTTCCTTTCTGCAATATCATTCTGTTGTGCTGTCCTAGATGCAGAAAGTTGCCTCTTAATTCCATTGTCTTCACAATAACTAGTGAATTCCTCTGAAGTAAATTCACCACCTTGATTTGTTCTTAAGCACTTTATCTTCTTTCCACTTTCATTTTCAACTAAGGCTCTGAATGCCTTAAACTTTCTATATGCTTTTGTCTTGTCTTTCAAGAATGTGACCCACATCATCCTTGAGCAATCATTAGTAAAAATCATGAAATACCGATCACCCTGAATACTCCTAGTCCTCATTAGCCCACAAAGGTCGGTATAAACCAAATCTAGAAAATATTCTATAGAGAAATATTTGCTCTTGAAAGTAGAGGATGTCATCTTCCCTAATTGACATTCCTTGCACAGAGCATTCAATGGCTTGTCCAACTGTGGCAAACCTCTTACTGATTTGGACTTATGGATTTTTACAATGTTATCAAAATTTACATGATAGAATCTCTGATGCCAAAGCCAACTATCTTCTACTTTTACAATTAAACAATTGCTGACTTTAGAACTTAAATGAAACAAGTTACCTCTGGTCTATTTTCTGGTTGCAATCAGCTCACCTTTTCTTCCATAAATTTTGCAAACTCCATTCTTGAATTCCAATGGGTAACCTTTGTCATTGAGTTGAGAAACACTCAAAAGATTGCGTTTCAGTCCTTCAACCCAGTAGACATCATCTACACTACTTTTTCCATTCAAAGAGATGGATCCTTTTCCTTTCACCATGCAGGGTGAGTCAATTCCAAATGTCACAACACCTCCATTAAACTCTCTCAAAGTAAGAGAGTAAAAGCACAAAATTGTGTCACGTTTCAGGCTAACTTATCAACACAAGTGAATTTAAGTAATTCTAACTAAAAAATAATTTCAGTCAAACATATGGTCTATATAGATTCATTATAGCCAATTTATTTGTGGACCACAACTTTTCCAATTGGAAGTGTGTACTAAATGTATTTTTATACCACTTTAGGTCTAATTACAAAATAAAAATAAAAAATAAAAAAACTCGATGTTTTAACAACTCCTACTCTTATAAATAATATATTTTTTTGAAATGTAAAAATACCCTTTTATAGATCTATAAGTGAATTTTCAAAAGTATATATATTTTAATATTTTAGTTACTTTTTATATTTTATATTTTATTTTTATTGAAAGTAGGTCACACTAAAATATAAGGTTGGTTATCTTGTCAAGAAAAAATGCTAAAATTTATTTAAAAAATTTGAAAAAAATATGATGCAGTAGAGAAAGGAATCTATGTCAAGATGATATAATTCTTTTCTAATTTGGATAAATAATTAAGAAAAAAACTAGTGGGAATTAGAAAGAGTTAAATTTCAGCACACAGAACTTTTCAAATTTATTGAAAAATATATATTTATAAAAAATAGTGAAAAATATATCCACGCACTAAGGTTTCAAGTTATCAATATACACAAAAAAATTGATTAAAAAAAAAGTAAAATTTACTAATTAAAGTGTGGTGGCTTGTGTAACTTCAATTTCAACATTTTATCAGCAACTAAATTATGGTGTTTACTTTATAAAAAAACTACATTCAATTTTTTTTTTAAATTACAAACATAAAATATATAAAAGAATATAAATTTTATTAGTTTACATCATTTAAAAATTCAAAACATATATTTCAATTTCTATTGATTTACTTTAAAAATTTGAATCAACATTGACCATTTCCTTTATAAAAGTGTGACACAAATTTGTACTTTTACCCAAGAAACTTACTTTGATCACCGGTCATGTGGTGTGAACCACCACTGTCTATAATCCAGTCATCAGAACTATCAATGCGAGAGACTAATGCCTTGTGATCTGATGTCTCTTCTTTAATAGAAACAAAGACAATGTCCTCATTAGTATCTTCCTCAGATTCCTCATCTGTAATTCCTCCAGCCACTGCAGTGAGACAATCTCTTTTACCTTTGCCTTTGTACTTCTTATACTTCTCACATTTTTGCTCATTATCTCCATTAGGATAGTTAGCAGCAATATGTCCAATCTAGTTACAGGCAAAACACTTCAAAGGTAATTTATCTTAGTACTTACCGGTACCTCTGGGTAACCGCTTGGCCAACAATGCTTCAAGCTCAATCATACTGTCTTCATCATCTACCTCTTTGCTAGATCTAGACTTATGACTATGACTCACTTCTCTGCTTTTCCTTACCGGTGAGTTTGAAACTGAGGCTCTAAATATAGATTCCAATCTCTAAACACTTCCATCAAAACCATTTAATTCAAATGCAGTTAATTTACCAATGATGGAGTCAAGAGTTACCTTTGTTTTATCAATAGACTCGAGTTCCTGAATGGCTGCAACTTGGATAGCATAGACCATTAGAAGGCTTCTCAACACATTTCTAACCACTCTAGTATCCTCCATTTTACCTCCAACACTTTTGATCTCTCTAGCTATCTCCTTGATCCTTTGAGCATACCATTGGATGTTTTCTCCTTCATCCATCCACATATCATCAAATTTACCTTTCAGACTCTCTTCTTTGGCAATCTTAACATGCTCATCACCACTATAGATATCTTCCAATTTCTTCCATACTTCATAAGCAGTCTCCAATCCATGAATATCAACATACTCTGAATCAGACAAGGAGCTGATAATAGCCTCCAATGCTTGATTGTTCTCCCATTGCTCCTTCTTTTGATCATTTGACAAAATCCCACTAGGCAAGTTATATTTAGTAACAACATGTTCCCAATATTGACTTCCTAAGATCTTGATATAAATCTTCATCCTATCACTCCAGATTCTGTAGTTTTCCCTAGTGAACTTCAGACCTTCTTTCTTCATCATGTTCTCCTAGATCTTTTCCTCAAGCTATTAGGCTTAAATACAAGAGGGCCTGAAATACACTAATACCAATTGATAATATGATGAATCAATAAGGATCTGGTCAACTACTGAGGGGGGGGGGGGGGGGTGAATCAATAGATAGAAAAAAAAAACTAAACTTTTCACCAAACTTAATCCCATCTCAAAAACAACTTGCAAAACTAATTGGTTTAGACATTGTACTAAAAACTGCAACTAGACTGTCAAACTTTACCGATTGACCAAAACATCAATGATATAATGTAATAGATCTATAACTCTCATACCATTTAACCAAAATATTAAACCACTTTACTAACATTAGTAATAGCTCATTTCAGGTCACTTCTAGTCATCTAAACATATCTAAGTGGCTTTACCAATTAATCATATCAACCATATTAAAACATATCCACAAAATCATTCACCACTTGACACAGTGATTTTTTATGTGGAAACCCAAATGGGAAAAACCACAGTGGGGATGAATACCCACAAGTATTTTGAACTCTTCTGAATTTTGCCCTGTTAGGAGCCAAGCCTTGTTAGAAGCTTATACAATAATTTCATGTTAAGAATAGATCCAGTTAGGGACCACCTGGTTAAGGGATTGACTACAATACCCTGTTAAAGGCAATACCCTATTAGGAGTAACCTCTTTGAGGATTTAAACAACACCAAGCCTGTTAAAGCTTACCCAGTTAAGGGATTTAATTGTTGTAATGGTTAGAGAACAACAGGGTCTTTGTTGATCTAGTAATATAACTATCTTGCTTAGTCAGATCCTTTTATGCTCCTATCTTCCTTCACAACATTTTGCACACTCCTTCTGATTTGGAAATAGTCTCACTACAACACTTAACCAAATTGCCAACACAATTACAAAACAACTCATTGACCTTAAATACAAATACAATAGGTTGATAATACATCACAAAACATATAACTCTCATATAGATTACAAACATATCGGTTCAATCATGATCATTGGATTACATAGAAATCAACTACACATTATTCTAGACAACTTGAACCGTTCCTGGATCACCGCACATAGGATCCTATAGCTCATCACACATTTTTCACTTCATGCTATGCATTTGCTCATTCCCAAGATAAACGGTTATCTTCATGCACCAAAATGACTTTGAAACTCATCATGTGCATCATGCTTATGTGGAATCTTCACCTCTGATCATCATTTGATCATAGATCAACATAACCGATTCACCAAGCTCCATCGGTTAGGGTTTGACATATCAATTGGTTAGGGTTACCAGTTGATCACTCTGCTTGAGATACTAATACTGGTTTCCTTCACTTCTCTACTACCAGTTTTGATACAACTCCATTACCGGTTACTATTGACATCAATGACAACACTATACTTCATCAATGCAATCTTCATGCAATTCCAATAGTTGTGCATAAGCTTCAAGAGTAACTGAGTCAACTTCATACCCCATGGGCATGATCCAAACAATTTGAGGCTCCATTGTTTCCATTAAACATTGATCCTTGTCAACCATAAAGAAAATGGTTTTCTCAAACTTATCTACCACCTCTTTAGGAATTTCTTCCCCATTTTTCATCGAGGCTTGAAAGGTTTTGAAGTATCCCCAGAGGATAGATATCCTCTTAGTAGCATCACCTACTACCCATAGACCTTCGTTAATCTGCATGGCTACTGGTCTATCATAGACCCATTGGAACCTTGCCATTGATACTGGGTATCTCTTGCAAAAAGTATAATGCTAGGAAAATAAGGAGTGTCCCATACTTGAATGTATGCTTTTTGTCCTGCTTAATTTTCTTCAAATTACTCAACAACTTATTCAAAAGTGTTGTGCATAGGTCATACCTCTTATCCTCTTTAAGCATCTCATATGCAGAGTATATTGTAGTACAGGAGATGGAGTTGTACCAGCTGGACTGGTAGACCTTATAACACACCTCCATAGAAGCGAACTTTACATCATTCTCCAAAAATATCTTTTATGGTCATGGCTCTACTATCAAATTTTGATCCTATTGCAGAAATAACAATGTCATTTGATACCTTCCTTAGGCTAGGCACCACACTGGTTTGCACCAAACCAATTACAGAATGGATCTCTTTCAAGTAGTGATCTTGTGGGGCTTATCCAGCCATATGAATTCTTCATGCACGCGACTCAAAATGTAGCGAATCCATTCTACCTCATCAAACAAAGGGAAATAAATGAACTGTGAGAAACCCTTGTCCTACAGCACCTTGTATTCAGGTTTGAGATTTCCCAAATCGTCAGCCAAATTCTTGTTATAAAGATCCAACATATCAGCATAACTAAGCTCCTTAGGATCACAATGAATGTAAGCCCTAATGTCTTTATTGTGCAACACACTGTAGAGCATAGATGAAAACGTACCTATCGGGTCATCCTCAACTAATTTGAATGGATGTTTCTTGAAAATAGGACAAGCCCTATCCTTGATCTCAACTATCAAAGGTATCGCAATGCCAGAAACTGAAGCCATTTGAATGTAGGGTTTGCAAACACGGAAAAAACTGAACAGATAAGTACCTCACTTTACAACCGAACGCAAGAAATCACTTAGTAAGTCGCTGAAATTGTTGTTAAGATCGTAAAGTTGCTTGCTCTCACTCTACTCTTACTCACTTGAATGCATTGTCCTGAATGAAGACTTAAATGCACTTTTATCCTTCAAAAACCTAATTTTCTACTATAATAAATGCAACAACTGGTCATCATAATCTTCATGAAATTTCATACCGGAGCACAAGATCCTTTGAAAATTTTTGGATATCATCTCCACATATTATTTACTCCTTCTGCAACATTCAAAAATCAATAGCAGACCGCCGAAAAGGGGTTTTTTATAATTTCCATAAAAATCTCCCCCTAAGGCATAAAGCCCTAGTTACTAGATGAAGATCCTGCACCGGATTCAGGTACAGATCCATTGTCATCTCTGGATTCATCCTTTCTCACCCATAACTTCTCATGCTTCTCTCCAACCTCTTCTACTTTCGCTTTTCCCTTCTCATTTGATTTGATCATGTCCACCAAAGCACTATTCTTGCTTCTGTAGTACTTTGCAATGCGACCAGTTTTGTTGCATGCTCTGCAAACAACATTATTCTTCATAGGTCTAAAGTTCATCTAGTTTTGTCTTGTCCTGCACTGATTAGAAATATGTCCAAACATTCCACAGGCATAACATATTTTATTTTAAAAGTTATTTATTACTTCTCTACACACATTTGACTTGTGTCCAAAATTATTGCATATGAAACACTGACCGATAAAGGTAGAAACATTATTCATATTTTTCATCATATTGTTATTGTTCATCATTCCATTATTCATCCTACTTTTGCACTGACTAGCCATATGAGCAAATTTGTTGCAAGTAAAACATCTACCATTAAATTTATGAGCATTAGGCTATCTTACCAAAGGATTCTTGTTCTTCTTCTTATCAGGTTTAGCATTGCCTTGTCCAGATCTGGGGGATTCACCTTTCTCATATCCTAGACCTCGCATATCCTTCCCATGTCTCTGACTTTCCAACATCTGATCAAGTCTTGTTGAACTAGCTTTGAATTTGTCTTTGCATTTATTTGCAGTAGCAAGTTTATCCCTTAAGGTAACAATCTGTCTTTCAAGTTCTTGACCATTATTCCTTGATTGTGTCAGCTCAAGCTTCAACTGATCATTCTCATAGGTAAGCCTGAAGCATTCATCAACTTTTTCTTTCAATGATTGTGCTAGATTCTCCTCATTCTTCTTTTGATCCTCAATCTCCTTAGTCAATCTCATCACAATGGATTGTATCTCATTCTTCAAAGCAACATTCTCTCTCTCAAACTTATTAACCTCATCAAATTTGTCCTGGTATTCCATGACCTAATCTTCTCTCCTTCAACTTGTCCATTAATTCCTTCCTCTTTTCTCTACAAATACTTGTTTGATCCTTCATTTCACTAATGAATTCATTAGCAATATTTAGATTCTTCTTCAAGGTGCAGACCTCACTTCTAGTTGCATCAAGATCCTCAAGTGCCACATTGAGTTGTCTCTGGAAACCAAAATCCATTGAATCAATCTCCCAGATCTTCCTCAAAGGAACTAGGCTCTGATACCAATTGTTAGAATCATAGATCACTGAGAGGGGGGGGGGAGGAGGTGAATTAGTGATCTACCAGAAATTGAAACCATAAACTTATTCTTTATCTACCCATTAACAATGCATAATAGATAAGAACATAAACATGCAACAATAAAAGAACAAATCCACAACACCGGAATTCTTATGTGGAAACCGGAAAAGGGAAAAACCACGGTGGGGATGGAACCCACAATATTCATATACTATGGCCAAGAGTACATAAATATTACATAGATGAGGAATGTACTTGCATTCAAGCTCACTGCCTAGAGCTCACTACTCAATTACAATTGCTTGGAGGGCTACAACCCTTAAGGAAGTCTCACTAACTTACAATTTGATTACAATGGGAATGTACAATGAAATGAACTCTTAGAAATCATCTAACAATGCAAAAATGAGTTCCAGTTAGGTTCTGAAATATTGACTGTCTCTGCTCTCCTGATTACTTTGTTCTAGTCTTAGTCAGCTACCAGTTGATCTAAAACCAAAATGTGCACATGGAACTGCGCTCAATCACACATATGTTATACCAAAAATCAACTGCCACAACGATCTTATATATCTAGTCTAGCCATAAAAAAAATCTTCTTCATGTTGGCTTCAAGAGATGTGACGTGTAGACCAAGTCGGCATCAATCTCAAATAACCCATAGCACCATACCAAAACATTATAACCACACACTTCCCAAAGGTCTTTCCAAACACTGAGATCACAAAAATAATCACCAAAAATACCACAACCATCAAAAATCATTCTGGACCAGCACATTACCAAAATACCATGTTTTCTCTATTTCATCAGTTATCTGTCTACCGATTAACACCAACTACCGGATATGATGAATCATTATCACCAAATCGAATCACCATGAAGAGTTGCCATCAATGACAACCTTAAACAAATAATCAACCACTAGAAGTCATCTAAAGTCATCGGATGAGTGTCAATTGCCAACAGGATTGACATTTCTAACTTGGGCTTGGGGCTCTTTGTTGGAAATATGTGTTGTTGGGTTGTTGTCATTGTTGATGAGGCATATTTGAGAGGAGTTGTGTCTCTAAAACTATTAGTGTCTTGAGATCAATAAGGAAGATAGTTCAGAGGTTTAGTAAATGTATCCATGGTGGAGCGCATCTATCTAGATGATTGATAAGTATATGGTAACACTCTATTACATATACTTTGTAATGTTGATGTAGTTTTTTTTTTTGATTAAGGAAAAAGCAGGTTTTGAAGGGGCCCCGAAACCCTTTACAAGAAGAACTTAAACAACAAAGCTACGAGAAATAGAAAAGAACATAAACCACAAAAATATAGCGGAAAACCGAAGAAAACCCAAAAAAGCCCCAAAAAGCTAGCAGACCTTCTAGCATTTAGATTTTTTCCAGGGCTTTAGCCAGGGTGTTGCTGATATCATACAACTCTTTGATGTTGTCTTTGAAGTTAGGGGGATCCTTTGCTGAAGTAGCCACAACTTTCTTCATATTGGCCCTAGTTCTCTTCGTAGTACTGCCCACCAGATTAGCATCACTGCTTCCAGTCTGGATGGTCTATTCCTCGAGGTCAAGATCCTTAGAAGTGCAGGTATGATCAATGACCTTGGCGATGTCCTCCAGGTTTTTAATGATAGCAGAGAGGATACTTGGGATAACTCCCATCAGATTTTTCATTGCTTCTTTTCCCTCTTCCAACGATTTTACCTTATTCTCCATTTCCTACTTCCAATTAATTTGCTCTCTATTTTCATCCTCCCTCTTTTCATCCTTTTTAATCCCTTTCTTATCTAGGTTTTTTAGGGTCTCGTAGGTCCATCTATCAAAATCCATTCTGGCCTCAGAGAGCTTCTTGAGGTTATCCAGGATATGCCATTTACTAGCACTTTCCTTGTCCTCGCTATACCTATCCTCAGTCAGGTCCTTCTCAAAGTCTTTGTTCATTTCCTTCTCAGAATTCACTCTAGTTTCCTCATTATTCTTGGGTTCTTCTTCTTCCATCAGATGGTTGTTGTCCTTACCAGGGTATTCGCTGAGGGTAGGGCTTTCTTGACTAGGCTAATTATTACCACTTTCTTCCTCGTTACCCAGCTCCTCGTCTTTCTAGCTATCTTCACCATTGGAGTCATCCGTCTCCATTCCGTTGCTTTCCTTAACAATGTCCTCTGTTTCCAACCCAGGGACGCTTTTCCTTTTTTGCTAGAGGACGCCTTCTCCTTGCTAGTTTCTCCCTCTTCCATCTTTCTCTTGCCCGGAGAGGCAGAAATCCTCTTATTTTCCAGCAAGGCAAGGGTTTTGCAATGCTCATAGATGAGCAGCAGAAGCCCGTAGTGGAGAATCAGGCTGGAAGGGTTAGTCCTGTGTTTGTTGAGGGACTTGGAGAGGGACCGAAAGAGGTAGTAGGGTAGGGACACCTTTTTGTCATGTCTGAAATGGTTTAAGAGCACGAAGTGGTAGGTGTGGGCCCTGGAAAAAATGGCCTTCAACTGTGATGTACTCCATAATTGCGTTCAGAACCCAGCCCCACAACTTCTTGATGTTTGCAGCTTTGTAGTAGCCCCTAGTTGCCTTGCCAATTTTATCTCTCTCTTTCTCTTTTTGTGGGAATAGGTTAACTGCATTGTTGGAGACTTTAAGGTCTTGAAAGAAATTAAGCCTAGAGTGGGGCATTCCAGTCATAGTGGAAATGAGCCCAGCATCCAACTTAAACTTAACTCCATAAAGTTTAAAAGAGCCATTAGACCAGTTTTCGAAAATCTTGGAAATAGCTAAGTTAACCCTACCTTTGTCATAGTCCTCAAGTTTCTCCATGAATCTGGTAAGAGAGCCCTTCTCCAATTTTGCCCAGACTTTTGGCATCGCTTTCCAGGTTGACATATTATCTGGTTCTTCCCACCTTAGGTCTCCTCCCATCTTTGGATACGGGTTGTTTGCTCTGTTTCTCTACAAGTTATCACCTTCTTTTCCGATGTTGCTCAAGTTTTCAAACTAGGTAACCCACAAAGTGTACGACACTTTATTAGAGATAATAGAAGATCTGTCGTGGCGCCAAGTAATGATGACCTTTCCAGCAAGGCATAAATGGTGCTTTTTACTTGTCATGATTAAATTCTCCTTCTCTCCCCATATAACGGTCCTTTCTAATGAGCTCTTTTATATTAAAATGAGATCCTCCTCGTGATAAACATACACCGTCGATTGGATAAGTTGTTGAGAGGATACACTCAAGGAGGTCCTCTAGGGAAGACTAGGATAGCAGATAGGGCTAGAATTGACAATTATGTGATAGAACATACGTTGCCAATCAGGAAACTACTCAAGAGGATACACTGAAGCAAAGGCCCCAGGATAGGATAGATCAAGGCAAGAAGATTCTTTGACTATTTGAATGTTGATAGTTCTTTTGTCTTTTACTAATTTATGCTACTCAAGGATATCCACAAATGATCCTCCTCATGCCAAATCATTTGGGAGTCAGAGTTAACTCCAGTATTCGCTAAGCAATCCAGCATGTTGTTTTGCTCTCTAAAGGCATGTTGAATAATGATTTCTTTGAAACTGGTAATGATCTCCCTAGCTTTCATGATGATATTTTCAATAGACCAGGAAGGCTTTGATTCCCCCTTTAAGCACTTTATAATATTGAGTGAATCTCCCTCAAGCCAAATTTTATCATAATTTAGATTTTTGGCTATAATTAAGGTATTCAAGGCTGTAGAGGCTTCAGCAAAATGGCTAGTTTGATTCCCTAGAGGACCAGCCACCACCTTGAGACAACTTCCATCAAAATTCCTAATAATGCCCCCATATCCAGCTTTACCCAGATTCCCTTTAGAGGCCCCATCAAAGTTAGCCTTAATCCATCCCTGCGAGGAAAAATACCAGACTAGACCTTCTCTTCCAATCTCCTTGCTAGTAGTAGTGGTAGAAAGGTTCCACCTGTCTTTAAAATCATCTTTAGCAGTAGGTCCCTGATCAGTGCAGTAGAGGCTTTCAAAGATACTCCTAAGATTTTATCTGCAACCACTTCAGGAAAAGCTCCTTTATCCCTAAAAATCTTGTTGTTGCGCTCTTTCCAAATATTCCAGATAACAATCAGTAGAGTAAGTTTCCAGGTCTCCACAATTTTAGGATTAGAATTAGGGCAATGCCATTGAAGTCAGGTGTCACCAAGAGAGTTTGGAAAGACCCAACTCAGGTTCCATCTAGAAAGGATGATTTTCCAGATATCCTGGCTAAAAGTGCATTGATTGAGAATATGGCAAGCTGCCTCTTCTTCCCTGCAGCAAAGAGAACACCTGTTAGGAAAAATAATACCTCTTTTGTGAAGATTGTCAAGGGTTAATACCTTATTTTGGATGAAAATCCAGAAGAAAATATTGACCTTAGGAACTGACTTCTTGTTCTAGAATTTAGCCCAAATGGGAATTTCTTCCACCGGGACATTGTGAATAGCCACAGCAAAGGAAACAGAGTATTTCCCATCTAGAGTTTCCCTCCATATCAATCTATCATCTTTATTGTCTCTAGGGATTTTGGTAGAGAGAGCTATTTGAAGGAACTTGAGTCCCAGACACTACTGGCTAAAGTCAATCCATTTCCCATTTCTCTAGTAATCTCTTACCATTTCTCCATACCTGCTTTTGAATCGGTCTTTCCAATCTTTAAGGATTGGGATTTCCTCCAGAGGTTTATCCAGGATCCATCTATCTTCCCAAAATCTTATTCTCCTCCCATCTCCAAGGTTTCAAGTTCTGCCAGCAGTAGCCCAGCTTTTAGCTAATTGCACAACATTCCATATGGTGGATCCTTCAACATTAAAAGAGTTGTCAAAGAATTCTTCCTCAGAAGGTTGCATATAAAGATATTTGTTTTTCCAAATAGAGTTCCATTCTCTTTCCTCCCCTTTGAATCTCCATATTTGTTTGGCTAATAAAGCTTTATTCATAGAGCCAATGTTCCTTAAGCCCAACCCACCAGAGGCCTTAGGGGAGAAAATTTTATTTTAGGAAATAAGAGGAATTCTATTTTTATCTTCCACTCCCAACCAAAGGAACTTTTTTTGGATTTTTCCAATGGCTTCCGCAAACTTTGAGGGGATTTTGAACAAGCTAAGAGGATACACAGGAAGATTTTGGAGAGTGGCTTTGAGTAGAGTGATTTTTCCTGCTTGACTTAGGATAGTCCCTTTCCAGCCAGCAAGTTGCAAGTTAATTTTGTCAATTAGCTTGTTCCAGAAGGAATCCTCAGGCTTGAGACATAGAGGAAGCCCCAAATAGGTAGAGGGAAACTCAGAGATGTTGCAACCAAGAATCCCGCCAATCCTTATTTGCCTTTGAATCGAGGTATTGATGAAAAACAGAGAGCTTTTATCCCAGTTGATTTTTTGGCCAGAGGCAGATTCATAGGTATTTAGAATAATCTTCATATTTTTAGCTTCCATGATGGTGGCTTCCCCCATGGTGATAGAGTCATCAACGAATTGTTCATGAGAGTTGACAAAATTGGATGAAGAAGGTTTCAGGCCCTTAAGATTGCCATCTTCCACATTTTTAAGGATGAATCTTCTCAGGCATTCAACAAGAATAGTGAACAGGATAGGGGATATGGGGTCCCCCTGTCTGAGACCTCTAGAGATTTTGAAGAAACTGGAAGGGGAGCCATTGACAATAACAACAGAGGAGGAAGTTTCCATAAGTTGAGAGCAGAGCTGAATAACTTTGTCACCAAAACCAAACACTTTCGTGATCCTAAGGAGAAACTGCCAGTTCACTCTATCAAAAGCTTTAGCCATGTCTAACTTTAAGAAGAATCCCTGGTTATTTACCACTTTCAGGGAGTGGATGTTTTCATGAACGGAAATGATGGAGTCCAAAATCTATCTTCTAGGGACAAAGCCATTCTACTGGACAGATATAATCCTTGGTAGAATTTCCAATAACCTGGAAGTCAAAACCTTAGATAAGATCTTGTAGACAGAGTTACACAAGCTGATGGGTCTAAACTTGTTAAGAGAATCAGTTCCGGGGATCTTTGGGATTAGGACAATGAAGGTAGTGTTTAGTTCCTTTAGGAGTCTTCTAGAGACAAAGAATTCCTTAACACCATTGCATATGTCAGCCTCCACTATGTGCCAGAAATTTTGGAAGAAAAACAGGGGATAGCTGTCCGGACCAAGGGATTTATCAGCCTGAAAGGAGAACACCACCTTTCTGATTTCCATATTAGAGGGAATACGGGATAAAAGGTGGTTGTCAGCTTCTGACAGGATAGGAGGGATAGCTTGTAAAAGGGTGTTTTGCTTGCTAAAATCCAGGATATCCACACCACCCAGTAGGGTACTGAAATGCTCGAGAGCTTCCTTCCTAATGTCACAGTCCTCTGTTAAGATGCCTTTATTGCAATTTAGTCTGGATATTTTGTTGGATTCCCTATGCTTAAGAGTAGTTAAGTGAAATAAGTAGGTATTTTTATCGCCTTCCTTCAGAAACAATGCTCTGGATCTTTGTCTCCAGAAAGTCTCTTCATTAGAAATGGTGGAGTGGTATTTAGATAAAAGATCATTTTCAGCCGTCCTAAGATCTTCGATCAACCCCACCTCTTGGATTCTATCCTAAACATACTTTATTTCAGCTTTGACTTGAATTTTGTTCTTGAATATGTCCCCAAAAAACTCTTTGTTCCAGGATTTAATTTTGGCTTTTATGATGTTGAGATTTTTTTCTAAAAAGAGCCTTGCCCTCCACTTCAGAGTTCCACCATTCAACAATGCAAGCTTCCAGAGAAGGATGGGAGAGCCAAGCTTTTTCAAATCTGAAAGGGAAGTTTCTCTTTGCCAAAAAAGAGTTGGCAGTAAAGGAGATGGGGTAATGGTCTGAACCAATTTTGATAACAGAGGCAAGGGAACAATTATACTTAGAAAGCCAGTCAGGAGAAATTAAAGATCTATCAAGCTTGACTTGAATCAGATCAGCTCCGGTTCTTCTATTGGTCCAGGTGAAATTGATGCCCTAGAGATCCACATCAATGAGAGCTTGGTCATTAATGAAGTCCATGAGGTCTTGTTTCCCATCAAGTTGTAAGAGGATATCTCCCATCTTCTCTTCATCTTTGAGTGGGGTATTTAAGTCTCCCATAATAATCCAGCTTTGATCAGCAAACTGGAGTCTGTCAGCTGCAAGGCTTTTCCAATATTTAGCTCTCCTGGATTTGGTATTAGGCGCATAGACATTAGATAACACCCAGACAGAGTTGTCCTTAATATGCTCAAGCTGAACAAAGATCCTATTAGTAGCAGAGATGATTTCCTTTCCAGTAATGGTTTTTTGGTTCCAAAAAATCGCAGTTCCTCCAGAAGCTCCCTCTGAGTTTGATCCTATGACTCCATTTTCTTTGAAAATTCTAATCTTTTCAACTTTTTCTTTAGACATCTTGGTTTCCTGAACAAGGACTACATATGGTTTATGATCTTTGATGATGTTCTGTAACACATCCTGCTTATGAGGTGCATTCAATCCTCTGATATTCCAGGATATTATCTTCATACTTTAATTGGGGATAGGGCTGACTCAATGGAACACTGTGTTCCATCAGCATGGTTCTTCCAGCTTTCCTGTCCCCTTTGATGTTTTAGGGATGGCCTACCCTGCTTTTTTTTCTGACTTCCAAAGTTGGTGATGAAATTTTCTAAAGTTGGTTGAGTGACACGATTTTTCTTTCATATTTGGTTAACTAAGGAAATCTATCTAAGCGGTGAATAAAGTGTTTTCATAAGTATATGAATGAGTAATTTGGTTTGCATCTTTCCACATTGTATGTCTTGGGTGTTCATATTAGGAGTTAAGCTAAGAAGTGTGTGAGATATCTACCTTATAAATTTCATGTCATTCACATTTGTGCATTAAAATTTATGTGCATATGTCCTTCAAATTATAGTTGTCAATGTCAGATCTTCTAGTTGGATCACTAGAATGCTTCACATTCTTTCATGATGATTGATATGCGTATACAGTTTGGGTAATATGATAAGGATGGTTTATTTAATCAATTATGTGAGTTCTAGGTGTGTTGGTTCTCTGGAACACAATATTCATTATGTTGATGTGGCACAATTTGTCTATTTTGCACTGTGTTTACTAGTTCTATGGATTGATTCTTCTATGCCAACGACTGATGATTAATTACTTTTTAAATTGGTTAAAGAAATATTATTGATGGTTTTCATATCCTTCATGTTGGTGTGCATGGTGATTTTTCTTTCTCCCTATTGGTGTGAAGGCAAACAGCTAATAGTTTTGACAATAATTTGACATTAGAGTTGACAAAGTATGTTTCTTCAATTGCAATACTTGATCTTGACCTATCTTATTGGTCTTGAAGGATGTGTTATTATGTGTTTGGAATTTAGCCAAGTCTTGGGTTGATCTACAACCTATTTTTTTATGATGAATGTGTTTGAGTCCAACCTATGTTGGGTCACATGTTTCATTTGTTAGGTTCTATTGGTGCCAACCTAATTGTTGTTTTGGGATGTTGAGAAAGATATATAAGAAATGTTAGATCATTTGTAATGTATATATATGTGAAGAGTTAAGAAAACAAATTGTGATGCAATGTGCGAAATATTACAATGCTAAAATTTTATAACAAAGTGATTGTGCTAGAAAAGAGGACTGCAACTTCAGTATATGTTAGATGCTTCTTCTACAATAATTCACATATGTTTCTTATTCTAATCTTCAAATATATTTTCCTGGAGAAGTAATCTTTAGTTTGCAAGTCCATTGTATCTCACCCTAAGATAGTGAGCCTCAACCTACAAGTCCATTCAAGGAGCATTAATATTCCTTGGATAGTGAGTCCTAAAACAAAGAAGTTTCATATAGTGTGAGTTGAACCTCTCAGTGGGTTTTCCCTCCTTGTTTTTTCCACATAAAATGTTGGTGTTATTGTGTGGTGTACGCTCTATTTATATTCTTTGCATTTGTATATTTGATTTAATCATTAAATGATTAATGAATGGTTAAATTTAAATAGTTAATGTTGATTCACTCCTTTTAGCATCTGAGTGTGCTCAACAACTAGTATTAGAGAAAGGTTCCTAAGGTAACATTCTAACAATTGAGGTAGATCATGCATTTGAATACGAATGATTTGGAATAATTTTGAATAGTGAGATGCTTTCAGAGGAAGCTTTAGAAGAAATAGAACCTAAATGATGGGATTTTGATCCTATTGATTGTGAGGTAGATCTACAAGGGGAACTCTGGTTGTTCTTGATTATCTAGATATTGAAAGAGCTGAAAGTGAAGAATACAAGACCAAATTCAATAAAGATGAAAGGATAATTACTTAGATGAAATCTTAGATTGCATAAAGAAAAGAGTGTGATGAAAAACTCAAGAAGGTAGAGGATGACATAATTAACTTAAAGATTTAAGTTGAAGAAGGGATGAAGATTGTTGATTGTGTGGAGACCAAGCTTCATGATAAATCTATTGAATGTACCAAGATGGAGGATGAGATTGTTTCCCTAAGGAAAGAATTAGAGGATGCAAAAAAGTATATAGAGAAAGGTTTGAAAATGAAAGGTGGAAGTGATCTCCTTGATGAAGTTTTTTGTTACTAGAAACCATAAATACCATTAAAAAATAAAAAAAACAAAAAGGTTATATTATACACATGATTAGTGATGCAATTTTTAGGATGAATCTATTCAAAAAATAAAAAAAGGTTTGATTAAAAAATAACTTCTATTTCTCATTTTTAATTATTTTTTATCAAGTGCTTTAAAAAAATACTAAATGCAACCAAAAAAGGATGTTCACACCAAAAAATATGTTATATTTTAATAGAAAAAATATGGACATTTTTTGTGTACACACAACATTTGACTATCTAGGATTGACATTTCTAACTTGGACTTGGGGCTCTTTTTTGGCAATATGTGTTGTTGGGTGTTATCATTGTTGACGAGGCATATTTCAGAGCATTTGTGTTTCTAATACTATTAGTGTCTTGGGATCAGCAAGGAAGATAGTTTGGAGGTTTAGTAAATGTATCCATGGTAGAGCGTCTATCTAGATGATTGATAAGTATATGGTAACACTCTATTACATATACTTTGTAATATTGATGTAGTTATAATGGTTGGTGACTACATGTTCTAGAGTTGATTCAGTGACACGAGTTTGCTTTCATATTTGGTTGACTGAGGAAATCTATCTAAGTGGTGAATAAAGTATTTTCACATGTATATGAGTTAGTAATTTGGTTTGCATCTTTCGACATTTCAGGTGTTGGGTGTTCAGATTAGGAGTTAAGCTAAGAAGTGTGTGAGATTTCTACCTTCCAAATTTCATGTCATTCACATTTGTGCAGTAAAATTTATGTAAAATTTAAGTGCATCTATCCTTCAAATTATAGTTTGTTAATGTAAGATCTTCTAGTTGGATCACTAGAATGGTTCACATTCTTTTGCGGTGATTGATATGCCTATATAGTCTAGGGAATATGTTAAGGATGGTGTATTAAATCAATGATGTGATTTATAGGTGTTTTGGTTCTCTAGAACACAATATTCATTATGTTGATGTGGCACAATTTGTTAGGTTTGCATTGTGTTTACTAGCTCTATGGATTGATTCTTTAGTGCTAACACTTGATGAATAATTAATTTTTAAATTGGTTGAAGAAAGATTATTAATGGCTTTCATATCCTACATGTTGGTGTGCATGGTGATTTTTATTTCTCCCTGGTGGTGTGAAGGCAAACAACTAAAAGTTTTGACAGTAATTTGACATTTGAGTTGACAAAGCATGTTTCTTCAATTGCAGTTGATCTTGACCTATCTTATCGGTCTTGAATAATGTGTTATTATGTGTTTGGAATTTAGGTAAGTCTTGGGTTGATCCACAACCTGTTTTTTGATGATGAATGTGTTTGAGTCCAACCTATGTTGGGTCACATGTTTCATTTGTTAGGCTCTACTGGTACCAACATAATTGATGTTTTGGGATGTTGAGAAAGATATATAAGAAAGGATAGATCATTTTTAATGTATATATGTGAAGAGTTAAGAAAAAAAATTGTGATGCGATGTGTGAAATATTATAGTGCTAAAATTATATAATAGATTGATTGTGCTGGAAAAGAGGACTACAACTTAAGTATATGTTAGATGCTTCTTCTACAATGGTTCACATTATGTTTCTTATTCTAATCTTCAAATATATTTCCTAAAGAGGACTGAAAAGAGGACTGTAACTTCAGTATTAGTTTGCAAGTCCATTTTATCTTGTCCTAAGATAGTGAGCCTCAATCTACAAGTCCATTCAAGGAGCATTAATATTCCTTGGATAGTGAGCCCTAAAACAAAAAAATTATTAACAAGTTTCATATAGTGTGAGTTGAACCTATCAGTGGATTTTCCCTCCTTAGGTTTTCCACATTAAATCTTGGTGTTCTTGTGTGGTGTACCCTCTATTTATATTCTTTACTTTTGTAGATTTGATTTAATCATTAAAAGATTAATGAATGGTTAAGTTCAAATAGTTAATGTTGATTCACTCCTCCTCTTAGCATCTGAGTGTGTTTAACAATTGGTATTAGAGAAAGGTTCCTAAGGTAAAATTCTAACAATTGAAATGATTTGGAATAATTTTGAATAGTGAAATGATTTCAGAGGCAGATTTAGAAGCAATGGAACCTAAATGATGGGATTTTGATCCTATTGATTGTGAGGTATATCTACAAGGAGAACTCTGGTATATTCTTGATTATCTAGATATTGCAAGAGCTAAAAGTGAAGAATACAAGACCAAATTCAATAAAGATGAAAGGATAATTATTAAGATGAAATATTAGATTGCATAAAGAAAAGAGTGTGATGACAAACTCAAGAAGGTAGAGGATGACATAATGAACCTAAAGATTCAAGTTTAAGAAGGGATGAAGGTTGTTGATTGTTTGGAGACCAAGCTTCATGATAAATCTATTGAATGTACCAAAATGGAGGATGAAATTGTTTACCTAAGGAAAGAATTAGAGGATGCAAAAAATAGATAAAGGTTTGAAAATGAAAGGTGGAAGTGATCTCCTTGATGAAGTTCTTTGTTATTAGAAACCACAAAAGGACAAAGGTGGCTTTGGTTTTGAAAAGGGAGAAAATTCCAAGATTAAATACATGAATGAGAAAGGTAAATAAAATGTTTAAGATGAATGAATTAAAGAAGATAGGAAGATATATGAATAATTTCACTCATCTGAAACAAAAAGAGAATTACATAAGGTCAACTCAAAATAAAACTTCTCAAACCAGACACTCTCAAACTTTCAATAGCAATTATTTTTGTTGCAATAAGATTCGACACATGGATATTGAATGTAAGAATAGGATGAACATGAATTCATTTAGGCCCTCAAGGCCTCAACCATTTAATGGTTGGTTTTATTCTTGCAACAAATTTGTTTATAAAGGAAATGAGTGCAAAAGTAGAAATGGTTTCATGAATAAGAATGATGCTATGACTACTCAACCCTTCAATGGTTATTGTTACACATGAAATAGGTGTGGCCATAATTTTTTTGACTATAGTTCCAATGTGAGAAAGAGTGTAAATTCTCCACACATGGCATTAAATGTTAGAATTGAAATACATAAGGACATATTGCTAGATTCTACAAAGGGGAGAATGCCAAATCTTCTATACCTTAGAAGAAGGTTGATCTAGTTAAAATGAAGAAGTGGATGGAAAAAAATTGGAAGAAGGAGAGAGTGAGGTGAAGGATTGATATATACCTGAGGATGGTGTTAATGGTTCTTCTAGAAACTAAATGAAAAAAGAAGTGGCCTAGGGGGAGTTGTATTTGGAGACTTTTCAAACCTCCTATGAAGCATAGATGTTGAAATATTTAACATAATGGTCAATGGTTTTATGGACATGTTTGGTTGGTGATTTTGTGTCATTTGGTCAAACTTATAGGGAATATGCTTTCTTTGTAATGGTTTTATGAGTGTTTGATAGGTCCCTATTATTATAGAAGGGTTAAAAGTTCCTAAAACCTAAAATACATTCAATGCAGTAGATAGGAGAAGTATTTATATAACACTTGGTCATTTTTTACCTCGCTCAAAAAATTAAAGAGAACATCGAGGAGAGAAGTAAATTTTCAAGTACACATGTGTGTATACCTAACAATCAAACTTCCAGCTATTTTAAATGTTCACTCCAAATCGTAAGCATCAAAAGTTAGGAATATCTTCTCCTAGGGTTATATATGTTGTGGACAAACAAATACCATTGTCAAGATTGCAAAATATTAACCTTTCTTCCATTTGGTAGAGACTCAAAACATCATGTAGACTAACATCAAGAAACTATAGATCATCTACAACCTTTTTATAACATCTCTTGAATAGAACAAACATCAAGTGTTGGTGCAGAAGAACATCATCAATGAACTAGTAAACATTGTGCAGATCAAGCTAAATGTATAAAGTCATCATAAATAATACCATGCACCAAAGTATCAACAAACCTAAAACTCATGTGACTGATCCAAAATATTATCCTCAACATCTTCCCAAAAATCATGTGACAAATGCATTTTTGTCTTTAATGTTTTCAATCATATTAAAATCACCTCCCACAATCTAGGGGAGATCTTGGAGGTTACACATCCATTTTCATAAATTTATTTTGTCTCTATATTTTTCAAGTGCATATATAGAGGAAATTCAAATTTTTCTATTCTCCCTTTTCAATACACCTTGGGCACCATGGTCCTCCCAAAAGGGGTCCAAATTTGGACCTTATAATGGTCACATTTCAAAGGCGGGAAAAATTCTTTGTGTTGGCCTACCCCAAAATTTCAAATACATTTTGTGTAGTTAGATATAAAAGTGAGCCTAACCCCCTCATTTTGGTAACACAATAATATCTCCTAACTATACTCTTAAAAATTCAAGTGAGAAAGGAATCAAACATCATCAAGGCAATGTAGGGGAAGTCAAGTTCAAATTTCAAGCATTCATGATGACATTAAGACACTCTACATGACATTATCAACCTATGCATGAAGACTTCAAATCAAGACTCATCAAGGTATCAAGTTCCAATTCAAGCATTTCAATTTAGATTTAGCCCTACCCTCAAAAGGGAAGCTTTTCAAATTCAGTCAATTCTATGTCAAGTTCAATCGAAATTCAATTCAAGGGTTAATTCCAAACTCAAGGTTTGACCTAAGGCAAACCCCTATCAAAAATACCATTTTCCATCTTTCTACGCGTAAGTGATAAATTTAGGAGGTATGGATGGAGAATATGATAGAGAATTCAGTGGTGATCAAATCTAAATTTTGCAAGAGTGAAAACCAAAGGACCGAGTTGATTTTTGTATCTTAGTCTCATGAATTTCTGACAAGCTTTGGGGAATAGGTTCTAAGTGACATTTTGATTCCAAAAGTTTCCCGTTTGTCTACACATAATATCTAGGGACTAAATTGATTTTCCCATCTTGGTCTCACACTTTTGAGCTGAATTTTTAGGCACAGGTTCCTCTCTATTCGTTCTACCCAAATTTGGTTCCATGTCTACTTATTGCACATGTAGCTTATTTTTTATATCATTTTGTGTCAAATTCCTAACATTTACCCTATAGATTCAACATTCAATTTCAAATCTCTTAAGCACCCTCAACGAAAAAAAAATGGAGAGCAAAATTCAATCAATATTCAACCCTTTTCCTCATTGGGGTTGGATCTATTGGGTTCTCTCTCCCTTTTTAATGTACTTGGTGGAAATAATTGGACTCATAGCCTAATTTGTGAAACCCTATTTCTCCAATTCATTACATTTTGGTGTACTCAACATTATACTTGCATTAATTTTGATTTCCTTTTTTAGATCTAATTTGAATGCATTTAATCAATTCGTATTTGCATTCATTTATGAAAAATATCTTAATTTATATTAATTTTATAGGTTCAATTTATAAAACTTCATTTTATTTTGATAACTTTTACTTGTGGGTTGCATAATTTCTTATTTTTTATGCTTAGATTTGATTATTATTACACGTTTTTTAAAGATTTAGAGGCATTTAGTTATCACATTTATCATTTTTTTAGAGCATCTTATTGGTTAATTGGTCATTTTATAAGGAAATCACATTCTTTAATCATTTATTTAGCTTGCATTTCAAGTCTATCCATACAATTTTTCCTTCATAGTGAATTGGTTTTGTTTTCCTTTCACCTACATCCAACATACTAGTGAGAAGAACTTATAGACTTATGGCTTCCCAGAGTTCAAATACTAAGGGTGTAAGCCTTTGTTGAATAATCTATTCCATGGGAACTTGGTTGAATATGCAATCCCTACACAAAACATACCTAACATGATGGAGAACAATTCCCCTCACACTTTTCATGATGAGGATGACTCATTAACTATGGCTACTTGATGTAGAGTGGATTGACTCTCACCTATTTGTGCTACCTTTTCTAGGTATCTCCTCTAAGCTACACGATAACCATGAAATGATTCTACAGCTCACACCCTCCAAGGGTCTACAAGAATTACCCCCTCTGACCTTCCTATGGTCCTTAGGCTAGGATAAGCACTTGTTTTTTTGTGAGTTTTATTTTCTTGGTTAGGAGACCTTGTTTTTCCCACTCCCTTTCACACTCAACTTGAGAGGTCAACCCCTCTACCACAGGATCTTCATTCCCCACACTACATACATAAGGATGGATTTAAAACCCTACTTCTTTCTCAAGAGCTTTTGACATTTACTAGTTTGGTGTTTTACAAACAAACTGCACTTTTAGGTTTAATAGGAGACCTAATTCTAGTAGCCCTGACATTGAGGTATTCTGCATTTACCGGTTAAACTTCCTTAACAACCCTATGAACTCTTTTACATTCTATACACCCTTTTGGGGTTTACATACAATATCTCAAAACCGGAGGTGGGTTTTGTCATTAACATATCTAACCCTTAGTGGGCTAATTAGGCCTAATTGCCCCTTCCTAGGCCTCGAAAGTAGGGATTGGTCAAAACTCCTTCACCGGTCCGTTTTCCCTTGTGAAATGATGTTTATTTAATGTCTGTACTTCCATATGGAATTCCAAACCAATCATACTTCACCTTCACCCACTGGACTCACCCACTAAGGGCCTGTTATCCATGATTTCTAATGTTTGCCAACTCAACGTGCCAAGCCTAGGGTATGGTGGTAAATATTTGGTTTAGATTCCCCTAACTCAAAATAAAAAATAAAACATAGTATACAGTGTAACCTAACATTCCATAAGGTTTCAGAGAGTATATCCACCATGGAATGTTAGGTTGGAGCCATTTTTCTCTCAAAACCATGGTTTTTAGGGCACTTGAACCCACCTGCAAAAAATGAAGATTATTCACAAAATGCAACACTTCAAGACTCCAAATCAAAAACAAAATTAAGGTAAGACATGAGTCTAACAATCCATTTTTGGCTTGATGATGATTGTAATGAATGACTTCATGTGTTGTCATTGATAGAACATGTACACACACAAATATGCTCACATTGTGCTTCTAAAAGTTACTTATATTGCAACCCGTATTGATGCTTAGTTTATGACGGTTTAGAAAGTGTCAACTGGTACATGTAGACAATCGGTATATGCAGAAATGACTTGACACCAACTTGAAGATTCAACAGAGACTGTCAAAGAAGCAAATGGAGCACAATCGGTTTTACATGTTGAAGTGGTTAACTCTAACCGGTATCAGTGTTCCAATTGGTATTCATTGATTGTGTGATGAGTTATCACCGGTCCTGATGAGTTACCCCTAACTGACAAATTTTAGCAATAATTTGTGATGAGTTATGTTAGATATTCCAGATACACTGCACCTAGGAAATTGTGATATGATTTCTAAGCCGACATGAAATCTAAATTTCTATATAATGACATTATGATGAACTATTTTTTATGAGATGATTTGATGTGAAGATAGAAGTGTTAAGATTTTTAAGATGTTAGGACCTAGAGGCAACTGAGAGGGGGGGCAAATCAATTTTCTATTAATTTCAACCCAAATACAACTTGTAAAGCGGAAAATCGAACCCTAGGTGTTCCCCCACTCCAAGGAAAGAGAAAGGAGGTCACTAGGGTTGACGGTTTTCACTTAGGAGGGACTTTACATTCAAAAGAGGGGTTGAAACCCACAAGATCCAATCCCACACAATGCAAGACTGGATTCTAAATGAGTTTCAAGGGTTGAGACAGCAAGGATACCCTCTTTTGTAAAGAATGTAGATAGAAGGATTGAACTAGGAGCACATGTGAAGTAGGAAAGATTCGCTTATAAACGGAGATAGAGACACAGGATGAAGCTAAGGACCTAAAATTAGCAGTAAAATGTCGAGACGATGCTGTCCTGCAAATTTGAGCAAAAATTGACGAGACGATGGCACCTGAAGGGCACACGATCCTCCGAAAAATCCGCGAAATGAAGGGGGATCTGTTCGTCTCTGCACAAGGATTCCAGATCTTCAATTACAGCCGCGTACCTGCAACCTACACATAGAAAAGAGAGGATGATTGGGGGGTTAGGGATTAGGGGTTTGCCTTCAGGTCAAACCCCAGTTTTGGAATTAACCAAGAAATGAGAATGCTGTAAATGTAAGTGTTTGTAATGTAATCAAGTACTGATACCTTGTTGTAAGAATGTTTGTATTCTTACATGCGAAGGTGTAATGATGTTGTATGTTGTATGTTGTAGGTGATCTCCTCTTCAATGGTTGAATCCTTGCCTTGAATGCAACACTTAGCCTTGAATGGAGACTTAGAATGCTCAATTGCTTGAAGGAATGCTTGAATGCTTGAATGTTTGAATATTTGAATATCGCTTCCGCCTCTTGTACACATGTTTTTCCTCCTTTTTTTCTACCACCCTTTCTGGGAGGGGAAATGTAGTTTATATACTTGTCAATTGGGGTTAGGAGACTAATTTTTCCGACCTTAGGCCGACATAGGAACATTATTTTCCGAATTACAAACTTAAAGACCCGATGCCCAGCAAGAGACTGGGCCCAAAATAGGGCCAGGGACCAGGGCACTAGGCACCATGGTCCTAAAGGACCAGGGTGCTGGGCGCCATGGTCCCACCTCTCGGGACAACTGGGTGCAAGGAGGATCAGGCCAAGGTGCAGAAATATGCAGTTTTTGATGTCGCAAATAGGTTTCGGGGTCTCCATTTAGGTTCAACGTTGCGCCACCATCGTGAAGACCCAAATGCAGTTGAAATTGCAAGTGTCACAATTTTAGGACGCTACATTTAGCCCCCACTTTAGCAGGAGTATAAGCGTACGCCCATACTTCTGGTAAAGTACAAGGAAACAACATTGAAAGACTTTCACCACGTCAAGGAGGCAAGATACACCAAGCCCCCAGTGGACTAAGGATCTTACGACTTCGATTGACAAAGTAAAAGGGAAGATCACGACGGAGAACCATGACTGTCAGTAGTAAGGTTCCCTCACTATAAGTCATGCAAGAAAAATATCAAAAATTTTCAAGGCAAAGCTAAATTTGCCAAGAAATTTTCAAGTATCTTGAAGAGATATGAACGGGGTGTATGCCCCCCTACGTTAAAGTGATCGTACATGCCTCATCAGGGGTGATTACTTTAAGGCAGTGATACATATAAGAAATGAGAAGGGAAAGGAGCACGTTATCACAAAGATTTAGCCCCCAAGTGTGAGATAAACCCAAGGATAATAGACACAAAACACAAAGCACAAGGTGAATTCGCTTTCCTTGGGGTTAGTATGCTGTATGATAATTCATGTATATCATATGTATGTATGCATAATTGTTCTTCATTCCCCAATCAAGGAAGGTCACCTAGAAGAAGGGAACACATGTCTTTTGAGTCAACATGAGAGAGACCAAGAGAGATCTCAATGCTTTGCATCATCCTCAAGTAGACAACACTAAGGACAACAAATAGAAGAATGGGAATAACACATAGAAGAAGTAACAAAAGAGATCAAGAGAGGAGGAGAGAGTCTACTATGCTAATGAACTAGTCTAGCACGTCATCTACCCCCCGATCTTGCTGATCAATATTTCGAGAAGGTAGGAAACACGCTAGAGGAGGAACATCCAACACAGCAGATGGAGCTATCACAAGATCCAAACAAGGGCTATGTTCATGTTCCAAGCCATGTTGTTCTTGTCTAGGAGCTAGGATAAGTGCTTTAGAAAATTCGTTAGATAAATGGTTATCATCATCAACATATTCATATTCACTATCAGAATGAAGAGGAGTAACATTTTCATCATGAATAACATTTTCATCTATATCATCATCAAGATTTATAAAAATAGGATCTTTAACTTGCACAAGATCAAAACCATCATGCATCTTTGGCTCAATTTTACCCTTTAAAGCAAAACATTTTTCAGTATCATGCCCAGGTTGACGATGAAATTGACAAAAAGATTTGTTATCAAAATAGGGTGAATTAATCTTTGCAAGATCGATTTGCTTTATAGGAGGGAGAGTAAGCACATTTTGTTCCAATAACTTATTCATAATACTATGCAATGATTCATTCAAAGGAGTAAACTTTCTTTCTTTCTTGAAAAACTTAGAAATAGGAGGCACACCTGATGCTGCATTCACATTGTTGTTAATGATGTTTTCATTGAACTTAATGAACTCTCTATCCGGTTTAAACTTCCCAAATGGTTGTTGACTACTATCACCCTTATCACTCGAAGCCATAGGATTTGCTTGTTCCATTTGACTCACAGTCAGTTGATAATTGTGAAGAGTTGCACACAACTGTTGGAAAGAAGTAAACTCAGAAAATAGAAGTTTTTCTCTAATATCTTTTTGTAAATTAGAAATAAAGATTCTTTGAATATCATTGTCAAGTACTAGAAAAGAAATTTGAGCACACAAATGCTTATATCTACCAATGAAATCAGTCACTTTTTCTTTAACACCTTGTTTACAATGCATTAAATCAATCAAAGTAACTTTAGGACTTATATTGTTTTGAAAATGTTGAATAAAAGCATTTGCAAGTTGTTGGAAAGAAGTAATAGAATAGGAAGGCAACAAGCAATACCATTGTAGAGCCTTATCTCTTAATGTTCTAGTAAACAGTTTTGCAAGCAACCTTTGGTCATGAGCAAAATCAGTACATATTGTTTGAAAGGTCTTAACATGTGTTAGAGGATCACCTTTACCATTATAAAGCTCCAATTGTGGGATTTCAACATGCTTAGGGGGGATAGCTCGAACAATGTCAAGAGAAAGTGGGCTCGCAATATCAAATGTGGGCAGACTAAACTTAGATTGATTCATAGAGGCAATTTGTTGCTGTAAAGAAGAGATAGTTTGTGCAAGATTGTTAATGGTCGCTTCAGTCGAAGAGTTCATATTAGATGTGTTAGATTGTGATGGAGGTATTATGTTATTGAAAGAAGGTATTGATTGAGAGTAAGTTAGCGGGACACTATGATAGTTAGTCATAGGAGATGATTGGAAAGGAGGAACACTACAAGGAGGAATGGAATGGTTAAATGAATTGCCCCCTTGCATCATGTTCATTTGTGGAGATGTAATAGGGACACTCATTGAAGGAATGAATGAAGAAGTCAGATTGAATGAAGGAAGAGGGTTAATTGAAGAAGAAGGATTGCCCCCATGACTGGTGATCATAGGTGGAATGTCTTATATTGAAGTAGTCATTATGTTTGATGTAAAAGTAGGTATACTAGAAATAGAAGTTGTCAAAGGGATAGAATGATTGACTTGAGTAGGAGGTTGTGTATAACCTAAAGTTTCGGCACAACTTTTCATAGGCATCACATTTGAAACCACAATGTGTGCAATACTATGCAAAATATCAACTCCATTCTTATCATTTTGAACCATATGTTTTAGACCCTCAATTAAGGGAAGAGCTTGACTATCGGGGTATTCTTGAGACATCCATTGTCGAAAATCATCAAATTGGTTATCCAATTTCAAAAGTTGTTCTATAGAAACCTCATGGAGAGCTTCTTCATCATTAAGAGGATTAGAGGAATTACCCATGTCCTCGTTAAAAAGGCCATTCAAATTAGGTTCCATCTCCTCGGTAATTAAACCTTGGAAAGACTTAATTCTAAGGCTTCGTCTAATGGGAATAGTGTAAGTAGGGCTTATTGTTGTAAAACTCATGCACTAGGGAGAGAGAGAGAAGATTTTGAATTTAGAGGTAGCAAATTTTAATAAAATCAGCCAATCTCCTAGATTTAAGCTGTTAAATGCGATCAAGACAATCTCTCGAAATTGCGGAAAAAAAGTCAGGGACCGTGGCGAACGGAGTGCACACAATCGTCACAACTTTTTTTGAAATTTTCAAGGATGAAAGTTATGATGATTTTAAAGCTAATCTGAAAAAATTGAGTGATTTTAAGATCTGTAGATAGGCCAAATTAAAGTTGCAATCTCAAAATTGAACCCTACCAAGATTGTCGAAAAATGCAAAATTTGAATTTTGAAAAAGAGAGGGAAACTAAAATTTTGAATTTTATGGTTTTAGAGGGAATACTAAAAGCAATGCAAGCTTTGAAATTTAAAAGTTGACTCAATTTCATGCAAAATTCAATTTTGAAAGCGGAAATCAAAGTTGTTGCAATTAAACATTTAATTTCAAAAGTCATAAACTGCAAAAATTTGAATACAACACTGAAATTTCGAATGAATGCCAACACACTTTTCAGATTTAGGACAGGAAGAAACACAATTTTGATATGAATTTCAATTTCAACAATTTTTGAATGATTAAAAGCCTTAATCCAAGCAATCACTAGACCAACTTTGACTTTAATTTTGAAAGTGTTAGAATTGATGAAATCAGCCAAGATTCTGGATTTTAGCAGAAAAATACAGTAAGATCTAGCTCCCGAAATTTCGGAAAAAATGTTGGGGACGATGGCGCTCAGGGTGCACACGGTCCTCGCAACTTTTTTCAAAATTTTTAGGGATGAGAGATATTATGATTTTGTTGTGGAATCCAAAGTTACAGCCGATTTGGAGGTGTTTTGATCAGTGAAATCATCAGTCAAAGGTTGAATCAAGAGGGTTTTAAAAATTAGGGTTTTAAAACTTAACCACTTAATTTTCAGAATTAGAGCACAAACATGAATTGGCAATTTGCAATAGAAGGGTAGATCTGAAACAAGCATTAACAATTAAACATTTCACAAGCTCAATTACTAAAAAGAAAATTTAGGGTTTTTTTATGCAATTAACCTCTAAAATTTGCAAAAAGATCAAACATGGAAATGTAATTAAGGAAGAAAATTTTTCAGATCTAACCATGAATAATCAGAATTAGGATGTTTCACGTCGGGTTCACCAAAATGTAACGCAGAAAATCGAACCCTAGGTGTTCCCCCACTCCAAGGAAAGAGAAAGGAGGTCACTAGGGTTGACGATTTTCACTTAGGAGGGACTTTACATTCAAAAGAGGGGTTGAAACCCACAAGATCCAATCCCACACAATGCAAGACTGGATTCTAAATGAGTTTCAAGGGTTGAGATAGCAAGGATACCCTCTTTTGTAAAGAATGTAGATAGAAGAATTGAACTAGGAGCACATGTGAAGTAGGAAAGATTCGCTTATAAACGGAGATAGAGACACAAGATGAAGCTACGGACCTAAAATTAGCAGTAAAATGTTGAGACGATGCTGTCCTACAAATTTGAGCGAAAGTTGATGGGACGATGGCGCCCGGAGTGCACACGCTCCTTCAAAAAATCCGCGAAACGAAGGGGGATCTGTTCGTCTCTGCACAAGGATTCTAGATCTTCAATTACAGCCGTGTACCTACAGCCTACACATAGAAAAGAGAGGACAATTGGGGGGTTAGAGATTAGGGGTTTGCCTTCAGGTCAAACTCCAGTTTTGAAATTAACCAAGAAATGAGAATGCTATAAATGTAAGTGTTTGTAATGTAATCAAGTACTGATACCTTGTTGTAAGAATGTTTGTATTCTTACATGCAAAGGTGTAATGATGTTGTATGTTGTATGTTGTAGGTGATCTCCTCTTCAATGGTTGAATCCTTGCCTTGAATGGAGACTTAGAATGCTCAATTGCTTGAAGGAATGCTTGAATGCTTGAATGTTTGAATATTTGAATATCGCTTCTGCCTCTTGTACACATATGTTTTTCCTCATTTTTTTCTACCACCCTTTCTGGGAGGGGAAATGTAGTTTATATACTTGTCAATTGGGGTTAGGAGACTGATTTTTACGACCTTAGGCTGACATAGGAACATTATTTTCTGAATTGCAAACTTAAAGACCTGATGCCCAACAAGAGACTGGGCCCAAAATAGGGCCAGGGACTAGGGCACTGGGTGCCATGGTCCCACCTCCCGGGATAGCAGGGTGCAAGGAGGATCAGGCCAAGGTGCAGAAATATGTATTTTTTGATGTCGCAAATAGGTTTTGGGGTCTCCATTCAGGTTCAACATTGCCCCGCCATCGTGAAGACCCAAATGCAGTCGAAATTGCAAGTGTCACAATTTTAGGATGCTACACAACTTAACCAAACTTGATACTTAATACCGGAAAACTAAACTTGATGCTGGTAAACAGATTAACAATTAATAATAGTACTGGTGAAACTTAATGTATGAAATAGAAAGAGAAACAAAATCCACAACACATAACAAAGAGATTTGTACGTGGAAACCCTATAAGGGGAAAAACCACGGTTGGAAACCTTACCCACAATCAGATGATACTACTGCAGATAGTATGTGTATACAAATGGGGTCTGCACGTGTAGAAAGGCCAGCTACCTAGAGCTCACTGCTCAATCACAAAATAGGATTCACACTGACTACAATTGGATGATTAAATCCAATGATAATGTACTGCTCAAAGTAGCATCTCCAATGCTGGATTCAATACTGGTTAAGCTCTGATTATCTTCTTCAAAACCTTTCTTGAATCTTCAAATGATGTTTGTGTGAGTAGCTCTGCTTATATTCACATATACCAAATATCACAACCTTATAATACCTTATTACATTTCACCACTTCAATCTCACAATTGAGATCTTACATATATACCAAAACCTAAGACCAAATGTGTAGGTCGGCTTACTAAAAATAATACAATAAAATCTATTACAAGTAAGTCAAGATGCGATGCATCATGTCAACTCAACAACTATATTAATTGATTAAACCATCTCCATAATGTGTCGTGCTGATCTGGAATAGATAACGCGTGTCGATCCATAACCTAGACCAATTTATCAGTAACAACAAATATGTCAACCCGATTAGACCAATAACCAAATCTCCAAAACCAAGTGTCCAAACCATGTCTTCGACATAACCAAGTGATCTCCAGATGATAACAAGTCATCCTCAGTGCCGGTGAACAATATAACCTGTTGGTGAATAAAATACCGCTGACTGTGCATAAGTCATTGAACTTGTCGGTGAACATAACCAAAGATCTGCAGAAGGATAAGTGTTGATAAGTGTTGACATCAATGACAAAACCAATGCAACATATCCATAATACCAACAATTTCCCCCTTTGGCATTGATGGCAACACAAGATGGAAAAATGATAGGTTGGTGCCAAGATTTTGCCAAATTTTCTTCCAAAAATGACTCATGAATTTTGAGTTCCTATCTAAAACAATGCTCATGGGTAAACCATGTATCCTTATCACTTCCTTAAAGAATCTTGCAAGGTACAAAGTGGGCCATCTTGCTAAATCTGTCCACAATGACATAAATGCTATCAAATCCCTACTTTGTCCTTGGTAAACCTACTACAAAGTCCATACTAATACACTCCCAAGGTCTATTTGGTATGGGAAGAGGTTGGTATAAACCGGCATTTGAAGAAGTGCCCTTGGTCTTTTGACAAACAATATATGTCTCCACATACTTTTTCACATCTTGATTCATCCTAGGCCAATAATAACACCTCTAAACCAGCTCTTTAGTCTTATTGACTCCAAAATGACCACTAAGGCTGCCATTATGCTTCTCATGTATGAGATTGTCTCTCATTGACCCTCTAGGCACACAAAGCTGCCCACCTCTAAATAATAGTCCATCTTGCAAGGTAAAATATGAATACTCACTATGAAAATGATTTTGGTATTCTTTGCGCACCTTGTAGAGATTTGAGAAGTCTTCATCATCCGGTTATAGGTCTCTAAAACTGTCAACACCTATGCTCCTTAACTGAATTTCTTGGACTGTCAAGAGTCTTTTGCTTAATGCATCAACAACCTAGTTTAACTATCCTTTTTTGTACTTGATTGTGATTGTGTAGGCTTTCATATACTCCACATACTTCATGTGTTTGTGACTGAGTTTGTCTCATGAGTTTAGAAATCTCAAAGCTTGGTTGTTCGTATAGACTACAAATTCCTTAGGAAGGAGATAGTGTCTCCACTTCCTCAAAACCTGCACTAAAGCATATAATTCCAAGTCATAAGAGGATTATTTCCTCTTTGCATCACTTAGCTTCTCACTATGGAAAGCTACTAGTCTTTCTTCTTGGCTTAGGACAACACCTATTGCAACATTGCTTGCATCACATTCCACTGTGAAGAGTTTCTCAAAACTAGGCAACACTAACATCAGTTGACTAGATATCTTCTCCTTCAAGGTTTCAAAACCTCTATTTGCTTGTTCATTCCACTGAAACTTTTCCTTCATTCCACCTCTAATGGTGTCCAACATTGGTGCACATATAGCGCCAAATTGCCTAATGAACTTCCTATAGTACTGAACTAGTCCATGAAAGCTTCTCACCTCTATTTCTGACTTAGAAGTAGGCCAATTTACTATGGCTTCAACCTTGTTGGGATCCATCTTGAGGTTTCATTGAGAAAACACAAACCCAAGGTAAATCAACTCCTACTTAACAAATTCACACTTGTCCAAGTTCATGGTTAGCTTCTCTTCATACAATCTTTTTAACACATTTTGCAAATGATTAATATGATTTGCCCTATCCTTACTGAAAATGAGAATATCATCTAAGTATACCACCACAAATTTACCTATGAAGTCCTTCATCACCTCATTCATGAGTCTCATGAAGGTGCTTGGAGCATTGGATAAGCCAAATGGCATTACAAGCCATTCATAAAAACCCTCTGTTGTCTTGAATGCAGTTTTCCATTCATCACCCTCCTTAATCCTAATTTGGTGGTATCCACTTTTAAGGTCAATCTTGGTAAAGTATTTGGCTTCCCCTAAACAATCCATTAGGTCTTCTATTCTAGGAATTGGAAACCTATATCTGATGGTGATCCTATTTATATCTCTAGAGTCAGTACACAATCTCCAAGTACCACCTTTCCTTGGGGCTAAAATGGTAGGTACAACACAAGGGCTAATGCTTTTCCTAATTAGGCCTTGGTCTAAAAGATCTTGGATTTTCTTGCCAATCTCAACATCTTGTTGGGGAGTCATTTTGTAAGCTGCCTTGTTAGGTAAGGATGCTCTGGGAATAAAGTCTATTTGATCGTTTATGGTTCTTTTAGGAGGTAAGGTGGTTAGCTGTCCATCACTCAATATTCCTTTGAACTTCTTCAATAGGTCTTGAACCTCTATTGGCAAATCTGGCTGCTCTTTCTTGTCTTCCTCTTTAGGCTTCATTACTAATGCAAACCCTATACCTTCACCTTCCTCGAGTGTCTTCAAGAACTATTTTTCACTCACCAAAAGAACATTCGGACCTGCTGCCCTCTTTTCATCTTACTCAAGGATAGATTGGATCTTGAATGTGACTCCATCTTTCTTGAATGAGTATGCACTCTTGGATCCATCATGAATAGCTTGTCTATCAAATTTCCATGGTCTTCCTAATAGAAGATGGCATGCATCCATGGGTAGGATATCACATAACACTTTGTCCTTATACCTCCCAATGGTGAAATCCACCCATGCTTGCTCATTGACTAGGACATGTTGGCCTTTGTTCAACCAAGTGACTCTATATGGGTTGTTGTGAGGTATCCTTTGCAATTTAAGCTTACTCACTGCCTCTTTTGACACAATGTTGTCTGTTGACTCTGAATCAATGATCACTTTGCAAACTTTGTCCATTATCTTGCATTTGATCCTAAATAATGACCTCCTTTGTCTAGGCTCTTCTTTGATAGGTTCTTTTATCAAAGTTCTTCTTATCATCAAGTTGTCACCTACCTCTGATTCTAAGGCATCCTCTAAAGTCTTGCTGCTTGAAGTCTCTTCTTAAAGATAATTCACTCTCCTTTCACTACTTTGTGATGATGATCCCTTCTCTGGACACCTATATGTTGGATGACCAAGTTGGTTGCAATGGTAACACTTCATTGAGGCAAAGTATGAGGAACCTCTACCTTGTCCACTAGATCTTCCTCTAAAACGACTGTTTGACCCCTTTCCTCTATTGAATCCTCCTTTACTAGTGCCATTTTCTTGTTGCTCAGTGAATTTAGACTCACCTTGTGTTCTTTGCTTTGAACTTATTCCTCCAAAGCCTCCCCTATGGCCTCTATATTCTTTTCCTCTACCTCTGCCCCTATTACTTGAATCATGTTTTCTTTTCAGTTTTTCTTCCACCTTAAGGGCAAGTTGATAACTTTGATGAACTATCTTTGGACTCATTAGACTGAGTTCCTCTTGGATGTTCCACCGTAGTCCATTTAGGTACCTAGCAACTTTGAGACTTTCTACTTCCACCGTATGAGATCTAAGGATAAGTTTGTGAAACTCCTTCATATAGCCACTTACATCAAGGTCTTTTTGTATTAGGTTTTGTCTCTTCCTATGAATCTGCACTTCATAGTCATCAGGGAGATAGACTTCTTTGATTTTGACTAACATCCCTTTCCAAGAAGAGATGGGTTCTTTGCCCATTTTCTTTCTCTCATCTTGCGCAAATTTGCACCATGTGAGAGAAGCTCCTCTCATCCTAGATTTGGCCACTTTGACTATTTGGGCTTTAGTTATGCCTTCACATTCAAAATGGTTCTCCATGCCCTCTATCCATTCTAGAACCACTTTTGCTTCCATCTTACCGGTAAACAATGGCAATCCTTCTAGTGATTTACCACTTAAGGATTTCAATGCCTTTAGGAAAGGTTCTTGTTCTAAGACAGGATCATGTTCAGGTACTTTTTCTATCTCTGACACCTCTGTACCCTTCCCTTTTTCTCCTTCAACCTTTACCAACACTTCATCTGCCTTGGTTTCAATCTCACCAAGCTTACTTTCCAATTCAATCAACTTCTCCTTCAGGAGTCTATTTTATTCCTCCTGATCATCCACTTTCTTTTCCAACCCTACATTGGTCACCATGTTGTTGTCTCCTATAGATTCCATTGAGGACATCTACTCACCTAGCCCAAATCTTATAGGCTCTGATACCAATTTGATGGGGTTCACCTAGCTTGCTCACACTTCACCTAGTTGTTGTTTCTTAATTCCACTAGCCTCTCTAGGTCTAGCTATGCTCCAATACCTCCAAGTCCTTCTCAATCTCTTCTAGGGCTTGCTTCTTGCCAATCTCAAGGTGTTTGCAACAAGTGTTTAACTAGGAACCCTACCAATTCAAAGTGTTTCCCATATGCTCATTCTTGCTATCTTGTCTTCAACTTGTCAATTTCACCTCCTATTGTTGTGAGTTGTTGCAGAGGTGTGGAGGTTGATTTTAACATGAAATTAGTTCCATTTGGGTCCATTTGTGGTTTGCATCCACAATTCTTCCTACCGATTTCACCATTTTGCCTAGAAAAGGGCTACAAGGAATGAGCCCCTACTAGGTCTCCAAAATCTGGTTTTCTAGGGTTTAGAAGAAAATGGTCCAAAAGACCCTACAACAAGGTTGGTTTTTCTTAAAACAATCACCTATCCCCAATTGATTTTGGTGGTTTTGGTTTCCCAACTCACTATACAATTCCCTAACCCAAAAATGAGGGTTTTGAAGGGTTTCTAGGCCTCTTAACCGACAGTGACTGGTCAAGTTTGTGAAATGGGCATCAAAGGGTCTTGTCAAGGCTTCTCCTTGCTATAGAAACTTTTTATAGACTTCATGGACCCCTACAAATTATTTGGGTGTGGTTTTGTGTTCACCTCTGCACTATGCACTCAAATTTCACCCTGTCTTCTCTAGTCGAGTTGCTCCTAGACTCCCCTAGAACAAGATGGTAGCCATATCAAACACCACTTCCAGAACTTCTCCCTGCATATGTATACTATAAAAGTGGTTTCCTTCCATTTTCCAATAGGCCGTGATGGTAGCACAAAGGTATTTTATGGGGCAACCATTTTACAAGAAATTGCTATATACAAGCCAAAACTGGTTGATTGAAAACAAAACTATGAAAAAACCAACACACACTAACTACAAAGATTGAAATGAAACAAATGACTCTATAATACATCAAATAAACTCAATCCATAATTGGATCAATGGATTCAATCCATTTGTATTCACATTGTAAGCAAAATAAGAGCAAAACAATGATAACAGTCCGAAAATGAGTAGTTTCAGATTGTTGATCATACAAAATTAGACTTCTAACCTTGGTAACCATGCAAGAGGAGGTTCTTAAAGTCTTCCCCACATTTGGAGGCATTCTAGGGCGCTGTGCTATCCCTAAATCCATCACTAAGCACTTTTTAGGACAAAAGTTGTCATGATAACTTTTACAACTTTTCACTTTTTTCTTTGCCAACCTATAAAACCTATTTTAAGTCATTAATCATGACTTTCTAAGCATTCCTAAGACCATAATAAACCTATCTAATGCTCACACAAAGTTTTACCACTTTTGACCATCAAGAAGGTCATTTCAACTACTCAAACTATCACCTACTCCCAAAGTGCAAGCCTAGGAAGAAAACCAACTCAACTAGGCCTACACTTGACTCAAAACAAACATCACACTCACTCATTTAACCCTCCTAGAGTCCTTATTAGGAACTTGACTTGGCTAAGGTCAGTACAAGCCAAAATTATGAAAGGACTATAAGCCTAAGTCCTAGGTGCTCCTGCACCAAAAAACCATCTAAGTGCCAAAGCAGAAATGCCAATAAACCAAAAATCAATAATCTTTAGAATAGATCAATATGAGAAATTAAAATACAAATGCAGAGAGTAACAATATTTCCAATGGATAATGTTTTAATGTTTTTCCATAGATATCTCTCCCTCTTTGACATCAAATGCCAAAGAAATACAAATACCAGATAAAACTAGTTCATAGAACCAAAATACCAACTTATCCAACTACTCCCCCTTTGAAGTAGCTCTCCTCCATCAAAGTCAGAAAAAGGTTTCTCTATAAATTCTGTTGATTTGATGCCAAGCATCAATTGTCTAAGTCTCTACTGGTGAGGGTATGACCCCAAGCTACTCTTTGAGATATTCAAAAGTTTCCTTAGGCAAAAGCTTAGTAAAGATGTCTACAATCTACTCTTTAGTATTCACATAAACCAATCTCACTTCTTTTACTTCAACATTCTTTTTCAGAAAATTGTATTTGATAGAAACATGTTTAGTTTTAGAGTGAAATACCTAATTTTTAGATATATCAATTGCTGCTAAATTGTCACAATAGATGATTATGGGTTCTTTGTATTTTACCTTTATGTCCTTCAACCTTTGCTTAATCCATAATACCTGAGTACAATTGGTTGTTGCTGCAACATATTCTGATTCTACTGTTGATAATGATGTACAACTTTGTTTCTTGCTCAACCATGAAATCAATCTACTACCAAGAAAGAATGCCCTGCCGGTGGTGCTCTTTCTGTCATCTACATCTCTTGCCTAATTAGCATCGGTGTATGCACATAACTCAAAATTTTCATCTTTAGGATACTATAAACCAAGATTTGTTGTGCCTTGTAAATACCAGAAAATCCTTTTTACTGTTGATTCATGATTTTCTCTAGGATTACTTTGAAATCTTGAAACAATACGCACTGCATTCATTATATCAGGTCTTGTTTGTGTCAAATATAGTAAACCTCCAATCATAGATTTGTATCTTGTCGGATTAACAGGAGTTGAATCATCCTTCAATGATAGTTTATCAGTTGTAGTCATAGGAGTACTTACCCGTTTAGAGTTTTCCATACCAAATTTCTTCAGTAATTCCTTCAGATACTTTGATTGACATAAGAATATACCTTTATCAGTCTATGAAATCTGCAATCCTAAAAAGAATTTTATCTCCCCAATCATGACATTTCAAATTCTTCCTACATCTTGTTAGAAAAGTATTTACACAATCCATCTTCTCCTCCAAAAATGATGTCATCAACGAAAACTTCAATAACCAAAATGTCTTTATTAGTCACTTTGAAATATAAGTTGTTGTCAGCATTACCTTTAGTGTAACCAAGCTTCATAAGATATTTGTCCAATATAGCATACCAAGCTCTAGGAGCTTGCTTCAATCCATATAAATCTTTCCTTAATCTGCAAACCATATCTTTATCATTTGTCAATGAAAATCCATCAGATTGTTCAATGTAAACTTCCTCCTCAAGATCACCATTTAGAAATGCACATTTAGCATCCATTTGATATACTTTATAGTTTTTGTGTGCTGCAAGTGCAAGAAATAATTTAACTGCCTCATTTCTAGCTACCGGTGCAAAGGTTTCATTGTAATCAATTCCCTCTTTCTGTGAATATCCCTTACACACTAATCTTGCTTTGTTTCTGATTACCTTACCATCTTCATTAAGTTTATTTCTGAATACCCATTTAGTTCCAATTACATTTTTATTTTTAGGTCGGGGAACCAATGTCCATGTATTGTTCTTTTCAATTTCTTGCAATTCATCTTCCATATCCTTAATCCAATGTTTATCTTCACATGCCTCAATGACAGATGTTGGTTCAATTTGAGAAATTAAACATACCTCTTCATTTTCCAGTCTTCTTCTTGGCATAACTCCTTGATACTTATTCCCAATTATCTGACTTTCAGAGTGATTCAATCTTACATACCTAGGTGTGTTCACTTGTTGATGTTCTTCAGTCATTGTGGAATTCTCTAATGATACCAGTGTGACTGGATCAACATTCTGTACCGGTGCACTCTGTATATGTTCATTTGTGATTGTCTCAACTGTCGGTTCAGAATCCATAGACCTTGAATTTTTTCAAAAGTGTTCATCAATCTTCACATTTTCACTCTCAATGATTTTTTGCAATCTCTTATTAAAACATCTATATGCTTTTCTTTTAGATGAATACCCAAGAAATATTCCTTCATCACTTCTAGGATCAAATTTACCAATATACTCATCTCTCCTAATGTAACATTTGCTTCCAAATATTCTGAAGTACTTAAGAGTAGGAATATTACCAAACCATAACTCATAGGGTGTCTTACTGGTTTCACCTTTGATGTGAACTCTAGGGAAAGTGTAAACTATTGTATTCACTGCTTCTCTCCAATACACATGAGGTAGATTTGCTTTGGATATCATGCTTCTAGCTACATCCAGAATAGTTCTATTCTTCCTTTCTACAACTCCATTTTTTTCAGGTGTCCAGGGTGTTAATAGTTGTCTTTTGATTCCATTCACTTCACAGAATGTATTGAACTCCTTAGATGTAAATTCACCTCCTTGATCTAATCTTAAACATTTGATTTTCTTGCTGGTTTCATTCTCTACATGTTCCTTGAATAATTTGAATTTCCCAAAGTCTTTTGATTTCTCCCCGAGAAAAGTAACCCAACACATTCTAGAATAATCATCAATGATTAGCATAAAGTATCTATCTCCCTGTAGACTTCTTGTTCTTGTTGGATTACATAAGTCAATATGAATTAAATCAAGAACATCATTGGTTTTCTCATAAATACTTTTGAAAGTTGTTCTAACTTTCTTTCCCATTTGACATTCCTTACATACCGGATTATGAGGTTTTACAATCTTAGGTAAATCCCTTACTGCCTTAGATGAAGCAATCTTCACAATGGAATCAAAATTTACATGACAAGTCTTTTATGCCATAACCAACTTTCATCATTATGTGCAATCAAGCATGTCTTTTCACTGTTATTCAAATGAAAGATATTACCTCTAGTTTGATTACTGGTTGCAATTTCCAAACTAGTTTTATTCATGATTTTGCATTTGCCATTCTTGAATTGTAACTGAAATCCTTTTTCAACTAATTGACCAATACTCAAAAGATTATGCTTCAAACCTTCAACATAATAAACATTGTCAGTATTGTGCTTACCATCAAAAGATATAGTCCCTTTTCCTCTGATCAAACAAGCTTTGTCATCTCCAAATCTTACTAGACCTCCATTGTATTCTTGAAAAGATAAGAACTTACTTTTATCACCAGTCATATGATGTGAACATCTAGAATCTATAATTCATTCATCCTTTTCTTCAATTTTAGCTACCAGGGCCTGTTCTACTAGTGGAACAGTAGGTGTCAGTTGATCTTCTATTATTGCAACAAAAGCCCATCCATTGTCTCCTAGTTCTTCATCGGAATCATCAGTAATTCCTTCATCAACATAGTAACAAAATTTGTCTCTATTCTTCTTAAATTTGTATCTCTGATATTCAGGGTTAGGCTTATATGTTCTTTTATCTTCTTCTCTCAATCTTGCATGTCTGTCCGGACATCTAGATGCAATATGACCAATTTTATTTTTTGTTAAAACATTTAAAACATGCTTTACCTTCATACTTACTCCCAATGGGACCTTTAGGCATTTTCCTTGCAAATAGTGCTTCAAGCTCTTCAAGTTCTTCATTTTCCCTCCTGATGTCTTCAAGTTCTCTTGCATAAAGTGTTTTCCAATCAGATTTATCAGTTGATGATGAAGATGTTGCAGATGATGATGCTTTGAAAACTAAATCCATCTTAATTGTAGCAACAGGACCAAATTCCTCAAGCTCAAATGTTGAAAGTTTTCCAACCAAGGTATCTCTAAACACTGATGTATTAGGCATGGTTCTTAACTCATTAATAGTAGTTACTTTCATTTTGTATGCCGGTGGCAATTCTCTTAAAACTTTAGAAACAATTTCATCTTCACTTAAGGAACCTCCACAACATTGTATTCCCAAAACAATTTCATTAACCCTTTCCATAAAAGCAAAAAATCTTTCATCTTCTTCCATTTTCAAATTTTCATAACTGACCCGGAAGCATTCTAGTTTTGCAATTTTGACAGTGGTATCTCCTTCATTCAATGTTTCCAATTTATCCCAAATAGATTTAGCAGTAGATCAATTTGATAATCTCATGATTTGCTTATTTGATAAGGCACTCAAGAGTGCTTCTCTTGCTTTGCAATCATTCTCTTGATCCTTAGACAATGTAGGTGGATTAGGTTGACCTAGTGTAGGTGCAACATAACCATTCTATGTAACATCCCATATGTCTCTTCGAATGCAATTCAGATGAGTCTCCATTCTGATCTTCCATATACCATAGTTAGCTCCATCAAGTTTCAGACTATCCTTCCTGAAATAGTTAGTTGCCATAGAATCTCCTCAAGTTGTTAAATTTCTACAAAAAAGAGGACTTAGCTCTGATACCAATTGTTAGGGCCCGGAGGCAACTGAGAGGGGGGGGAGGGGGGTGAATCCGTTGTCTATTAATTTCAACCCAAATACAACTTAACCAAACTTGATACTTAATACCAGAAAACCAAACTTAATGTCGATAAACAAATTAATAGTTAATAATAGTACTAATGAAACTTAATGCATGAAACAGAAAGAGAAACAAAATCCACAACACATAACACAAAGATTTGTACGTGGAAACCCTGTGAGGGGAAAAACCATGGTGGGAAACCTTACCCACAATTAGATGATACTACTGCAGATAGTATGTGTATACAAATGGGGTCTGCACATGCAGAAAGGCCAGCTGCCTAGAGCTCACTGCTCAATCACAAAATAGGAGTCACACTGACTACAATTGGATGATTAAATCCAATGATAATGTACTGCTCAAAGTAGCATCTCCAATGTTGGATTTAGTACCGGTTAAGCTCTGATTGTCTTCTTCAAAACCTTTCTTGAATCTTCAAATGATGTCTGCATGAGTAGATATGGTTATATTCACATATACTAAATATCACAATGGTATAATACCTTATTACATTTCACCACTTCAATCTCACAATTGAGATCTTACATATATACCAAAACCTAAGACCAAATGTGTAGGTCAGATTACTAAGAATAATACAATAAAATATATTATAAGTAAGTCAAGATGTGATGCATCATGTTGTCTCAACAACTATATTAATTGATTAAACCATCTCCATAATGTGTCATGGTGATCTGGAATAGATAATGCGTGTCGGTCCATAACCTAGACCAATTTTCTGGTAACAACAAATATGTCAACCCGATTAGACCAATAACCAAATCTCCAAAACCAAGTGTCCAAACCATGTCTTCGACATAACCAAGTGATCTCCAGATGATAACAAGTCATCCTCAATGTTGGTGAACAATATAACCTATCAGTGAGCCAAATACTAGTGACTGTGCATAAGTCATTGAACTTGTCGGTGAACATAACCAAAGATCTGCAGAAGGATAAGTGTTGATAAGTGTTGACATCAATGACAAAACTAATGCAACATATCCATAATACCAACAAAAGACATTAAAAAATATGTTGGTGATGCAGTTTTGAATGCGCAGAAGAGGATCTATTGAAGCAAGTTTTTCTACTTTTAGATCACACCACCTATTGTTTTCTAATCACTACAATAGTCAAATCCCCTAATCAGGTAAGATCTAACAAGCTTCATTGTACAAATCCTTTAACAAGGTGATCCATTAGTTTGCTTTTTGAAATCCTCTACTGAGGTTACTCCTAATAGGGTACTACCTTTAACAAGGTACTACCTTTAACAGGGTATAGCTCCTAACAAAGATTTGGGATCTTTAATAGGATTTGCTCCTAGCAGAGCACTTTTGTAGACCTGAACTGATCAGTTACTTATGACTGCAAATAGTTAACTTGTGAGTCCCATCTCACTGTGGTTTTTCCCATTTGGGTTTTCCACGTATAAACACTTGTGTTATGGTGGATGTTTTACTTATTGTGGATGCTTTAATATCATTTTGAATTGCATGCATAGTGTTTAGTAAACTTGTTAAGTATCTCAACCGGTCAGTGCTTAAAGTGGTATTGTTTTTGTTGTCACTGATTCAACCCCCCCCTCTCAGTGCTTTATAAGTCTATCAATTGGTATCAAAGCCTAACTTCTTTAAGGCTTAATGACTTAAAAGGAAACCCTAAAGCCACCATGGGGGATATGAGCTACTTTGAGATGACTAGAGTGCTTGAAGCTACCAAGGAAGAACTTCAAACCCTAAGGGCCAGATTTAAAGCTTCACAAGTCAAAAGGAGAGAGCTGACTGAACAACTATTATAAATATCTGATAATAGTTCTTCAGATGAAGCTAACATTGATGCATTAGATGAAGAAGTTGAAAAACTAAACAGGGAAAAGCTAAATTTGAGAAGAGAGTTCGAAGCCCTAACTATCCGCATGAGTCAAGAGTTGGAAGCTAGGAGGGTAGCTGAAGATCTTGTCAAAGAAAGAGATCATGGGATTGCTAGGATCAAACAAGAGAATGCAACCCTATATGAACATTGGCATGCATAAAAAGAAGAAAAAGAGGCTTTGCAGGTAGATCTTGAAATTGCATCATCCCTAAGAGAGACTCTTACAAAACACAATGAAGATCTTACAAGAGAACTCACTAAGGCTAATGGAAAGTTGGAAAAGTTCAATAAAAGTTATTCTATGTTAGATGAGCAGATCCAATCACAAAGGATGAAAGGTGATACATGTGAACTAGGGTTTAACACATATGAGAAAGGAGAGTCTTCTAGAACAAAGAGCAACATTCACAAGGACAAAACTGCTCATAAGGCTAACAAGCCTACCGGTAAGAGAGTTTTTAAACCTGTTTTCTTTGTCTGTCATAAACTTGGAGATACTGGAAATGTGTGTAGAAACAGACCTAATGAGAATACATGCTACAACACAAATACTAGGTATGGATCTAAGATATTTTAAGGTCATTGTTTTACATGCAACATGTATGGACATAGATCAGTTGAATGTAGATATGGAGAAAATAATCCAGTACGTCACATGAATCCAAGACCTAACAATACCTAGAGGAGAACCTATGACAATCGAGGTAACATGAACTGGTAAAAACCCTATGTCAACCGATTTAGTCCATTTGAGATGGAAAAGGTACCTAATGTCATTTTTGACATTTGTAGCAATTATGGTCATGTGGCTATGAATTGCAGAAGGAGAAATAGAAGAGGCAATGCAGGACCTTGGAGATCATCTGGAATGGCCTTCTATCATTTTCATAAACTGAGACACATGCCTAAGTTGTGTAGAACCAGGAAGAACAAACTGATTAATCATTCTGAAGATCAGAAAGGTAAGAAGAAGGTAAATGTTGAGGAAACCAGAGAAGAGATGAACTGAATCTAGAAAACAAGAGTGATGATATACCTGTAGAAGAACCTAATCCTTCACCCAGTGTGGAGAATCCTGCACTAGTGAATTGAGCCTTTCAATAGGGCTAAGGCGAGCATAGCGGTAAATCTACTTCCGGACCCCTTGAAAGATGAGTGGTAAGAAAGCTTACATTTTTGAGTTATTCTGTGAGAGATCTTGATATCTTTGTCAATTAGTTTTTCGAAAGTCTAGCAACCATTTTACACCTGTTAATATTGGATATACCGTTAAGCGATGTATTAGGGTTTGTAACCCTAGTGGTCGAGCAATTAATGCAGTAGGTAAAAAGGATAAAAATGAGTTTTACTATGTTATTTTTATTCTAAATGCATTTGAAAGAGAATTCTTGAGCACTTGCAAAGCGAAAAGAAATTTGCTAGCTGGTCTTAGATGAATTTGTGTCGTGATTTGTGTGATTGAAGCTAATTTGAAGATTAGTGAAGGTGGAACTGGTGTGCATTTGAATAACCAACCGATAACCGAGGCTACATGCAAGAATTAAGGTATTTCTTTGTAAATCCCTTTTGGAATCAAGTTTATCTGAATGGCTTCATCATCTAAGCAAGTAGAGAGACTATTGATCACATCAGAACCTATAGAGGTTGAGGAATCAGAACAAATAGTGTCTTACAATGCTTTATCTCAAGTTCCTGATGGTGTTATTGTAAAAGGTGATTTGTCTAGCTATATTTATTGTAAAATTGAAGATTTAGGATCACTATCAATATATTCTCAATTGAAATCCCTTTGCGATAAGAGCAGAAAGATTCAACAGGAGTATATTAGGGTTTATGAGAAGGTTTTTCACAATGCAACTTATTTTCTTGAGGATTTTGAAGAGAAACATATTAGAATCATTCTTAGTCATTTTCATGGTGAAATGATGTATCTGGAAAGGACACACACTATAACCAAGGAAGCTATCCATGTTGTGACTAGTTTTTGGTCAACTGGTGAAGTTCCCAAGCTGAGGTGAATTTCTAAAGAGACTGTAACCACTTTAACCTCGTCTACCTCTGATGGGCATGCATTTTCTATTAATAATATTAAGGACCCAATGGTTAAACTGACTGCTATGGTTATAGGATATAGGATATTCTATTCCAATAGAATGAATAGTGTTCCATCTGCAGCAGTGCATACAACCTATAAAATGATTGTTGAGAGCACATTTTTTGACCTATGTGAGGCCATAAGGAGTCAATTGATGTTGAATCTACAGTCAATCAAAAAGGACAACAGTCAGAAGTTAAAATTTGGTCAATTATTGACTAGCTTATTCTTTTACTTTTAGAATTTCCTACCGGGAATTGGTGATATTGAATGGTCTAAATACCTACTAGTAATTGCTCAGATCAAGACCAACATTAAGGTTCTTAAGAACACTTTCTCTTCTGCAATGAATAAGTATTTCAATGAATTTTGGAAGAAAATGAGTATGAGGATAAGGCTACCTGAGGATGTGGTGAAAAACTTTTCTAAGGACATCATTTACACAGTCACCACTATTTTTTGTCTGATGGAAGCTATTGAACCAAGAGAAGATGAATGGAAGACATGAGCTATGAAGTCAATTATGACTTATTGATTGGTTATGCTAATAACATGTTGGCATCTCAGTGGACAAGAAGAAGAAAAGACTGGATATTGTTGAGGAGCAAACTGCAAAAGATGAAACCAGTAGTGCTCAACCCAGTAATGTTAAAGGAGATAAGAAGAAGGTTGAGAAAGCACCTTCAAAACCTTTTGTACCTGCTATTACAAGAGTGACACAAATTTTCCAATTCAAAAAGGAATAGGTACCCAAAGTAAATGCTATGAAGCAGACTGCAACAAAGAAGAGAGGTCATCAACTGATTCTTGAAGAAAAAAATGATGATACTAACACTGAGGAAGAAGCCAAGAAAATGAAAGCAACTGGTAAAGTAGTTAAACCAGTAGAAGAAGTGCCAAAGGCAAGTATTCCTATTAATGTTTTATCTTACAAGCCTATGACTGATTTTGAGAAGACATTGAAAACATTAGGGAGGAATAGATTTGATAATGTCAAAAAATATTTTGATTCATTTGATGAAGACTAGAAGGAACAAATTGTTTAAAAGGTAATCAACTATTTATGTCAATACAATTGATTATCTCAGTACCTTAAAGATGATATTTCTGATTCTTTGTACTCTATTCTTGCAAATAAGTGGCAAATTGTTGTTAACAAAGATCAAGAAATTATTGATAATGTCTTTATTTAATATTTTCCTAAATTATCTAGAGATGAATTAGTTGCCTTGATGATTACAAAGGACAATTTACTTCTAAGGCAAGAAGATTGAAGTTATTAAATGGAAAAACTCAATTTGTTGAAGTTGAAACTCATCAGATAGATTGAAATGTTCAATGGATGCATAAGCATTCAAAGTCTTATAATGATGAGCAAATAGAGCCTCAAGTATGAACAGAGATGGATGAGGAAGAAATAGTGCAAGCTAATATTGTCTATCCTATCAAGAAAAAGGATGACACTACATCCCAACCGATGATCTTTGTTGATGAAATATAGGATACTAATGATCTATCTGGGAATATTATTGAACTAGATAAGTAGCCACCGATTATTACTGTTTCATAGGTTAATGCAGTGGATATATCGACAACTCAACCAAGTGTGGATATTCCACCCCCACCGATAAAAGATCAACCAGTGAAATCACAACTCCCACTGATTTCATAGGCTACCCAAGAGAAACCTGTAGAAAAATTTGCAGAGAAGTCCTTTGAATAGGAAAAGGAGAAAGAACAAGAGGAAGAGAAAAATGAGAAGGAGAAATATGCAAAACCAAAAAAGGCATTAGTCAAGCAGCAAAATGATGATGATGATGACTCATTTGGCATCAAAGGGCCTATAGATGTTGACAATATGAGTGCATCAGAATTATGGGAGATTGCAATTGTGATGCAATCTAGAGCACAAAATAAGAGGCTTAAGGAATAGAGGAAGGAAGCAGAAACCATCCAAACTTTTGTGGAGATTTTGTCAAGTCTTCTACCGAAGACTGCTATAGGGAACTTGTCAACTCCTATTGGCAAGCTTGGCTAGTTGGTTGCAGATGCTTCTAACTAACTCAAGTCCCTTGAGGAAGCAACTCAGACTATGGCTGAGAAAAATTACAAGAATAAAAGAGGAGAACAAATAATGAAGGATATTGATATAGGGAAGATTGCTTTATCCCTAGACAAAGATCTTTTGAGAAAAGCTATTGAGGCAAGGGACATAATTCTAGCCTACACATCTAATGTTTCATTTTTCTATGCTTATTTAGTTAAGAAGCGACAAGAGACAAAACTGGAATTGGAAAAGATATGTAATGCCAACATACCTTTACAGGATTCAGTCTTAGCTTTTGGAAAATCTATTGATGATTTGCAAAATCAGTTAGATTCGTATGATTTTGAATAGGTAAAGAGACTGTAATCCTTGAAATAGTTAAATAACTTATTGAGACCGAAGGTGGACATCTTGCAACGAGCTTATCAGAATACAAAAATAGTTTTAGCTACTCCAGAGATGAGTACAGTTGATGCCATGGAAGAATTTTTTGCATGGGTCATGACTACCATAGAGATTACTGCCACTTTATTGGAAACATGGGAAAATGATTTTTCTCAAATGAAGCTTACCTTCAGTATTATTTTCTTGAAAATTGAATTGAACACTCCTTAATACAAAACTCTTACATTCTGTATATAAACTTTTGATGCAAATTTTTCTATATATATAAATATATTTTACTTTTCATTTGGCATTGTTGTCAAAGGGGGAGTAGAAATATGTATGTGTGTTGTGAAAATTTTGTATGTATTGTTAAGGGGGAGCTCAATTATGTTTGTACATTTTTTATTTTTTTGTAAGCACACTTAGTTGTAAAGTTGTAAATTTTTCTAAGTGTTGCGATCAATGCCAAAGGGGGAGATTGTTGGCTTGATGATGATTGTAATGAATGACCTCATGTGTTGTCATTGATGGAACATGTACAAACACAAATACATTCACATTGTCATTGTAATCTTAGTCAAACTGATATTGCTTCTAAAAGTTACTTGTATTGCAGCCGATATTTGATTCTTAATTTATGATGGTTTAGAGAGTGTCAACCGGTACATGTAGACAACTGGTATATGCATAAATGACTTGACACCAAATTGAAGATTCAGTGGAGACCATCAAAGAAGCAAATGGAGGACAATCAATTTACATGTTGAAGTGGTTAACTCTAACCGATATTAGTGTTCCAATTAGTATTCATTGATTGTGTGATGAGTTATCACCGGTCATGATGAGTTACCCCTAAACGATAAATTTTGGTGGTAATTTGTGATGAGTTATGTTAGATTGTCCAAATATACTGCACCTAGGAAATTGTGATATGATTTCTAAGCTGACATAAAATCTAAATGTCTATATAATGATATTATGATGAACTATTTCTTATGAGATGATTTGATGTGAAGATAGAAGTGTTAAGTTATTGAAGACATTATAGAATATATTGGTGATGTAGTTTTGAGTGCGCAGAAGAGGATCTATTCAAGCAAGTTGTGCTACTTTTAGATCACACCACCTGTTGTTTTCTAATCACTACAATAGTCAAATCCCCTAACTGGGTAAGCTCTAACAAGCTTCATTATACAAATTATTTAACAAGGTAATCCATTAGTTTGGATTCTGAAATCCTCTATGGAGAGCTTTGAGATCTTTACAGGATTCGCTCCTAGCAGAGCACTTTTGTAGACCTTAACCGGTCAGTTACCTATTACTACAGATAGTTAACTTGTGAGTCCCATCTCACCGTGGTTTTTCCCATTTGAATTTTCCACGTATAAACACTTGTGTTATGGTGGGTGTTTTACTTATTATGGATGCTTTAATATCATTTTGGATTGCATGCATAGTGTTTAGTAAACTTGTTAAGTATCTCAATTGATTAGTGCTTAAAGTGGTATTATTTTTGTTGTCACTAATTCACCCCCCTCCTCTCAGTGCTTTATAAGTCTATCATCCATGACCCTATTTTGGGATTCTCAATCTGTACAAACCATACAAACTTGCAAAGAAGATGCAATGACTCAGAAAAAAAACACCAAATGGGAAAACCAAATTAGTTTACTTGTTGTAGATATTCAACAACCAATTATCTTTGGTCTTTCCAAGCCTTATACTGGCCTTAGAGTAGTTACACACATTCACAACCAATTGTGACAACCAACTAGCCGTTGGTGTATGAAAATGTTGCAAAGTTGCTATGAGCAAATTTTGCAACTTTTGCAATTTGTTGCATAGGTGAGCAACTTTTCTCAAACCCAAACTTGGTCATTTTAAATTGACTCCTATGACCTCAAAAACTTCAAAACAACATCAACCAACCTACATTAAACGAAAAGCAACTTATCCTATTAAGTGCTCTACCTAGCACCCTTAGGAGCTGACATGCCAACATAGGCCAAACAAAAAATCTTAGGGCCCTTACAATCATTTGAGAACACACTCAATGGCCTCTTGGCCTTATTACAAAATTAAAAACATGATTCCAACATCCTAGAAACAAAGTTAACAAAAATTGTTAAGTGCCCCTACACCATATTCCCGGGGTAGGAAAAACTCAAGTCCCTTAAGTGGATAGGGCTTGAACAATGGTTCCATGTTGTAGTATATCTCCTTCATACATCCATGTAGCTTTAGATTTAGGGAGACCTGCCTATTTAACCAAGTAGTCCCTATAGACTCCTTTCCTAGTCCTTTTGACAATCTTGGAATCTAGAATGCATTCCATTGTCATTGGTTGGCTTGGAGGTAGGTCTTATATCCAATATACATCTTTAGTAGCAATAGACTCTTATTGGTTTGCATCTGACTAAGTTCCTTTATACTGGAACAAATTAGACACATTAAAGATTGGTGATATTCCCAAGTTTGGTGGTAGTTCCACCTCATAGGCATTATTGCAATACTTATGCACAACCTTAAGAGGTCCAATCTTATTCATGTATAGCTTGCTAGGCTGCCCCTTAGGGAGTCTCTCCTTTCTTAGATAGGCCATAACTAGATCACCTACCTTGTAGTGTACTTCTCTTCTTTTTTTGTTTGCTTGTGTCTTGTATTTCTCATTGTTCTGCTGCAATGTTTTCTTGACTTGTTCATAGATCTCCTTCATATTCTTGGAAAAGTTTTTGCCTTGAGCACTCATATGGTCCATGGAACTAAGGTCTTTGAGTTCTAAAATACCCCTTGGATGACATCTGTATACAATCTCAAATGGACTCCAACTTGTTCTCCTATTGATAGAGTCATTGTAGTCATACTATACTTGTCCTAATACTAGATCCCAAGCTTGACCATGTTGTTTGGTGAGACATCTCAGTAAATTACCCAAGGACCTATTCACTAATTTGGTTTGACCATTAGATTGTGGATGGTATGCAGATGAAAAAGAAATGTTAGTACCAAGTTTCTTCCACAAGGTTCACCAAAAGTGTCTCACAAATTTTGTATCTCTATCACTCATAATACTAAGTGGTAAACCATGGATCCTTACAATATCTTTGAAAAAAAACCGTGCTATGTAGGAGGCATTATTAGTGCATTTGCAAGGCAAAAAGTGTGTCATCTTGCCGAATCTATCCACTATGACATAGACAATGTCATATCCTCTTGGAGTTCTAGGTAAACCAAGAACAAAGTCCATACTCAAACACTCCCATGGCCTCTTCTGCATTGCTGGAGGTACCCTTAGCCCTTTGAAAAATAGCACGTTGCTCTACGAACTTCCTAACATCTGACTGTAGTTTAGGCCAATGGTAGAACTTGCCAACCTGCTCTAAGGTCTTGTCAAGACCAAAATGTCCACTTAGTCTTCCTTGATGCTTCTCCTTGATGATATTGTCTCTCATAGAGCACTGTGGTATGCAAAGTAGGTTTCCTTTAAACAATAAGCCTTCCTACAACATAAAATTAGGATAGGCAACATGACAAGCATTGGAAAACTTTGAGAAAACATCATATGCTTCACCAAAATCTTTGTCACCTTGGTAGAGATCTTTGAGGTCACTTAACCCCACACTTTGTAGTTGCATCTCTTGAATGGTTAGAACCCTTCTACTTAAGGCATATGTTGCCTTATTATTGACTCCTTTCTTGTGCTCGAATAAAATGGTGTAGGCCTACAAATACTCAACCCAGTTGAGGTGTCTTTGATTCAATTTCTCCTACCCATTCAAAAAACTAAGTGCATGATTATCAGTGTAGACTATGAACTCTTTAGGTAAAAAATAATGCTGCCACTTCCTGAGTGCTTGCATCATGGCATATAATTCTAGATCATAAGTATAATACTTTTGTTTTGCTTCATTGAGCTTCTCAGAGAAAAATACAACCGGGTGACCTTCTTGGCTCAAAATGGCCCCTATAGCCAACTTGCTAGCATCACACTCCACAGTGAAGAGATGATTGAAATCAGGGAGCCTAAGGTAAGGTAGTTCTACTACCTTTTATTTTAACAACTCAAACCCCTTGTCTATTGCACTAGTTCACTTAAACTAACATTTTATCCCACCTTTGATGGTGTTCAAGATAGGTGAACATGCATGGCTAAAACCTCTAATGAATTTCCTATAAAAAGAAGCCAAACCATGGAAAATTATTACATCTCCTATTGACTTAGGATTAGGCCAATTCACTATTTCTTCCACTTTTGATGGATCCATTTTTAAACAACCTTGAGAAAATACAAAACCAAGATACACCAATTCATTTTTGAAAAAAATCACATTTATCCAGGTTGATCATCAACTTTTCTTCATGTAGCTTCATGAAAATTTGATTCAAATGTTTAAAAAGCTCCTCTTTTGACTTTCTAAAAATCAGAATGTCATCAAGATAAACAATGACAAACTTACCTATGAACTCTGCAAGAACTTCATTCATGAGTCTCATGAAGGTGCTAGGTGCATTTGTGAGCCCAAAGGGCATCACCAACCACTCATATAGCCCCTCATTTGTTTTAAACATTGTCTTCCATTCATTACCAGGTCTGATCCTAATTTGATGATAACCTGATTTCAAATCCACCTTGGAAAAGTAGAAAGCTCCACCTAGGTAGTCCATTAGATCCTCAATCCTTGGCATTGGAAACCGATATCTAATTGTAATTTTTTTAATGGCCTTTGAATCAATGCACATCCTCTACTTGCCTTATTTCTTAGGTGCCAAAATAGTAGACACTGTATATGCACTTAAACTCTTCTTTATCAACCCCTTATCTAGCAATTCTTGCACTTGCTTTGCTATTTCCTCATTTTGAGTAGGTGTCATTTTGTAAGCAACTTTGTTTGGAAAATTTGAACCAGGTATGAGGTCTATCTTATGGTTAACATCTCTCATAGGGGTTAAGGCATCTGGTATCTCATTGACAACTATGTCTTTGTGTCGGTCTAGCAAGGTCTGCACCTCTTGAGGTATCACCTGTTTGGTTTCAGTCTTTGTCTCTTCTTTGGGTTTCACTATGAGAGAACATCCTTGGTTCCCTTCATGATTCAACAACTTCAAGAATTCTTTCCCACTAAGAAACATAACACTTGATCCAACATGTCTTTCTTCACCCTGATCATTCAAGGGATCCATTTGAAACTTTCTACCCTCCTTGGTGATAACATAGGAATTATTCTCCCCATCATGTATGGCTTTGACATCATAATGACAAGGGTGTCCCAATAGCAAGTGACATGCATCCATGGGTAATATGTCACATAGCACACTATCCTTGTAATCCCCTATTCCAAAATCTACCCAAGTTTTCTCATCTACAAGCACATGTTGACCCTTACTCAACCAAGATACCTTATAGGAGGTGGTATGTGGCAACCTTTTCAATTTTAGTTTGTCTACCATCTCAACTGCTACAATATTCTCAGTAGACCCTGAATCCACTATAACTTTACAAATCTTACCATGAGATCTACAGGTGGTTTTGAAAATTCTTTTCCTTTGAGTAGGTTCTTTGGACTATGGTACCTTCAACAACGTCCTTCTTAGCATCATATTCTCTCCATCTAGGACTGGTCCTGCCTTGCTGATTGGTGAGGTAACACTTTGACAATCTTCTTCTTGCACCAAATGAGTTCTCCTATCTCCCATGTGATATCTTGAAGTCTTTTCTAGACACTGGCTCATGGTATGCCCCACTTGATGATAATGGTAGCATTTTCTAGTGAAGACTGTGGTTCCTCTTCCCGAATTGCCAAATCTACCTCTATAGCTATTTCTCACTCTAGAGTTGCCTCTAAACTGTCCTCCTTTGTTAGAATTATCACCACCATTCTCTGATTGATTGCCTTCTTCATTCTTGTCGGGGTTATATCCCCTTCCAAAGGTGCCTCTTCCTCGAAAACCTCTTCCACCTCTAACCCTTTGATTATGTTCACCTTTCCTTTTGATCTTATCTTCTACTCTCAAGGCTAACTGAAATCATTTATGGACTATGTCAAGTGCTATCATGCTAATCTCATCTTGAATGTTTTGTCTAAGGCCATTTAAGTACCTTGCAACCTTCTCCACTTCTTCCTCTTGCTTCCTATCTCTTAGGGTAAGTTTGTTGAACTCCTCTATATAGGTACTCCCATCCATTTCTCTTTGTTTCAAATTCTGCAACTTCTTGTGTATCTGCACCTCATAGTGTATAGGTAGGAATTGAGTTTTAATCCCGATCTTCATTCTCTCCGAAGAGGTGATCTTCTTCCTCTCAATTTTATCTCTTTCTTCTTGCATCATGTTCCACCATACTAGGGCTGATCCCTTCAATCTTGATGCCAAATTGACCCTCTTTTATTTTGAAACTTCCTTGTATTCAAAATGATTGTTCAAGGCTTCTATCCAATCCAATAACTCTTCTCCTTTTAGGCTTCCATCGTAGATAGGTAAACATTCTATGTTATCTTTATTGAGTGACTTGAGGGCATCCAAGAAGATTTGATGATCTTTATCCAACTCCATCTTTTTTTTTTATGACTCCTATCACATTTGCATCTTCATCATCAATTTCATTACCCCATTTAGTGACTTTTATCTTGCCTTTCTTGGTTTCTTGCTCTTGGGCTTCACTAAGCATGTCTTGGACCAACTTCCTGATGACCTCTTGGCTCATTTCCTTTGGTGACATGCTTCTAGCTTTTGAATCTACCTCTGGGTCTGACATACACCACTTTGTTCAATCAATTGGCTCTGATACCAATGTTTTGTAGAGTGGATTGACTTTCACCTATTTGTGCTACCTTGTCTAGGTATCTCCTCCAAGCTACACAAGAACCATCCAATGATTCCACACCTAACACCCTCCAAGGGTCCGAAACACTTACCCTCTCTCACCTTCCCAAGGTCCTTAGGCTAGGATAAGCACATGTTGTTTTGTGAGTTCTATTTTCTTGGTTAGGAGAGCTTGTTTTTCCCACTCCCTTTCACACTCACCTGAGAGTTCAACCCCTCTACCATAGGATCTTCATTCCCCACACTACACATAAGGATGGATTATTTTGGATGGATTTACAACCCTACTCCTTTCTCAATAGATTTTGAAATTTACTGGTTTGATGTGTTACAAATAAATTTTACTTTTAGGCTTAATAGGAGACCTAATTCTAGTAGCCTTGTCAGTGAGGTATTTTGCATTTACTGGTTAAACTTCCTTATAAACCCTATGAAATTTTTTACATTCTAGACACCCTTTTTGGGTTTACATACAGTATCTCAAAACTAGAGGTGGGTTTTGTCATTAACATATCTAACCCTTACCAGGCTAATTAGGCCTAATTGCCCCTTCCCAGGCCTAGAAAGTAGGGATTGGTAAAAAATCCTTCACTAGTTCCTTTTCCCTTGTGAAATGATGTTAATTTAATGTCTATACTTCCATATGGAATTCCAAACTAGTCATACTACACTTTCACCCACCGGACTCACCCAATTAGGGATTGTTGTCCATGATTCCTAATGCTTGCCAACTCAACGTGCCAAGCCTAGGGTATGGTGGCAAATATTTGATTTAGATTCCCCTAACTCAAAACCAAAAATAAAACATAGTATACAATGAAACCTAACATTGCACAAGGTTTCAGAGAGGATATCCACCATGGAACGTTAGGTTGGAGCCATTTTGCTCTCAAAGCCCTGGTTTTTTAGGGCTCTTGAACCCACCTACAACAAAATGAAGATTATTCACAAACTACAACACTTAAAGACTCCAAATCAAAGAAAATGAAGGTAAAACACCAATCTAACAATCCATGAACCTATTTTGCGATTCTCAATCCTTACAGGTTGTACAAACTTGCAAAGAATAGGCAGTGACTTAGAAAAAAAACACCAAATGGGAAAACCACATTAGTTTATTTTCTTCAGATCTTCAACAACCAATTATCTTTGGTCTTTCCAAGCCTTATACTAGCCTTGGAGTAGTTACACATGTTCACAACCAATTGTGATAACCAACTAGTCGTTGGTGTATGAAAATATTGCAAAGTTGCTATGAGCAACTTTTGCAACTTTTGCAATTTGTTGCATAGGTGAGAAACTTTTCTCAAACCCAAACTTGGTCATTTTCAATTGACTCCTATGACCTAAAAAAATTCAAAATAACATCAAGTAACCTACATTAACCTAACATCAACTTATCCTATTAAGTGCTCTATCTGGCACCCTTAAGAGCTCACATGCCAACATTGGACAAACAAAGGCTCTGTTAGTCTCAAATTTTGATTTCCCTTCTATCCTTCCTGTAAAAATAAATCAACTCTATCTGCATATGAAAATATTAAGGAAATGGAACTTAAGAGTAACATATAACAAGGTTTTTAGACCTTCTACACTTTGAACTTATCCAAAGTTCAGGTGGGTATACCTTCTGTGAATACTTTCACACTTTAAAATTGAGATCCACAGTAAACCAGTGCTAAAAAACCTATGGACTTCATCACCTTAATGAAACTGAAACACTAAAGGAAAAATTTGCATTCATTTTTAGTATTGATCTTCAAGAAAAGATAGAAAGAAATCCTACAATTTGATACTAGTGCCTTATCTGGGCTACAGAGTCACTGAAATCAAACAATAATTCTCAAAATGGAACACTCATATACATCTCATCATTTTGGCTTTTATGAATCTCATACATTCCTAACATATATATAGATCCTTTCCCATTCAACTAAAACAATTCATCAGATTTATAGCAACAAACAATAGACTTGCTGACAGAAGTATTTCATGCACATTTAATCCCTCTCCTGAAGAGAAAAGCTAGAAATAACATCTACAAGATTGCCTTACAATCCATGTTCATTCGAACAACCCTAGATTATCCAAATCAAACCAACAAACTAAAGAATGCACACCAAAAGACAAAGGAATTTTAGGCCTAAAACTTTGATCTGTATATTCATATTCATTCCTGAAAATATTACATAACTCAGAGCAATCTCCTTAAAACTAGAAAAAAGGTCCTAAATATATTTTGCCAGAGTTTCTTTACAAAATTCTTTTGATGTTTTTCAAATAGTCCTAGTATCCATTTATAACATTATGGATTCATACAAGATTTGGACAAACCTAAGAAACGTTTGTTACAAATCATAATTTTCTCCAAGAAACAGTTACAAGTCCTTTTCGGTATCAACGACCTCTTCAACTTGTTGTCCCGCTGCAAGATCTTCTAACTATTTGGAAATTTCTTCTTTTTGTCTGATATATTTATCCTTCCAATCCTAGAACACGTCATCATTCGCCCAAGAGAAGTTGATAATCTTTTTCTTCATCCCTTCCAGCCTTTTCCAAGTAACCTTTAATTGCCCAATTTCTATTTCCATAAAACTATAATGTGATTTCACCTTTTCAATCTCTTCAATTGTCTTGACAAATAAGGATGTGTCATCACTGTTGATGATTTCATTAACCCTTTTGAACAAGTTATGATCCAACTCTTCTAGCCATGTTTTCTCCTCTTTCAACTGAGTTGGACCAACAAAACCTCCTGGAAACATCTCATACTTGTGATCAGAATATTCTTTTCTATATAGTTGGGCCTTTCTTTTTACATCTGCCCTTTCTTCTGACAATATACTTATCTCTCTTATGAATTCACTAGTAGACCTGAGATTGTCATTTGCCTCTGCATCTGCATGGGATGAACACATGAGCTCTAACTCCTTACCTCTAGGCATCCACTTATTAAAAATTGGTTCCAAGGTGGTTTCATCCTCTCTTAATTTGGTCAGAATATTCAGAATCCTCTTCATAGAAATGTGAATGACATAGGGCCTAACTGAATCAGCAAACTTCAAAATTGTAGCTTTTACCTTTTCCTCATATTTGCTTGCAAATAGGGCTTGAGCCTGTTTCAACTTCTCCAACTCATGTTGGACAGTTTCAGCTAACTGGAAACCAAAAGGCATAGGAGAAGGGGGATATTCTATGATAGGACTTGTAGGTGGAGGTCTTGCTAGAGAAGAAGCCATCGTAAGAGTGGAGGATTCACCTTGATGGTGCTGACCTGCCAACTGACCCTGAAGTCTAGAAATAATACTATCTTTGTTGTCTATTCCTTCTTTGGCCTCATTGTAAGCCTTTCAGACTGTTTCCAATTTTAATTGGAGTTTGGCCTTTTCTTTTGCCTCGTTTTTTGCCACTGCTACATTGAACTTTGCAATTTCCAAGACTGTGCTTGTAGCTTCCACCACTCCTGTATCTTGGACTCTTTTTACAAACATGCCTCCTAGGAGACTAGAATCTGATACATCTTTTATTCTTTTATTTCCATCCTTCTTCAGTGACCACATGACTAAAGCAACATTATCTCTGTTGAAGGTCACTCCTTCCATGGGTTTAGTTTCCTTCCTGACTACCTCCAGTACCAGAGCATCAACTATATCCCACTTAGGGAGGATCACAACACCAGCCTTTGATACCATCTCTCTTCCCTTTTCAGGGGTAATGGTCTTGAACTCTTCAATCATCTCTTGTTTCACCTCTTTCTCTACCTGAGTTACATCATGTGAGGATGCTCACTCTTCCTTTGTTCACATTTGTCTTTGAACTGTTCCATGTTTTGCTTCCATACAAACTACATGAAGGCCCCTGTTGTAACAAAGTTACTATCAACTAGGAACTCCTCACTAGCTTGCTTGACAGTAAGTTCTAACTCTTTGCCCTTGAGCTTACCATCAGTCAAGTTAATTTCAGTACTAGGTGGCTCTTCTGGCATACCCTCCCATGTCTCCTCATATGTGTAAGCAATCTCTTTGAGACTCCCTAACTGTAACAGCTGTTCGGCCACAACCTGCTCATCTCCTATGTGGATATGGGACTGAGATGGAGAATATTGAGGCTCAATTGTCTGCATTTCCTTCCCTACCCTTTGCCTTTTAGGGGAGTCTTGGATGTCAATTACATCCTCAATTGCTCTTTTCCCTCTTGAAGTGGAAGGCTCACCTATCACTGGCATCATCACACTATATCTTGATTTCTTGTGCATTACATAATCACTAGGAGGGATAGCCTTAGCAAAGGCAGGATTATCTAGAACCAGTTTAACCCTGTCAAGATCATTTCTCATTATAGCCTCCCTCTTTTCTTTCAAATTTTTCATGAGGTCTTCAAAATGAAGAACCAAGAATTTGATTTTCTCCTCAAAGGGATTGAAACTAGAGAGAGGGTCACAACTGCTATCAAATTGATGAATGAAGTCAAGAGTCCTCTTATATGCAACCCACTTCTCTTTCCTTAGTTCTTGTTCATCCAAACTGAATTCATTTCTAATTAGATCTTCAAGGAACTAAAATTGGTGAGGCCTACCTTTACAAACTGCTCTCTTCCTAAACATGCTATTGAAAAAGTCTTCAGGGTTTGCACATCTTGAAATGGAAGTTGACAATCTATATGGTTTAAGGAATTCTTCCAAATACTTCCAGCCACCTTTAGTGATCACAAAATGATGTGCCATGGTAATAGTTGGGAAAATGGTCCCTTTACCCCTATTTGTCAGCTTTGCCTCTTGTACACCTCCAATTTGCCTTAAGAATTCAGAAATTCCTATCTTCAGTGGGACTTTATAAGGCAATAAATATGGAGTGCCTCCTAAACCATATACTCTGAAAACTATAGAAACATGGTACAAATACATATCTCCCCAATTATGAACAATCTTAATACCTTCTGCAAACTCCTTGGGCCTGAAGAATTCCAAGAGAGCCTTAGGAATCCTAGGGTTTTTTGTGCACAAAAGAAATCTAATCTTAGATGCAAAGCATCTATCAAAATTTAGATAGCTAGCATCCTCTCTGTCCCAAGACAAAACAATACTCCAAAGTTGAACAGGCATCTCTTCCCTATCTTTCACCTTGACCAAATCCATTTCTTTTGCAAAATAATCAGCACCCTTGAACAAAAACATGTGCATTAGAAGAGAATACCATCCAAATGGCCTGTCCACCTTACCATTTTTTATCCCTACTAGCCCTGCATGAATTGCATCAGTAAGGTATGGCGCATAATCAAATGTTATTGCCAGAGAGGGGTTTAAAATTTGTGCAATCATCAGCATGTTTTTTCTCAGCATCTTCTCCAAAAATCTGATAAAGTGCCCAATACATACCCTTAGCTCTTAGAGTAAATAGATTCAGGGAGAAAGGTTCCATTGTACTAGGGCCTACAAATGTTAACCCTCCTATTAAACAAAGAACTCTTTCAATGGGCCACTCCTAAGGTGATCCCTTTGTGCATCATAAACTTGGGCCAATGATTCAAAATCAATAGGTTCTAACAAATTTGAAGCTTCACTGAGCTTGAACACACTTCTGAATTCATCATCTTTAATTTCAATCAGGGCTAATCCTTTCACATTCCTGATACATCTAGCTATAGGGTCATAATTTTGGGAAATCAAAGTCAAGAAATCTACATCCATGAATACACCAGGAACTATAAGCTTCCCCACATCCAATTCCCATATGCTATTTAAAGGGGCAAGGGAATGTCTCTAACCAAAACCTACTTTGAACAATCCTAAACCTGACATCCCTATTTGTGGATCCCTTAACCAATTGCCTTTGTCATATAGGCCATCCCCGATTCTTAAATGAGGGTTCTTGGGTACCAATTCTTTAGCCTTGGCCCCAACATTGGTAGACATAGTTAACTGTTCCAGAAAATCATCACAAATATTCCTATCCTGGTAATTTACTTTTCTTGTTAATTCCCTTCTTGGTGCCATCCCGTTAATACAACTATATCAATTGAGATTTGTACCAAAACTCTAAAGGAACAATTCACATAGCAACATCGATTCTCAGACTGCATTTAGCAAAGGAAACACAGAAAAACCTAGTTATTCGCTTGAAGAAACTCGCTCTGCACCAGCTCCTCTGCAACAAACTTGTCGAAATGGTACCAATATTCAATTGATGTGGACCTTAATATGACAAGTTTGCATTGAATTGAGAAATTAATCCCACACGCTTCGGCCATCACCTCAGAATTGAATTCAAAAACAGGCTCCAACGGACCACAAGTTCTCTGAGTTTTTCTCTATTTTAGTCATTTTGCCATTTCGCAGAGCTTAAAACCCCTACACTTTTCTTTCACGAAGCAGCGACGATCGTTGGATCTCAGGAACCTGCACTGCTTTTACTCCTTCCGGTCTTTCTGTGTTAGTGATGAGCCCTACCTTCTTTTCGCCATTTTGCAAACACTAAACCATGCACACTTTTACCTCATGAAACAACGTTGACCACTAGATCATCATTTACTTGCTCAGTCTTTACCTCCTGTAGTGACTGCCAGTCTTCTTAACTAACCATGCTTAACCATGACGGCTAACAGTTTTTGCCATTTCGCAAAGACTAAACTACAGGTACCTTCGAGCTACGAAACAATGACAATAATTGGATTGACCACGAGATGAACACCATTTAACATGCTTTAGACCTTCCAAGTGGGCTCTTTAACTTAGAGACAACTTACTTTATTGCATCATCGGTTAGCAAATGCCATGTGGCAGTTGGCTATTTGCTCAGGAAGTTCCACTGGGTTCCATTATGAAGCTGCCATGTGTTCTACTTCACCATTCTCAACATAATTGTCGGTTGAACCAAGGTGGGCCCTTAACTACCCTTCAGGGCCATGTGTATCTGACAAGTCACTAATTCTTTCCGCAGAACAACCCATCTATCCTGCCATGTCAGTCGTCATGTGATTGCCACATCATTTCGCTATTTCGCGAACATTAATCTTCGCTTGACTTTAGGCTGCAAATCCATGACAACCGTAAGATTAAATCCCACTTAATCGGCCTTTAAAACTTTATGACCAATTATCTTCGCAAAGCAGCAACAACCATTGGATCTCGACAACTTGCTCGTCGGTTACCTTTGCCATGACCACCTCTGCTTGGCCCTCCACTTTTTTGCAACTTTGCGAAAGGTAAACAATGGGTACCTTTAGGCCATGAATCAATGCAAGCCATTGATCTTTTCTGAGCTGATCATCCTTTAACCAATTACTTGATGCACCTCTCAGACCTGCCAAGTCTTTCGCTACTTCACAAAGGGTAAATCACATGCACTTTGGGCTAGCGAATCAACACGAGCCGTTGGATTTAAAACAAGATGCAGTCCTTTAATCTTATGGTCAATGTTAGGATTCCCAAAGATATTGAGAGGGGGGGGGGTGAATCAGTATCTAACTAGTTATTAAATTTACTTGATTTAAAACATGTAAAGCATATCAATACTGTATACTGGTAAACCAAGAATAATACAGTAAATAAGAATAACAACAACCACATGAAAAGAACACCATAACACAGTAGTTTAATGAGGAAACCCGATGTGGGAAAAACCTCGGTGGGATTTGTGACCCACAATATTCACTTACTGGCCAATATGTGAATATTACTCTTACAATAGGGGCCTACACATGCAGGAAGGCCAAGTGCATAGAGCTCACTACTCAATTACAAAATAAGAAGTGACACTGACTTACAAAATGGATTATGCAAATCCAATGTCTTGTACTGCTTCAAATTAGCATCTGCTATGCCAGATCCAATACCAGTTTTAGCTCTGCTTCATACATAAACCCTTAACCTATAATTCACATATTAGGTTTGCCTTCTTTTGCCTATCCCATTATTACAAAATGTTCTACAATGATCTCATACATATATGAGTCATATTACAACTCGCCACGTAGGCTTACAATGATTTTACAATTAATTACAAAATACATTATAAACAAAATTCTTGTCGGCTAGGGTGCTGGTATCCTTCCTTTGTCAGTGTTCTGTGTGCCAGTGTAGGTTTGTCGTTGTTGGTGCCGATATATTGTCTTGCTAGTATCATATGATTACAAGGTTACCATCAATGACAAAACCTTCAATCACCTACAATTTCTCATTGGAGTGTGCATTTGCCAACAATCTCCCCCTTTGGCATTGATGGCAACACTTATGAGAAAAATCCAAAAAGTGTCATCCAAAAATGAGTCTACCAGAATTGTCTTACCAAAAAAAAATGAGCCCCCCTAAGCTGATGAGCCATCTATTGACCATTTTTCTCACAGCCTCTACTCCCCCTTTGACATCAATGACAAAGGTTGTCATTCACTATTAGTGGAGTCCTGCCTGGTTTCTTGTAACTGGTGGTTTACACTCTGAAAGTTATCTGTCAAAATTAAATTTATGTTGTTGCTGAATGTTTTACTGTCTTTTATAGCCTCATGGGTTCTCTGCACTATACTTGTGAGTATGTGCATTTTCTCTTCCAGTGTCTTTAGTCCGAGAACTAGAGCCTTAGATATTTCTTTTCTCAAAGAAATAAGATAGTCTAGTCTTGGAACAAGTCTACATTTTAAGTCCTTTGCTTTGTCCTTTATTATTTGTTTTTCATTTTCCAATTTCCTAATTTTCTCTTCCTGCTTTGCAATTTTTATCTCTAATTCCAAAAATGAATATGATGTTCCAATTAGGTTGTCAGCAATATTGTTAATCTTATCCCATGTCTTTTTTATTTCATTGTCAAGATCTTCTGTTAATACATTCATTTTGCATGTATCCCTGTACAATTTCTTGAAGTAAAAAATAATTTCATTGAGTTCCAGTAAAAGAGTATCCATCTCCTCTTTGTTCTTATTCACAATTTCCATAAAGAATTTCTCTTTTTCTTTTATCATCCTTTCCTTAAAAGTATCCTCGTTTATTTGATCAATAGTGCTTAGGTTACCGGTGATAAAATTAGACAATGTGTCTAATTGTCCTAAAGAATCTTTATTCTCTATGTTACACTTGGGTGCAATCATCTTCAAAATTGGTATGGTGTTATCAATAGCCTTATATGCTAGTGCATTACAATATGTTATTTTCTTAATTGAATCTAGCAATACCTCTGTCACATTTGTTGGCTTGAATTCAAACATGGAGGTTCTGGACTTCTGTCTAACTGTCTACACAATTTGTAATCTGTCGATGGTGATAATAGCATTGCTTTCCTCTTTCACTAGAGAATCAGTTTGTGTCTATATTTCAGCTACCAAAGGTTTAGGTCTTTCAGTTGTAGCTGGTGGCACTATCTCTGAATGTACTTGTGAATGAACCTATTGTTCTACCTATTTCTTTGTACTCTCTACTGATGGTTTCTCTGATGGTGCCTTTGATGATTTTTCAATGGTATTCACTGCTAGTTTTTCTATTTGTGACTCTGTATTTTCTACTGGTTTCTTTGTGCTTGCTCCTGAAATGTTTTTATTTGGTATCTCAATAGATTTTTCATTGTTATCGGTTGTCGGTTGCTCAATAGATACATTATGTACACCAGTGCTATCAGCTTTTCCTGTATCCATTGCCTATTCAGTTTGTTGCTCACTCCCAATTTTAATGTCTCCAACTGTATCTTCAACATTTGTCTCAACTTTTGTGTCTTCTACCGGTTGCTCAGTTGCCACATCTCTTTTCTCACTTGTTTCCTTATCAACCACAATGTTGACTTCCTGAGTGTTGATATTCATTATGTACAACACCTCAGAATTAGGATTTGTGTCCTCATGTGTTGTCTTCATACTCTCTATTGTCGGTTGATTTTTTAGTAGTGTCTACCGATGGAGTATCTAAAGGTGGTGGGGGTAATTTGTCTTTTATCTTTATACTGGGAGGTCCACCAACCTTGCCTTTTCCATTGTCCCTATCCTTTTGATATACCTTGAAGGTTTTAGGTTTTTGATACTCTTCCTGTTTCTCCTTTTCTACCAGGAATATATCCCATGCATCTGCTATTTCCTCTGTTATCTGATTCACTCTTCCTGCCATCAGTGCTACATGCCAGTGAGCAGTTGAGAATACTGACCGGTTAGCCTCAGAGATTAATTGATCTATCTCGTCAAGTGAGTTAACAGGGTTCACTACAAGTAGTTTTTCAATCTTTATTTTCTTATCTAGCTCAATAATAGCTACTCTTCTAGCTTCTAGTCTGTTATATAGATCTGCCAGTATTTCATCAACAACTTGCATCAAAAATTTCTTGAAAATAGCTAAGTTTAGTATTACATTATTCTCTACTCTCTCTTTGTCATCAGCGGATAGTGTATTATACAGTTTGTTGACATTCTTCAACTTGCCATCCTCAGTAATTTCATTTAGTAATTTATCAATAGGAGCTATAGTTTGTTTTGACTTCTTCTTCAGGTTCCTTAGGAGTTTCTAGGAGGGATTTTGCATAGGTTTCTATTAAGTTGTCATCAGTCTCATACCCCATTTCAGTAACCCAGATGGTTCTAGGAACAACTGCCTCCATCCAAATTTCATCTTCCTTTATTACAAAATAGATTTCCTTTTGGTACTTATCCACAATAGATTGTGATAACCTTACTCTTGTTTTCATTCGAGCTTTTAGTGCTTGAAAGTACTCATTTATGGTTTTCTCCCTATTCTCTCCCATATTGTTCAACAATTCTGATAGTTGTTTTCCTACCAGTATATCATATCCAAAATCTTTGGTGCCAATACCAGGTACTTGTTTGGTTATATATAGCATCAGACAAACAAGTAGGTTTCCAAATCTGAATGTTCATTTCTTTTCCCTTTTGATCTTTGCTAAATTGTCTATTAGTTCATCCTTAAGCCATTCACATATGTCTATCCTTGCATTATCATTTACCATATCATAGGCACTCTTAATACATAGGATATAAATTGAGTTTAACCTATTTGCATGTGTAGTCTTGTAACCTAAGATCATACTGATAAATCTGATATTTGTATCCTTTACATCATTTACCCTTAGTGATCTCTTATCAAATGTTGCACCGGTTAGGTTTGTCACTAGATCATTTGAGACCACCTTAGTTTTATCAGGTCTATTGCTGGTGGAGGGTAATCCTGTCATATCCTTTACTACTTCTTTTGTGATTTTATGAACTGAGTCCAACCAGAAAAATTCACCATGTACTCTGCTTAATACTATCCTTATGATATCCTTGGGGAAATCCAGGATACTGAGAATTTTAGTGAAACCTAGGGTTTCTATTATCTTATGTTCAGGTTTGACATTTCCCAATTCATCACAAATCATAGATTCATACATATTCTTAATTTCCTCATCACCTAGTTCATCAATATGACAGTGTATATACATTCTAGAGTCTTCATCATATACTACCCCTTTAGGTATTTGAGAAAATGCACCTAAGCTATCATCTTTCTTTGCAATTTTGGGAACTAGCTGGAATACGAGTCTAGGGCATTTAATAACTTCAACAACAGCAAGGTTTGCAATAAATTCAGGAGTAGATGAAGACGCCATAGCTATAAATACCTTAATCTGCCTTAGGGATGAAAGATTTGATAGATTCCTTCGCTTCTTTGCTTGGAATGCCTTTGCTCGGGATTTTCATGCTCTCAAAGATTTGAATGCTCGATGAAGTGAAAATGGAGCCAAAACACTTGTTTTATAATGTTATTTTCTTCACCTACCACATTTAATGCTTGTCGGTTAAGTCAAAACTTAACTTATCTGTCGGTAAAGAAGTGATCTCAACTTCTCACCATCAACCGAGGGAATAATAGCATGTTTTTCATTTAGTTGCTAAACCCCCAAAGGAATTTTTTTCAGTTAGATGAAGAGTCTCCTGTCGGTGGAGTGTTACTCAGTTCAACATTCTATTCTGACTTTCTAATCCATTGTTTTGAGAATTCTTGTTTTACCTCTTCAGCCTTTTCTTTACCTTTCAAACTAGCACCATTATTATTTGTCAGTGGTGCCTTACTTCTACAAAATTTTGCAATATGTCCAATCTTGTTACAAGCATAACAAGTCACATTTATTTTTTGAATAGCTTTCCCATATCCTATGCCGATTTGTGTTTTGCATTGATTAGATAAGTGTCCAAATCTCCCACAAACATAATATCTTACATTCATTCTACAATTCTATGAATTATGACCAACTTTGTTGTATTTAGAATATTGACTGGTGGGTGTATTGGTGTTCTAATAATTTCTAGATCTACATTGATTTGCTCTATGACCATACTTGTTACAGTTAAAGCATTTGCCATTAAATTAATAAGCATTTGGTTGTAATACCAGTTTGCTATGATCATGTGTGTTTGTAGTACCAGAGCTTTCACCAACTTCAAATCCAAGGCCATTAGTGTCACCATTAGGTTTATGATTCTTCAGCATGTCACCAAGTTCTTCTGAGCTTTTCTTGAATTTTTCTTTGTGTTGATTTGCAGTAGCCAATTCTCTTTCCAAGATTCCTTTCTATCTCATAAGTTCATTTGAGTCATTTTGTGTATGCATCAGATCTGTCTTCAATGTATCATTTTCATAACTAAGTCTTGTGTTTTCATTTGCAGCATCATTCAGTCTTCTAGTCAGATCTTCTTCATTTTTCTTCCTATCTTCAATTTCTTTGCAAAATCTCATAGTCATATCCTACATTTGATTCTTTGTAGTAATGCTTTCTTATCTTAGTTTGTTTACCAGATCATTAAGAGTTTCCTTTTCATCATTCTCATTCTGCATATTTTCACAAAGTTCTCTTCTCTTATTTCTTACAAAGGTAAGCTTTTCTTGAAGTTCTTGAATAATATCCTGAGCAACTTTTAGATCATCTTCAAGTTTGATATTTTTCAATTTTTCTGCATCATAGTCTGAAATAGTTGTTTCCAATTGTTTCTTCAAGTTATCCATCTCTACCAGTGTCAAGATCTTCCTCAAGTTGTTAGGCTTTTGAAAATAGAGGACCAAGCTCTGATACCAATAATTAGGATTCCCAAAGATACTGAAAGGGGGGGGTGAATCAATATCTAACTGGTTATTGAATTTACTTGATTTAAAACATGTAAAGCATATCAATACTGTATATCGATAAACCAAGAATAATGCAGTAAACAAGAATAACAACAACCACATGAAAAGCACACCATAACACAGTAGTTTAATGAGGAAACCCAGTGTGGGAAAAACCTCAGTGGGATTTGTGACCCACAATATTCACTTACTGGCCAATAAGTGAATATTACTCTTACAAAAGGGGCCTGCACATGCAAGAAGGCCAAGTGCCTAGAGCTCATTACTTAATTACAAAATAAGAAGTCACACTGACTTACAAAATGGATTATACAAATCCAATGTCTTGTACTACTTCAAATTAGCATCTGCTATGCCAGATCCAGTACCAGTTTTAGCTTTGCTTCATACATAAACCCTTAACCTATAATTCGCATATTAGGTCTACCTTCTTTTGCCTATCCCATTATTACAAAATGTTCTACAATGATCTCATACATATATGAGTCATATTACAACTCGCCATGTAGGCTTACAATGATTTTACAATTAATTACAAAATACATTATAAACAAAATTCCTGTCGGTCAGGGTGTCGGTATCCTTCCTTTGTCAGTGTTCTATGTGTCGGTGTAGAGTTTGTCATTGCTGATGTCAGTATATTGTCTTGCTAGTATCATATGATTGCAAGGTTGCCATCAATGAAAAACCTTCAATCACCTACAATTTCTCATTGGAGTGTTCATTTGCCAACAGTCAATCCATCTGGTTGGGCCCGCCTAGCCTTTTCGCCATTTCGTGAACATTAACTTGCTAGCATCTTTTCCTAGCAAAAAAACAACAACCATAAGATTAAAAATGAGTTGCATACCATTTAAGGAGCTCGACAAACATTAGAACAAGACATAGGCAAAGGCGTAATTTTTGGAAATATTTGAAAGACCACCTAGGGAAAACCTATGGGGGAACACTTTTAACGATAAATCGACCCTTCTGTAAGTGACAAAAGTAACGCAGAAATAGAAGATAAGGGTTTTTCAAATATAGGAAAAGTTAGAATTTCAAAAACCTTAAACCCTCATTTGACCCAAGAAACTCAGAGCGAACAAGGCCAAGCTAAACACATTTTTGCAGACTTCTAGCCAAATATGGGACAAGAATACCTAGTTTTTAAATAGTGATAACAGGCTCTTAGGGCCCTTACAATCATTTGATCACACACTCAATGGCCTCTTGGCCTTATTAAATAATAAAAAACATGATTCCAACATCTCGGAAACAAAGTTAACAAAAATTGTTAAGTGCCCCTGCACCACTACTATTGACCAATTGGAGAATCTTGAGTATGGTTTTCATAAGCTTCAACGATGGATGGGTCAAGAGAAGCCAACTAGTGAGGAAATCCCCTTGATTGAAGGCTTGAAGATAATGGTTCAAAGTGATGAAATTAGAGTGGAAGTTGTTATGATAACCGATGGACAACTGAGAGGGGGGGTGAATTAGTTGTCAACAGATTATAAAAATTTAAGCACACAAAACCTTTTACCGAAATACATAAACCAAATACTCATATAGCATATTTAACAATTAAGAACAAACATAAATCATAGAACAATTACCAACCATCTATAACACATAACACCGAGATTTGTACATGGAAAACCCGGTAAAGGGAAAAACCACGGTGGGAAGCCTACCCACAATCAGATAATACTTATACAACAAGTATGTGATTACAATAAGAGGGGCCTGCACATGAAGGAAGGCCAACAACCCAACCCAGAGCACATTTCTCATCACAAAAGGAGCCTCACTGACTACAAAAGAAATCCGGACTACAATCTAGAAAGATAAGTGAACTGCAAGAATAACATCTCCTATGCTTGAGTATAGTTCCAATTAATCTCAATACCAGAGGTCTTAAACCTCTTTCACAAACCCAATTTGATCACCTATGATCGACCAAAACCTCTGCATATAATTACAACTTTATTTGCACATAGATAATCCCATAACCTTAATCCCATACCATGCCATGACCTATAAAGAGATCTTACATCATATTTATACCAACCCAGGACCTAAACAATTACGTCGGCCACCTAAAAGATAATACAATAGATTCATTAAATAATCCCACAAACCAATGATAAACCAAGTCGGCCTAAGACCGAAACAACATAAACCAAACAATAAATCCAACTGGTGACGCATTGGGAGCATCAAGCAACATGTTACATAAACCGGTTCATAACCTAGCAGAATAACACCAGATCCAAAATAGGTTACCATAAGGGTATGTGCAGGATCATGGTGTGCCAAAACAATCCCTTAAGTGGCATTGAAATTTCAAAAAATCAGAGTTATGCAACTTGAAATGAAAAATTGAATAAGTTATGAACATTATTTTTAAAATATGTAAGAAGAGAATCTATAGAAAATTGAATTTAGTTTCTAAGATACTAGTTGTTTTTGGAAAAAAAAAAATCCTATTTGATGAAAATTTCAAATTTCAATGCAGTGGTACTAAAATTTCAAGAAAAAGATAAGAAGTAGGTGTATGTCTGACCACCCTAATCACAATCAAATCATAATATTTTTTTATAAGATTTATAATATAAGTATTAGACTCATGTGTGGATGTGACACATATTTTTTTATAATTTTTATAAAGTAAATAAGTATTTATGAATTTTTTACTATAGCTTTTCAGAAATTCAGAAACTCCTACATCTGACCACCTTAACTTGGTCAAAACCTTATGAATTTTTTTTATTTTTTTTTTCTCTATAGTAGACGAAGCATAGGATGCGACACATATTTCGGATTCAAAAAATATATGGTTTAAAAGTTATGAGTGTTTTTCAATCAAGACTTTTGTCAGAATTCAATTAGAAAATAAATAATAATTATTTATTAAAGTCGAATTAAGACAAGCCTTATATTGTTGGAAAGCTGAGAATGTCCTTAAAAAACCCTTTTCGTTTTATCAATTTTGGCTATAAAAAAAGTCGTCAACCACCAGTGTAAAGTCTGGAAAATCAAGCAATACTGAAAAACACATTTTTTTAGTTGACTTTCCAGGTTTGTCACTTCCAAGCCAAATCCCGAAGCAAACCCGAATGAAAAAATGGAGGGAAAAAATTATGTTTTAAAACTGGATATTTGTTTTGAAAAAATAAAAAAAATATATTTTAGTAAATTGGGCATAACTTTTGCATTTTATATCAAAATTTTGATTTTTTATAGGCGTTGGAAAGGTAATATAGAGATCTATGGTATGGAATAGGTAGATTTTCTATTATTTGTTTGAAAAAATAATTTTAATTCATTTAAATTCATCCTCCATTTTTAAAACATAAAAGGATCATGACTTTTTCATATGATTTCCCTATTGCATAAATTTTTGTAACAATCATCTCAAAATAAACTAAATAAGTAATTAATAATAGAAAATTTAGTAATTTTATTGAGTTCAATAAATTTTGATAAACCATGTTATCTATGTGTGTTCCTTTGTCCACCTCTCTCTCCTAAACCTATCACTCCACCTGTTTGTTTCTTCGTCCCTCTTTTGTCCATATTTATACATCTCTCTCTAGACCTATATCTCTAACTATCATTTAATAACTCATTCATTCTCTCAAGGTCTACAAGGTGCTTATATTTCTACCTCTTCATAATTCCCTCCTCTATGTCACTCTCTCTTCCCTAAGATCTAGACTAGTCTCTCTACATTTCCTTCTCATCTCTAGCAACAAAATTCAAAGGGGACAAGGAGATGCATAGGGAAGTATCAAAAAAATTAGAGGGGGAGAGAGGTAAGAAGGAGAGAGTAATTGGGGGGAAGAGAGAGTGTGTGAGAGAGAGATAGAGGTAATTAGGTGGTAGGCGAAGAGAGAGAGGGAGGTGGTGATTGGGGTGAAGAGAAAATGAGAGGGAGAGTTTGAGATTATTAGGGGGTAGGAGGAGAGGGGAGAGGGGAAAGTATTAACAAAGAGAGAAGAGAGATAGGGATAAATGTGAAGAGAGACAAAGAGAGTAATCAGGAGGTGGGGAGAGGGGGAGAGGGGGAGAGGGAAGTATCTATTAACCCATAGGAGGAGAGAGGTGATCGAGGGTAATTGAGGGAAATAAATAATGTGAGAGAGAGTTGGGTGTAATTAGCAGATAATAAGAGAGCGAGAAGAGTAAGTATCAACAAAAGGAGAGAGGGAGAGATGTGGAGAGAGGTGAAGAGAGTGATAAAGAGAGGATAATTAGCAGGAGCTAGGGGAAGAGGGAAGTATTAACAAAGAGATGGACTAGAGAGAGGGTAATCAGGGGTCTCTCTCCCCATCTCTCCCCCCTCTTCCTTTGTTGATACTCCCTCCCTCTCTCTCCCCCCTCCCCTTCCCCTAACTACCTTCTCTCTAGACCTCTCTCTTTGAACCTCTCTCCTCATCTCTCATTCTCTCCCTTTGTTGATACTTTCCCATCCCCCCTCTCCTCCCAACCCCTAATTACCCCCAACTCTCTCTAATTCTCTCTTCCCCAAATACCATCTCTCTGTCATATCTATCCTCACCTCTAACTTTACCATATGACCCCTTAGGTGTCATTAGGGGTCATATTGTGTCCTAATGAGTCATATGGTGTCCTATGAACCCTTAGGACACCATATGATTGTTGGCATATGTGAAGAGCTTGATGACATGATGATATTGTATGTTGTCATTGATGTCAATATCCTGAAGTATGAACCAGTATATTGAAGTAAGCAAAGTGACAAGAGAACCGGTATGATATTGTGAACCGGTATATGTGAAAAAGTGATGCAGTATGTTGGAATGAGAACCGATATATGGGAATTTTTGTGTCGAGGTTTCATTTGGCATGACTGACGGTTGGTAGTCTCAGCTTTAGGGTTTCCGGTTCATGCATTCCAAGCCTGTTTGATTCAACCGATGACATCTTGTGATGAGTTAGCATTGTAATGAAGATCAGATCATGTTGCCATGTCTGCCTTATGTGCGTGAAGGATTTCCTTGAGGATCTTGCATGAAGAAGATTGATCCTATCTACCTTGGGAATGTGTGAAGTCTTTATAAATGGTGGAGAGCGCATGATGGGTTATCAAATTCCTGAAGCAGCAAAGAATGAATGTTGGAGAACATCTTGAGATCTATTCAAGACTGTTGTATTCAATGCAGTATGATTAATGGCCAGGATTGAACCAACTAAATTGTTAAACCTAAATGTTTAGGGTTTAGGGTTTATGCTACCAACTGTAGCGTCCTAAAATTGCGACACTTGCAATTTTGACTGCATTTGGGTCTTCACGATGGCGACGCAACACTGAACCTGAATGGAGACCCCGAAACTTGTCCACAACATCAAAAACTGCATTTTTCCAGCACCCTGCCTGATCCCTCCTTGCACCCTGCTATCTCGGGAGGTGGGACTAGAGCACCCAGCGCCCTGGTCCCTGGCCCTATTTTGGGCCCGGTCTCCTATGGGGCTTCGGGTCTTTATGTTTGCAATTTGGAAAATAGTACTTCCTGGTCGGCCCAAGGTCGGAAAAATCAGTCTTTTAACCCTAATTGACAAGTATATAAATGACATTTCCTCTCCCATTTTGGGGAGGGAAGGACATATGTGTACAAGATGCGGAAATGATATTCAAACATTCAAGCATTCAAGCATTCAAGCATTCAAGCATTTCCTTCAAGCAATTGATCATTCTAAGTCTCCATTCAAGGCTAAGTGTTGCATTCAAGACAAGGATTCAACCATTGAAGAGGAGATCACATATCACATACAACATACAACATACAACAACATCTACACCTTCGCATGTAAGAATACAAACATTCTTACAACAAGGTACTAGTACTTGTTTTACATTACAAACATTACATTTACAGCAATTTCTCATTTCTTGGTTAATTCCAAAACCAGGGTTTGACCTAAAGGCAAACCCCTCATCCCTAACCCCCCAATCGTCTTTGCTTTTCTATGTGTAGGTTGCAGGTACACGGCTGAAATTGAAGATCTAGAATCCTTGTGCAGAGACGAACAGATCCCCCTTCGTTTCGCGGATTTTTCGGAGGACCGTGTGCACACCGGGCACCATCGTCCCATCAACTTTTGCTCAAATTTGTAGGACAGTTCCGTCTTGACATTTTACTACTAATTCCAGGTCCGCAGCTTCATCCTATATCCCTAACTCAGTTTATAAGCGAATCTTTCTCACTTTCTATGCATTCCTAGCTTAATCATTCTATCCACATTCTTTACAAAAGAGGGTATCCTTGCTATCACAACCCTTGAAACTCATATAGAATCCAATCTCGGATTGCATGGGATTGGATCTTGTGGGTTTCAACCCCTCTTTTGAATGTAAAGTCTCCCCTAAGTGAAAACCATCAACCCTAGTGACTCTCCCTTCCCTCTCCTCGGAGCTGGGGAGGGGAGAACGCCTGGGGTTTGATTTTTCCACTTTACATTTTGGTGAACCCAACATGAACATCCTTTCTGATTATTCATGGTTAGATCTGAAAATTGGATGCCTTGATTACATTTCCATGTTTGACCTTTTGCAAAATTTTAGAGGTTAATTGCATAAAATCCCTAAATTTTCTTTTTAGTAATCGAACTTGTGAAATGTTTAATTGTTAATGCTTGTTTCAGATCTGCCCTTCTATTACAAATTATCAATTCATATTTGTGCTTTAATTCTGAAAATTAAGTGGTTAAGTGTCAAAACCCTAATTTTTGAAACCCTCTTGATTCAACCTTTGTCCGACAATTTCACTGATCAAAACATCTCCGAATCAGCTGTAACTTTGGATTCCGCAATAAAATCATAATATCTTTCATCCCTGAAAATTTGGAAAAAAGTTGCGAGGACCATGTGCACTCCGAGCGCCATCGTCCCCGACATTTTTTCCAAAATTTCGGGAGCTAGATCTTACTGTATTTTTCTGCTAAAATCCAGAATTTTGGCTGATTTCATCAATTCTAAAACTTTCAAAATTACAGTCAAAATTGGTCTAGCGATTGCTTGGTTTAAGGCTTCTAATCATTCAAAAATTGTTGAAACTAAAATTCATATCAAAATTGTGTCTCTTACTGTCCTAAATCTGAAAAGTGTGTTGGCATTCATTCGAAATTTCAGTGCTTTATTCAAATTCTTGCAATTTGTGACTTTTGAAATTAAGTGCTTAATTACAATAACTTTGATTTCCGCTTTCAAAATTGAGTTTTGCGTGAAATCGAGTCAGTTTTTAAAATTCAAAACTTGCATTGCTTTTGGTATTCCCTCTAAAATCATAAAATCCAAAATTTCAGTTTCCCTCTCTTTTTCAAAATTCAAATTTTGCATTTTTCGTCAATCTTGGTAGGGTTCAATTTTGAGATTGCAACTTTAATTTGGCCTATCTACAGATCGTAAAATCACTCAATTTTTTCAGATTAGCTTTAAAATCATCATAACTTTCATCCCTGCAAATTTCGAAAAAAGTTGCGAGGACCGTGTGCACCCCGAGCGCCACGGTCCCTGACATTTTTTCTGAAATTTCGGGAGATTGTCGTGATTGCATTTAACAACTTAAATCTAGAAGATTGGCTGATTTTACTGAAATTTGCTACCTCTAAAATTCAAAATCTTCTCTCTTTCTTTAGTGCATGAGTTTTACAACAATAAGTCCTACTTACACTATTCCCGTTAGACGAAGCCTTAGAATTAAGTCTTTCCAAGGTTTAATTACCGAGGAGATGGAACCTAATTTGAATAGCCTTTTTAACGAGGACATGGGTAATTCCTCTAATCCTCCTAATGATGAAGAAGCTCTCCATGAGGTTTCTGTAGAACAACTTTCAAAATTGGACAACCAATTTGATGATTTTCGACAATGGATGTCTCAAGAATACCCCAATAGTCAAGCTCTTCCTTTAATTGAGGGTCTAAAACGTATGCTTCAAAGTGATAAGAATGGAATTGATATTTTGCGGGGTATTGCACACATTGTGGATTCGAATGTGATGCCTATGAAGAGTTGTGTCGAAACCTTAGGTTATACACAACCTCCTACTCAAGTCAATCATTCTATTCCTTTGACGACTCCTATTGCTAGTATACCTACTTTTACATCAAACATAATGACTACTTCAATACAATACATTCCTCCTATGATCACCAGTCATGGGGGCAATCCCTCTTCTTCAATTAACCCTATTCCTTCATTCAATCCAACTTCTTCATTCATTCCTTCAATAAGTGTCCCTATTACATCTCCACAAATGAACATGACACAAGGGGGCAATTCATTTAATCATTCCATTCCTCCTTGTAGTGTTCCTCCTTTTCAATCATCTCCTATGACTAACTATCATAGTGTCCTGCCACCTTACTCTCTACCTTCTTTCAATAACATAACACCTCCATCTCAATCTAACACATCTAATATGAATTCTTCGACTGAAGCGACCATTAACAATCTTGCACAAACTGTCTCTTCTTTACAGCAACAAATTGCCTCTATGAATCAATCTAAGTTTAGTGTGCCCACATTTGATGTTGCGAGCCCACTTTCTCTTGACATTGTTCGAGCTATTGCCCCTAAATATGTTGAAATTCCGCATTTGGAGCTTTATAATGGTAAGGGTGATCCTCTAACACATGTTAAGACCTTTCAAACAATATGTACCGATTTTGCTTATGACCAAAGGTTGCTTGCAAAACTGTTTACTAGAACATTAAGAGATAAAGCCCTACAATGGTATTGCTCGTTGCCTTCCTATTCTATTTCTTCTTTCGAACAACTTGCAAATGCTTTCATTCAACAGTTTCAAAACAATATAAGTCCTAAGGTTACTTTGATTGATTTAATGCATTGTAAACAAGATGTTAAAGAAAAAGTGACTGATTTCATTGGTAGATATAAGCATTTGTATGCTCAAATTTCTTTTCCAGTGCTTGACAATGATATTCAAAGAATCTTTATTTCTAATTTACAAAAAGATATTCGAGATAAACTTCTGTTTTCTGAGTTTACTTCTTTCCAACAGTTGTGTGCAACTCTTCACAATTATCAACTGACTGTGAGTCAAATGGAACAATCACATCCTATGGCTCCGAGTGATAAGGGTGATAGTAGTCAACAACCATTTGGGAAGTTTAAACCGAACAGAGAGTCCATTAAATTCAATGAAAACATCATCAACAACAATGTGAATGCAGCATCAGGTGTGCCTCCTATTTCTAAGTTTTTCAAGAAAGAAAGAAAGTTTACTCCTTTGAATGAATCATTGCATAGTATTATGAATAAGTTATTGGAACAAAATGTGCTTACTCTTCCTCCTATAAGGCAAATTGATCCTGCAAAGATTACTTCACCTTATTTTGATAACAAATCTTTTTGTCAATTTCATCGTCAACCTGGGCATGATACTGAAAAATGTTTTGCTTTAAAGGGTAAAATTCAAGATTTGATTGATAATAATACTATCTCTATTTCTAGAGTGAATGATAAAGGTAATACATCTGTAGCTCCTCCTAATCAAAATCTTCAGATTTTCACTGATCCATTACCTTCTCATACCTCTAATGCGATTGAGACTAATGATTCCTCTTTCTCATCTGATGGTCTTGTGTCTATGACTCCGAATTTGATTAACTTTGTAGAGCAGCAAGAAAACCCTAAAGAACTTTCCATCACCTTTGATTCCAGTGAAACTATCAGGGCACCTGATGGTCCTTTATACATAGTTGCAAAAGTCAAGAATACACCTTGCCGTGGAGTGCTTATTGATCCTTCGTGCATGGTTAATGTTATTACTGAAGAATTTCTTTTTACTTTGCAATTGAATCAAGTGATCTATGACAAAACAGATGTGGTTGTGAAATTATTTGATGCATTTTCTTCTCCTTCAATTGGTTCTATTACATTACCCATTGAGGTCCATAACAAATCCCTTAATGTGGACTTTGCTATTATTCCATCATCCGAACAATTTCGTGTGAAGCTAGGCTATCCTTGGCTATCTTCCATGAAAGCTATTGCTTCTCCTATTCACAAGTGTTTGAAATTTCCCCATAATGGTGAAGTTGTTACTATCAATCACAGTCTCTTTAAACCAGCTGAAAGAACTTCTAGCGTTCCTATTGATTATTTTTGGCCTAAACAATTCCAATCTCTTCCTCCGCGAAGTGATCATCTTTTCAAATCTTATCAAAAGTGGAAAAAAGACATGATCCTATCTCTAAGCGAACCTAGAACACCCAAACTTGACATTCCTATCATTCTTGAGAAGGAAGTTCTTCCTTTGAAAGATAAAACTAATGTCTTTCCTCAAGAAGATTCCCAACCCATCCCTATGGATGTGACTATGTCTATGTCTAATAAACCTTCTAAAGGTAGACTTATACCTCCTCGTCATGATGGACTTGGTCTCCTTCCTAAACCGAATATTCCTCCCTTATATGGAGCAGTTCCTCCTCCTTCCTCTTATGGAGAGAAGAGACCTTCCTCTTCTCCTATTGTTCAGCCTAAGAGACCACAACCTAAACACCCAAGTGATAAGGATGAGAACATTCCTCCTCCTCAATCTTCTCAACTTCCTACTAAGACTAGACGAAATCGTTCTGCATGTGAACGCCGACGAAAGCATCATCTTAGAGCTCAAGTAGCTGCTTCTCAAACTTTGCAATCCCCAAAAACACCTTCAACAAGCATTATTCCATTTTCTCCTCAGCCGGAAATTGAGCCAAAATCTCCTAAACATAAGATGCATGATGGTCTTGATCCTATGCGAGTTAAAGATCCTATTTTTATAAATCTTGATGATGATATAGATGAAAATGTTATTCATGATGAAAATGTTACTTCTCTTGCTTCTGATAGTGAATATGAACTTGTTGATATTGATAACCATTTATCTAATGAATTTTCTAAAGCACTTATCCTAGCTCCTAGACAAGAACAACGTGGCTTGGAACATGAACATAGCCCTTGTTTGGATCTTGTGATAGCTCCATCTGCTGTGTTGAATGTTCCTCCTCTAGCGTGTTCCCTGCCTTCCCGAATTGTTGATCAGCAAGATCGGGGGGTAGATGACGTGCTAGACTAGTTTCATTAGCATAGCAGATTCTCTCCTCCTCTCTTTTGTTACTTCTTCTATGTGTTATTCTCATTCTTCTATTTGTTGTCCTTAGTGTTGTCTACTTGAGGACGATGCAAAGCATTGCGACCTCTTTTGGTCTCTCTCATGTTGACTCAAAAGACACATGTGTTCCCTTCTTCTAGGCGACCTTCCTTGATTGGGGAATGAAGAACAATTATGCATACATACATATGATATACATGAATTATCATACAGCATACTGACCCCGAGGAAAGCGAAGTCACCTTATACTTTGTGTTTTGTGTCTATTATCCTTGGGCTTATCTCACACTTGGGGGCTAAATCCTTGTGATAATGTGCTCCTTTCTCATTTCTTATATGTATCACTACCTTAAAGCAATCACCCCCGGTGAGGCGTGTGCGATTGCTTTAACGTAGGGGGGCATACATCCCGTTCATATCTTTTCAAGATACTTGAAAATTTCTTGACAAATTTAGATTTGCCTTGAAAATTTTTGATATCTTTCTTGCATGACTCATAGTGAGGGAACCTTACTACTGATAGTCATGGTTCTCCCTCGTGATCTTCCCTTTTAATTTGTCAATCAAAGTTGTAAGATCCTTAGTCCACTGGGGGCTTGGTGTATCTTGCCTCCTTGACGTGGTGAAAGTTTTTCAATGTTGTTTCCTTGTACTTTACCGGAAGTATGAGCGTACGCTTATACTCCCGCTAAAGTGGGGGCTAAATGTAGCGTCCTAAAATTGTGACACTTGCAATTTTGACCGCATTTGGGTCTTCACGATGGCGACGCAACATTGAACCTGAATGGAGACCCCGAAACTTGTCCACAACATCAAAAACTGCATTTTTCTAGCACCCTGCCTGATCCCTCCTTGCACCCTGCTGTCCCGGGAGGTGGGACCAGAGCGCCCAGCGCCCTAGTCCCTGGCCCTATTTTGGGCCCGGTCTCCTATGGGGCTTTGGGTCTTTATGTTTGCAATTTGGAAAATAGTACTTCCTGGTCGGCCCAAGGTCGGAAAAATCAGTCTTTTAACCCTAATTGACAAGTATATAAACGACATTTCCTCTCCCATTTTGGGGAGGGAAGGACATATGTGTACAAGACGTGAAAACGATATTCAAACATTCAAGCATTCAAGCATTCAAGCATTTCCTTCAAGCAATTGATCATTCTAAGTCTCCATTCAAGGCCAAGTGTTGCATTCAAGACAAGGATTCAACCATTGAAGAGGAGATCACATATCACATACAACATACAACATACAACAACATCTACACCTTTGCATGTAAGAATACAAACATTCTTACAACAAGGTACTAGTACTTGTTTTACATTACAAACATTTACATTTACAGCAATTTCTCATTTCTTGGTTAATTCCAAAACCGGGGTTTGACCTAAAGGCAAACCCCTCATCCCTAACCCCCCAATCGTCTTCGCTTTTCTGTGTGTAGGTTGCAGGTACGTGGCTGAAATTGAAGATCTGGAATCCTTGTGCAGAGACGAACAGATCCCCCTTCGTTTCGCGGATTTTTCGGAGGACCGTGTGCACGCCGGGCACCATCGTCCCATCAACTTTTGCTCAAATTTGTAGGACAGTGCCGTCTCAACATTTTACTGCTAATTCCAGGTCCGCAGCTTCATCCTATATCCCTAACTCAGTTTATAAGCAAATCTTTCTCACTTTCTATGCATTCCTAGCTTAATCATTCTATCCACATTCTTTACAAAAGAGGGTATCCTTGCTATCACAACCCTTGAAACTCATATAGAATCCAATCTCGCATTGCGTGGGATTGGATCTTGTGGGTTTCAACCCCTCTTTTGAATGTAAAGTCTCCCCTAAGTGAAAACCATCAACCCTAGTGACTCTCCCTTCCCTCTCCTCGGAGCTGGGGAGGGGAGAACGCCTGGGATTCGATTTTTCCACTTTACACCAACCTATCTGTTTCCTATAAGGTCGATGATGTTTTTCATTTTGAAGTTGTTGGCAAATGTTATGTGTGTATCCAAGCGAAGAGATACTTGATTCTTTCTAGACCAAAGAAGTGTGATTGCAGAAGCAAAGGAGCTAAAGAGGATCTATCTTGGCATTGTATGATGTTATCAGATCAATGTATTACCTATTGACTTCTAACCATTTCAACATTTGGAAAATCCCTTAACTGGGTAGCTTTAACAGGCTTTTGTGTAAATCCTTTAATAGGGTGACTCAATTCAATGAGTTCTTCAAATCCTCTTGCAAGGTAACCTTTAACAGGGTTCTAACCTTTAATTGGGTATTTAGCCATCCCTTAACCAGGTGATCCCTAGCAGGATCGGTTCTTAGTAGAACCTAATGTAAAAGTATTTAACCGGACTAGGCTCCTAATAGAGCGGACTTCAGAAGAGTTCAAAGAACAGCTTGTGGGTATTCAACCCCATCGTGGTTTTTCCCAGTTGGGTTTCCACGTGAAAAATCACTGTGTCATGTGTGACGCTTTTCATGTGATGCTTTAATATTTTCTATCAAGTGGTAAAGCATGTTGAAACAATAGTCATTATATTTTTGATGATATATTACTTGTTTATGCGTACGGGTGAAGTGAAAATGAGATATTAGATTGTGTGGAGATCTAAGTGTTACCGGTTCATGTCTCTCACATTCTCACTGTGTTTTACCGATAGTGCCCTGATTTAGACCAATGTTACTATTTACCAGTTAAGTGAATTCTTTGCAGTTAAACTAGTTCAGGGAAAACTTTTTTGTCTGTACTAATTCACCCCCCCTCTCAGTATTGGTTTGGTACTAACTGTTCATCATTATTCATCAATTGGTATCAAAGCATCCTCCAGGTCCTCTGTGTTGAAAGCTTAACCACTTGAGGAAAAGATCCTACTCTAATGATGAAGAGGGAAGGTCCAAAGTTCAACAGAGATAACTTTAAAATATGGAAGGGAAAAATGAAGATCTACATTAGAAGCATGGGTGCTCAACACTGGAGCTATGTCAAGAATGCTTATGTTATTCCTATTGGTACTCTCACTGATGATCAAAGAAGAGAGATTCAGGAGAATGGGTAAGTAATGGAAGCCCTAATCAGCAGTCTATCTGACATTGAGTTTATTAATGTTTAGGATAAAGACAATCCCAAAGAAGTATGGGATGCTCTGGAGAATATCTATGGCGGTGATGAGCATGTGAAACAAGCTAAGGAAGAGAGCCTTAGGGGAAAGTTTGAAGACATGCAGATGGTTGAAGGAGAGACCATTCAACAATATGGAATAAGAATCAAAACTATTGTTGGAGACATCAAGAGTGCAGGAGGTAAAATAGATGATTCCACTGTTGTTAGAAAAGTCTTGAGATCCTTGTTACAACTGAATACTCTCCCTGAGTAGTAGCACCAAAACATCAATCCAGAATGAATGATAATCCTGACAATGCTTGTCTGACTAATGCCAATCAATATCACTCAAGTCTCTACTAGAGGGGTAGAAACTCCCAATCTGTCTATGTAGTACTCAAATGATTCCTTAGGCAAAGGTTTAGTGAAGATATCTACAATCTTCTCTTTAGTGTTCACATAATCCAGATTGACTTCATTTTCTTCCACCTTCTCCTTCAAAAAATTATACTTGATAAAAATGCACTTTGCCTTAGAATGAAATAGTGGATTTTTTGATATGTCAATAACAACAAATTTATCACAGTGAATAACTACCGATTCATTGCAATCTACCCTTATATCCTTCAACATTTGCTTCATCCATCGAACTTGTGTATAGTTAGTCACAACAACAACATACTCAGCTTCAGCAGTAGATAAAGAAGTACATGACTGTTTCTTCTTGATCCATGAAAAAAGTTTCTTCCCAAGAAAGAAAGCTCCACAGGATGTTCTCTTTTGGTCATCAACATCTCCAACCCAATCTGCATCTATATATCCACATAGTGTGAAGCAGTCATCAGTGAGGAGGGACCTCAAGGAGATCAAACTAGACTAGTCAGCAAGAGTAACACAATAGAAACACACAGATATGATGGAGGCAATGAAAAATAGGTAGTTTTATTGCATGAATTTTTATTACATCCAACTGGTCACAATCAAGACATATGAATTGAAAGACCTATCTTCTATGCACAGTATAGCTACTTTATTCTCTTTTTCATTACATTCTAAAGCATAATTATGAATACATATATTGGTCCAAAGGATCCAGTCAACCCAAAAGGGATCAAAAACCCGAAGAACAAAACCTAACATGAAAATAAAAAGGTCGAACTCCACCAAGAGAGTCCTCCAGAAAATCCAAAGGATGAAATGTAGACCATGAGAAAAGGTCAACCACACACCAAGGAACATCAAAGTCAATTCCCAAGGCTCCACAAGCTTCAGAATGGGTTTCGAAAGATCACAAGAATAGGTCCAAGCAACTAGTAACAAGAACTATCAATCTGGTAATAAGAAAATGTCATGGAAATGAGTAGTGATATCTTGTTGGAAAGTTATCCAAATGTGATATGGTTAGAAAGATGATCAAGTCTTCAAGTATAATCCAACTCCATAGGATCCAATGAGCCAAAACTGAGACACACAAAAAGGAAAACTGAAATTGCAAACAAAAAGGAAAATGTTTTTGGTTGATGCAAGATTGTTGTGAACCAAGGATTCTCCTGCATCAAAAATCCGGAGTTAATGAAAAAGTGAGCCTCTCACTTTGCTGGGGTTAGAGGGAAACCAAGGCATTATACCTCTGCCCGAGAAATCCAAGATGAATCTTCAACTAGTCTATCCTTCCACTTCACTATTAGGTCCTAGAGACAACTGAGAGGGGGGGGGGGGGGGGGGGGTGAATCAGTTGTCTAATAAATTCAAACCAAAAACCAATTAACCAACTTAATGCTTAATATTGGTAAACCAGTTAAGTATGATGGTAGACAATGTTAATAGTAAATTGCTATACCAGTAAAGATTAATGCATGAAACACAAACATAAAGTCATCCACAACACATAACACCAATATTTGTATGTGGAAACCCTATGAGGGGAAAAACCATGGTGGGAAACCTTACCCACAATTAGATGATACTACTGCAGATAGTAAGTGTACATAAATGGGGTCTGCACATGCAGAAAGGCCAATAGCCTAGAGCTCACTGCTCAATCACAAAATGGGAGTCACACTGACTACAGTTGGATGGTTAAATCCAATAAGAATGTATTGCACAAAATAGCATCTTCATATGCTGGATTCAGTACCGGTGTAATGCTGATATGCTTATACAAAAACCTAGCTTCACCTTCAAATGATGTCTTCATGTATACCTCTGCTTGATCTTGCATATACCTTCACTCAATTCTTTTTCGCATTCCACACTTGATCTTACAAATAAGATCTTACATTTATACCATACCCTAAGACCAATTTTAGTAGGTCAGCTCTATAAGATATTACAATAAAATCATTTTACAAACAATATAATATCTGATGCAATAACCAATTAAACATGTCATCTTAATGAATTTACATCAATAATAAATCATCTCCATAGCGTGTCATGCTGATCTGGAAAAGATAAACCTGCTGGTGTAACCCTAGATAACCAAGACCTATTTGCCGGTAAAAGCAAATATGCAAATATGAATATACCAATGATTAATTCTTCAAAACAAAGTGTCCACATGATTTTTTCGACATTACCAAGTGTCTTCCATATTATTCCAGATACCGGTGAGCATTATATCCTATCGGTGAACTATATACCAGTAACTATGCAATAGTTACTTGCTTGCTGGTGAATGTTGCTGGATCTCCAAAGTGCTTGTTTTTAGTAGGTGTTGAAATCAATGACAAAACCATACCAAAATACCAACAATCTCCCCCTTTGGCATTGATGACAACACAAGATGGAAAAACCATCAAAGTGCCAAAACAAAAATACCAAATACCAAAAATCAACAATCTCCATTTCTCCCCCTGGGAGCAACATGTGTTTATCCAAAGATTTATTTTCAATACCAAATCTCCTTAAAAGATAATGTGTTTTTCCATAGATATCTCTCCCCCTTTGACATCAAATGCCAAAGCTACAAAATTCAAGTCCATACAAAATACCAACTACTCCCCCTGAGAAGTAGCTTCCTCATCAAATACTGGAATAAAGATTTGTCTTTTTTTTTAATTCTGTTGGTTGATGACAATCATCAACTGTCTAAGTCTCTACCGGTGGTGGTGTGACTCCAAGCTGATCTCTAAGATATTCAAAAGTCTCCTTAGGCAAAGGTTTTGTGAAAATATCTGCAAGTTGTTCTTTAGTATTCACATAAACCAGTTTTATCTCCTTTTCTTCAACTTTTTCCCTTAGAAAATTCAGTTTGATAGAAACATGTTTAGTTTTAGAATGTAATATCGGATTCTTGGATATATCAATTGCTGTAGTGTTATCACAATATATAGTAATGGGTTCCTTGCATTTTACCTTTATGTCTTTCAACATTTTCTTAAGCCATAATACATTCTAATTCTGTTGTTGATAAAGATGTACAACTCTATTTCTTACTCAACCAAGAAACTAATCTCTTTCCAAGAAAGAATGCTCCTCCAATGGTT